>NC_051070.1:111162024-111484524 GCF_004664715.2 Peromyscus leucopus | reverse complement strand
TTAGTGTTAACTCTAATGAAGATATATAATGAAAAAGAGCAAGCTAAGCAAGAAAAATATTGGAGGGGAAAAGGAGAACCAGCAAGTGGAACGGGGCTTAATGCTGTATTCAAGGAGATAAAGAGATTAGGAAATGAAATAAAGGGAGTGGTGACCCCAGGACAGGATCCCACCCAGCTAAGTTCCCAACTTGTGAAAAGGAATTAAAGAAAAGCTTAGAGCGGGGTGTGGTGGTGCACTCCTTTAATCCAAGCACTGGGAAGGCAGAGGATGGCAGATCTCCGAGTTTGAGGCAAGCCTGGTCTACAGACCCAGTTTCAGAACAACTAAGCTTAGGCAGTGAAGAAACCATGGGAAACAGAAAGCTGATGAAGATGTAATCGAAAAGGGGGCCACGTTCCAGCCCCAGCAAGCAGTAGAATTTGGCAGCTTTGGCCACATGGTTCTGGATTTAGAGTTAAGGATAGAAGAAATGGGTTATGGAATTTGTCTCTATGCCTAAGGAAAGCCTTTGAGGCCAGGCAAATGTCTGGGGTGTCCCTAAATGGAGGCCTAAAGAGGCTACTGCATGAAGCTGTGAAATTGAAGCCTGGGTTGCCTTGGAGACCCCAAGATGCTGGAGTGCCAGAGTTGTTGTCTCCTGCTGAGGAGAGCTGCTAACAGAATGGAACCAGCCCAAGAGGAAGATGTGTGTTGCAGTTAACAAAGATGAAAGGAGCTGGAGATCTGAAGAGTGTTTTGATATCAGACATGGAGATGCAGAGTTTGGAGTTTGCTCAGCTGGTTTTCAGTCTTGCTTTGGTCCAGTATTTCCTCACTGTGCTCCCTTTCCTACATTTTGGAACAGCAATGTATGTCCTGTGCCATTATATGTTGGAAGTATGTAATCTGCCTTTTGATTTTGATTTTATATGGGATTAAAATTAAGAGATTGCATAAATCTCAGAAGAGACTTTGAATTTTGGACTTTTAAACATTATTAAGACTGTAATAGACTATGGGGATTTCTGAAGTTGAACTAAATGCATTTTGCATTATGATATGGTTACAAGCTTATGGGGGTCAGGGAGTGGAATGTGGTAGTTTGAATGTAAATGGCCACCATAATCTCAAAGGGAGTGGCACTATTAGGAAGTGTGTAGTTTTGGGGGAGGGCTTTGAGGTCTCTTTTCCTCAAGCTTCACTCAGTGTGATACAGGCTATTTTCTGTTGCCTGTAAGATGTAGGACTCTTTTTTTGGTTTTTGTTTGTTTTTGAGACAGTTTCTCTGTGTAGCTTTGGAGCCTTTCCTAGAACTCACTCTATAGCCCAGGCTGGCCTTGAACTCACAGAGATGTGCCTGCCTCTCCCTCCTGAGTGCTGGGATTAAAGGTGTATGCCACCACTGCCTGGCAAGATGTAGCACTCTTAGCTACTTCTCCAGCACCATGTCTGCCAGCATGCTGCCATGTCCCACCATGATGATAACGGACTGAGCCTCTGAAACTGTGAGTGATCCATCTCAATTAAATGTTTTCTTTATAAGAGTTACCATGGCTATTGTGTCTTCTCACAACAATAAAAACCTAAGTAAGACACAGGGTAACCAGGCCTTACTGGTTTTGTCCATTTCTGCATGTTGGAGGACAGAGGCTGGCCTGTCACTATCAACAGGTGCATGTCTTGGAACCACAATCTCTTCAACAACAATAAACACTTGAAGTCTGAAAGGTGCTTTCATTTTCAGCCCTAAGCCTCTCTGGTATTGACCAGCATTCATATAGAGTTTATATCTTTTCTAAAGTTAAATTTATACCAGTGATTGATAGTCTCATAATAATCTTATAACACCAACTCCAAAGAAAAAAATAAACTAGGCTCTGAAAGATAAATAAAATCCCAACAGCAATAACAATAAAAAGGATTTAAAAGAGAAATCTAGTACCAAGTAGAAGAGGAAAATATTTGGGTGGCTATAAATGGTTCCCTAAATCAGGAACACACATCAGCATCTACTGCAAAAAAATAATAATTATAATAGTAATCTGTTTTGATGGAAATAAAGTACTATAATATTTATAGTCTGTGCCAGAGTTATAATGACTGTGGGGCCAGAAGTGAAGTGTCACAGCATGCTCCACATGTTTTTAACACGGTTTCTAAAGGCTCTGGAGGCTATTAAATTTAATGAACCCATCTGCTATGAAATAGAGGTCCCAACGTAATCAGCTTCCTCCATGCCAAGTAATGCAGATGGCAGACTCTGTTCCACAACCCAGCAGGACGGTTTATGTTTCTCCTTACGTGTCTCTCTGTCCCGATGATTGCAACTTCTTTGATATGCAGTGGTGTCTTGGGAAAATACTGTAAATTCCATTTCCAACCTCCAACAACTTCCTTACGATGGCTTTGACACCCCTGAGTAATTGCTCTTAGGCAGTAAGAAGTTGTAGCTTAAAGCAATCACCCAGATGACTCCTCAATGGCCGAGGTGCCATTCCTAGATGGGAAGCTAAAACGAATGTGCAATATATCAAACCCAAAGCATTTTCTCCAAGTTGGACTGAGTGGGGGGTGAGGAGGAGGGATACAGGTCCAATTTGCCAATGCAAGTAAATAGGTCTGAAGTTCCTGCAGATTGCCTACTGAATTGCATTGCCAGCAAACGGGAGGGACGGGAGGGCTGGGTAATGAATTCTCATTATTTTAAATGGTCACATTCCCACTGTTTTTGAAAGATTTCTTTGCTTCCCTTCTGTGTATCACCAAGATCTGTGCAAACTCCCCTGGAGAGGTTTATCAGAGTGTGGATGCTTCCTAGGTTTGATGCTGCCTCTGCCCTACATGGCAAGTTGGGTAGCTTTCCCGAGCTGATTAAGACTCAACTGCAAAATGCAAGTGATTTGCTTACAAAATGGAACAAATTCCGCTCGTAATGATTTTTCGCTCTGCACCTCCAAGATAATGGCTCTGCATGACTCGTGTTCAGATGAGAAGCCTGTGAATTCCAGAATTCTGGTGTTTGCTGTTTTGCCAATTAATACATGAGATCTTATTATATTAAACATAATTAATGTTGTTAACATTCATTCATTTATTTGGTCTTCACCAGGAAAGCAAATTGAATAGAGCAGCTATGGCAGACATAGAATATTTAATCAGACTGGCAGCAAGAAGCCAGGAGGAGGAGTCACGAAAAGAGCTTTGTCATTCTGATACTAGAGCCAGGCTTGGGAAATGCAACCTGCGGCCACAAGTGCAGGAATCCAAACCAGGCTCTGCTCATAGTCCAGTATTTCCCAGAACTTGTCCAGACTTAGGTCACCATGAGTCAATGTGCAATGAATAAAAAAGAAAGAGCTACACTCAGAGGCTGCTGTGAACCATTCTGTCAACTGTTGTCCATTATATAACTATATCTGTTGATGCTGGGTGTTCGGTACAGTGCCTAGTGAGTCAAGCAGACAGGAATTCCTTTCACCTTAACAGCTAAATCAGGTAAATAAGGAGAAAGAAGATGTAAGGTCATAGTAAGTAAACTTAAGGGGTCAAGTGCTCTGATTTACCAGACAATTAACAAGTGCCAACTTCCTGTGGACTTGGTGGAAATGATATTAATCAATAGGGTCAAGGGTTTTCTGCTTCAAAAGGAGTGAAAAAAACCTTTCACATCACAGCATAATAAAAACAACCAGGCTGCTGGAAGTCCATGGAGAACTGAAAGATTGTAGAAGAATGGACAGCCTCCCTGGTCTGAGAGTTTGTAGGATAAGACATGGCTGGATTTCCTCCTGGTATTATTGTCTCTTCTCAACCCAGAGCACAGAAATGGAGAAGTTGCTGTGGTAGGCAGTATTCTAAACTGGTTCCTAGGACTTCTGCTCCCAACAAGCACATCCCTGTAAAATCCAATGCCCTTGAGAATGGGCAGGAAAGAATGTCACTTCCACAATCAAATTATCAAAACATTGACTGAATTAATGAAAGAGAAGCTAGCCTGGTGAACTGAATTTAATGGGAGAAGCCATTAAGGGGAGGTTGAGCACAGAAAGATAAATTCTGCTGGTCTGGACCCATGGTAGTTCATGTGACTATAGCAGCACTGTGAGAAGGAATTGCAGGTGGCCTCTGAGTATGATCTCCAGGTGGTAAGAAAAATAAGACCTCAGTCCCACAACTGCAAGCAATGGAATTCTACCCCAAACCTGACCATCTGCCCCATCCTAGGAAAGAACTCTGTGCTATAGGTGAGAGCCACTGGACAGCTCCTAATTAACTGTGGTCCCGTGTGCTCCAGAGAAGATGGTCAGCCACAGGAATCTCAAGACCATTCTCTGCACTGTTTAAAGCAGTTAAATGCATGGTTATTTGCTACCTGGCCATGGGAAACTAACACAGCTATGTGGTGATGCTGAGCTGGAGAAGAAAGGATGGATGAAGAGAACGCAAGAAGTAAGGGACCCCAGGACAGAGGAGAGGATAGGTAACAGTCCCATCCTGAAAAGATAGTCCTGAGAGCCAACCTGGAAGGCAGGTTTCATTTCCATCTTATAGGGGCAACTAGCCAGGTGGCAGAACTAATATGGACTATGTGTGTGTGTGTGTGTGTGTGTGTGTGTGTGTGTGTGTGTGTGTGTATGACACCCAGGTTTCCATTTTAACTCCACATTCAGAGTTCTTAGCTCAAGACCTAAGATAGATTTTTATGCATAGATAAATACATCAAAGAGTTTTATGTCAACAACCCCACCAGAGTTAAGAGATATCAAGAAGGGGTTGATTGCCTGTCACAGTAGCAAGTGCTCATTATTGCAAACTGAGTTACATAAGGTCAGTGTGACACTGGATTGTCCTGGATGGATGGGTTAGGATAGAATGGCAGTCATTTTGAAGCCATCAATATATTAGACAATACTAATCAGAGGTGGGCTTTACTGACCTCCTCCATGTTTCTCAAGTCAATCAGGGTCAATCATTACCGGCCGTGAGGAGCTCAAAGCATGCTGAACTCCAGCTGCACATTTAGGGGATTCCAAAGTTGGTGGGATAATCTTAGAACTCTGACTCTACAGATGAATCCAGAATGTAAATCCTGTATTGACCCCAATGTATAAATGTTGAGATTGTTTGGTTTGGGTACATGTTTGTGTTTGTGTTTGAGCTGCAGGATCTAGGCCTAGAGGACTTATCTGAGAAGACTGGGGTTTCTTGGTCAAAGGCACTTGATGGGGTCACAGTACCCACTCCCTCCCTCACCCACAGAGCTGGTAAACATTCAGCCACATAGGCAAAGGCCCAAGAGACCTGTCTACATCTCCAAGGTGAGAAGGCCTCCCAGCAGTTCCTACTCAGGAACTTAGCAAATACATCATAGCAGATGCTAGGGAAGCCAAGACGCTGAGCTATCATTTGGGGCTCACCAAATCCTGCGTGTGGAGGTGGGGACATGTAGCTCTGTCATCTTGCCACATAGAGCTTACTCAGTAATGAGCCATGGTGGTTGAGGCACAGAGTATTAATTCCAAATGGAGCGTAAAACTTCAGAGTATTCCTTATGCAACTGCTTTCCCAGGCAAGCCTTAGGTCACCCGCCTTTCTTCTGCCGTCAAGGGTTGTGTATGTGGAAAAATCTCAAGTGGCAGTGGGGTCTCCATGAGCTTCAGGTTATGTTCCCAGCCAGAGAAACCGACCTGAGCACCATGTCCTCTTCCTTGGGTATATAGAGTTCATCTGCTTCTCATTGGTGATGCTAATTTATTTCACTGACCCACTCAAGATGTTGTTGGGACTTGCCCTCTGAACAAGTATACTAGAGAGCAGTCATGGGGTCCTACTGTTTAGGTACAATTTGTTTCCTTACAATTAGTTTTAAAAAAAAAAAAATCTCTGGAGAAGCACTTTGAGACAATAAAAATGTCCTTCTCATCATCAGACTCTCAGCTTGGATTTCCAATCCACTGATGATGTTGGCTCTAAATGAGTTGGGAGGTCCTAAACATCCATGGCTGCAGGCAGAATGGTGACTCTCCAGCTCCTTACCTTGTCACTTGCTTCTTGGCATGGCACGATGGATCACACTCCCCTCCCTAGGTGGTTTATCTGATGTTTGTTCATCATCAGTAAGAATACATGGATTGCTGCTTCATCCGCAGGCTGTAGTCTATCACTGTTATACACTGTTCTGAGTTCAACCCGTCCCGGGTGTGATCAACATGAGACCCTTATTGTTTTTAATATCTCCTTATTTTCTGGTATAAAATAGTCCATGTTTTCTTTATTCAGAAGAAAAAGGCATACCCCAGTCCTGGAATGAGCAACTTCTCCAAGGGATCCTGGTTCTTTTTCCAGGGAGAGGATCTGGCTCCTGGATAGATTTAATGCTGTGTGGGTACTTCTGAGTCTAGCCTCTCTCAGTGAACATAGCTGGAATTGCATTCTGCAGCTTTTGACCTAGTCTAAATCCACCTGCCTTGTCTTGAAGGATTCCCATGTGTTCACTTCCAACATCCTCCCAACACAGACGAAGAATTGCTCATCACTACAAATGATGCTAAGTAAATTTAAATGTATTTTTAGTATTCTCCTTAGAATTAAAAGTCATACTAAGCATTTCATTAAAAATTTAATAATGTATATTACCACTGTCTCAAAGATTAATTCAAAAGGTTAGTTGTGCTTTCTTTTCCCCACTGAGTAAATTTGCTATTTAATTGAAATAGAATTGTTTTTGTTTTTAACTTGTTGGCACTCCATTTTTCTTCCATTCTTATTTCTTCATGGTTATAATTTTAATGTTTGAATACACAGAATACATGCCTTCAAAACGCAAACTCTATGCATGCACACACACTCACAAATAAATATATGTAATGTAAGTTGGATTTTTGTGTTGGTGTGGTTTGATTTTTTTTGTTGTTGTTGTTATTTTAAATATGAGCTGGCCAGATGGCTCAGCAGGGAAAGGTACTTGTTGCCAAGTCTGATGTCCCAAGTTGGAAAAGGACCAACTCCTGCAAATTGTCCTCTGACCTCCACACATGTGATATGGCACATATACTCCCTGCCACACCACACACACACACACACACACACACACACACACACACACGTATGCACACACTAAATGTAACAATTTTTAAAGTCGAAACTAGGCTAGAGATAGAGCTCAGTAGGTAAAGTGCTCATTGTGCAAGTACAAAGACCCGAGTTCAGCTTCCTAGAAACCACATAAAGCTAGACTCAGTAGTGCATATCTGTAACCCAAGCACTTCTACAATAAGATAGGCAGAAATAGGAAAATCCCCAGACTCTTACAGGCTTGCTAGCCTGGAGTAGTCAGTGGCAAGAACAAATGACCCCAACTCAAACAAGGTGAAAGGTCAGGACTGCCAGAACAAATGACCCTGACTCAAACAAGGTGAAAGGTCAGGACTGCACTTGAGATTAAAGATTGCTCTCTCACTGTCACGTGTGTGCTCTCGCATGCATGCACCTGCACCCATTCACACTCTCACACCTACATACATAAATAGCATACACACATGCAGAGATACAACAAAACAGAAATCAGAACTATGCAGAAAGGGATGCGCGTTGGTCTCGCCAGCCTGCCTTCTCATTTCTTACAGGTAAGCAATTCCATGCATGCATGGACTTCACACTTCTGTTTGTACATGTGGAACTTCTCCCTCAGCCTTCTGTCCTATAGAGCATGCCCCCTAGAAGACTCACTCTTGTATTTTGTTCACTTTTCTTAGCAGTATCTCCTGCTACTATATAAACACTCTATGCTGAGAAGCGGAGATCATGCTCACTTTTTTTTGCCAATAGTCCATGGCTCACACAATCAATCTTTAATGTTTCAGGAGTCAGACAATTTCCAACATTTGGAAAGTTCTAGTGAACAAAGGTCTGCACATGCTTTTGTCTTGATGGAGAGGTATCTTCATGGTTCCAAGTATGACTGCTGGGCCAAGGGCAAATGAATACCCCTCCCCCATAGAGAACATCCCACTCTACGTTTCCATAGCGATCTCTGGAAGGTCTCCCTTGCTGGCATCCTCACCAACAGAGTGCCTGGCTAAGTTTCTAATTTCTACCACCTTGCTGTTGCAAAATGGTATCTCATCACACTTAAGTTTGCATTTTTCTTACTATGGGCAAAAGTGTATATCTTTTTCATATTAACATCCATTTACACTAAACTTAATAGAAGAGAAAGTAGGAAGTACTCTTGAATGCATTGGCACTGGAGACAACTTCCTAAATATAACACCAACAGCACAGACCCTGAGCACAACAATTAATAAATGGGACCTCTTGAAACTGAGAAGCTTTTGCAGGGTGAAAGACACGGTCAATAAGACAAAAAGACCATCCCTACAGAATGGGAAAAGATCTTCACCAACCCCACATCTGACAGAGGATTGATCTCCAATGTATATAAAGAACTAACTCAAGAAACTAGACATCAAAATACTAAACAATTCAATTAAAAATGGGCTAAAGAGCTAAACAGAGAATTCACAAAACAAGATTCACAAATGGCTCAAAGACATTTAAAGAAATGCTCAACATCCTTAATCATCAGAGAAATGCAAATCAAAACAACTCTGAGATACCACCTTACACCTGTCAGAATGGCCATGATCAAAAACACTAATAACAGACAATATTGGAGAGGATGTGGAGCAAAAGGAACATTCCTCCACTGTTGGTGGGAATGCAAGCTTGTACAACCACTACGGAAATCAGTATGGCGGTTTCTCAGAAAATTAGGAACTACCTCAAGACCCAGCCATCCCACTCTTGGGCATATACCCAAGGAATGCTGACTCATACCACAAAGATACATGCTCAACTATGTTCATAGCAGCACTATTTGTAATAGCCAGAACCTGGAAACAACCTAGATGCCTGTCAACTGAAGAATGTATTAAGAAAATGTGGTACATATACACAATGGAGTACTACTCAGCAGAGAAAAACAATGACAGCATGAAATTTGCAGGCAAATGGATGGAACTAGAAAAAAATCATCCTGAGTGAGGTAACCAAAACCTAGAAGGACAAACATGGTATGTTCTCACTCATAAGTGGATTCTAGATATAAAGTAAAGAACAATCAGACTGCAACCCACAGAACCATGGAGGCTATATATAGCATGGGGGACCCTAGGATGATTGTGGCTTATAATAAGTTTTGGTTTTACTCAATTACTGAGCAAGCCTCAATGAAACATTTCACTATTAAGATAAGAATTTATACTGTATCAAGCTGATAATAGAAAAATAAATAAATTAATTTTAAAAAATAAAGCCATTTTGTTACTTTTGAGATTTGTCTATGTCCTCTGCTAATTCCTTTTCCTATAGAAATCTTGGAAGAGTCTCAATTTTTCAATGTTTTAGTACATTATGGATTTGTTTATGTTTGTGAGTGAGGATGGGGTCATGTCATGGTGCCAAGTGTGGAGGTCCGAGGATAACCCATGATAATTAGTTCTCTTTTTACCTTGTAGGTGCTGGGGATCAAACTCAGGGCATCAGGTTTGGTGGCAAGAGCCTTTACCTACCGAGCCATTGTGTCAGTCAGTCCCTCGACTTTTAAACTGTTCTTTATCTTTTGAAATCATGGCCTAGCTCTGCTAAGATGAGGTCATACACTAAGTTCCCATAGGTCATCAGGCTGTTTATGGGCCTCTCTGCTCTATTAATCCGTCCAAGTTCAAGCATCATATGCTTTAACTTCGATTCTATTACTATATTTTTATATTGAGAAATTAAAACCACCAATCAACCTGGATGTCCAGAGTTGGCAGGATAAACTACAGAGTAGTTTGGACTTCAGCATCAGCTAGACACACTCTTGTCCTTTGCTCCTGGTTTCTCTGCCTCACTTAACCACAAGTAAGAAGAGAAGGCACTAGGACTATTGAGGTTGTTGTCACTGGTTTCAACATGGTGTCACATTAAACATGACAGCCTAGCTATTTTGTTTCTACAGTTTAGAATCGAACTGGGATCTAACTCCCAAACTGACAAAAGATCACTGTCACCAGCAACCAGAAAGAGCTTCCCAGCCCCCACCCCTCATCTTCAGGCAACTTTCTGAGAATAGACATCCTTCTGACCCAGGAGTTACGGTCCGATCCGTGTCTTGAAGGTCCCACTGTGTTCTTGGAGGCTGGGGTGGGGAGAGCCATTGTGGCCTGGATGTGTCAGGGTGTCCCTAGTTTGGTTCTCGTGTATTGTTACTGTCCCGTGTGTGCCTGCAGTCACCAGAAATACAGCAAGAACAAGAACAGGCGTGCCCAGAGAGCGGAAAGTATGCCCAGGGCAGCCATGGAGACCACTACAGAACACAGCTGTGTCTGTGCTGCCGTGATTAATGGATGTGAATCCCAACAAAACTGAGGGCAGAGCAGTCCTGCGAGAACATTTACAATCAATAAATGAAACACGCCACTCCCATCAGACTCATTATCACTCTGAAAAATCACCCTGAAATTATACAAAAACACAGCCGTGGGATGATTACTGGATGGCTGGCAAAGCCCTGCCTTTTAAGCACATACTGGAATCCAACTTTTCAGGAGCCCGTGATCAGCGTTCACAGAACCTCCCTTATAGAATCCCACCTAATCACATTTTTTTGCCTGTCTATGGGAGGAAAATGTAATTGCATCCTTGGTGGTGGCCCCCATTTGTTATCACAGTGGGTTTCAGTCGCATCTTCAACTGAGAACTAAAGATCCATCATGAGGACTGGGCCTCACACACGGCAAAGGCTGAGTCCATCATCATGCTCCTCATCACTTCCTCATGCAGGAATGTGAACATATGTGGGATATGGGGAAGTCACAAACAAAAAGGGAGAGTGGTTGATACCTTCAGAGGTGCAGGTCACTTTTGCTTGCTGAGGTGAACAATATCAATTGTATCTACAATCTGGGACAGTGCTGCTAAAGCCCATAACTAATGGAGAATGATATGATGGCTCGTCTCTGGAATGAACACAAGAACACTCTTGCACTGAAATGAAAGGGTGAACCCAGCCTCTCCCCAGGGTTCCCGTAGACTCACAGTGCTGTCGATGTATGCTTCTGTCCACACCACATCATGCTCCTGGTCAATGACTTTGGGTCGGCTGAGCACATGGAGGTATTCCATGACATTTTCCTGCACATCAGCCAAGGTGGAGATCTGGGTGAAAAATCCTGCCAAAAGGAGAGCGGGGCTTAGAAACACACAGAGGAGCATGCATCAGGGAACACACATTGGCCTGAGCCCAAATTCCCTTCTCCATCATTATGAAGTGTTGGATCTCATTCCTCCCTCTTGGAGTGAGCTGTATCCTCATTGACAGACTATCGTCACCAAAAGGAATAAACTTAAATTAACCCACACAGAAACAGTTGTTGTTGACTGTTTGAAGGCTATCCCCCAGGCTTTGTTATGGACTTGGAAATCAAAGTCTCACTCCAGGCAATCCTGTCCTTCCCACATTAGTGAACATATTTCCAAGGAGAAAACAATAAATCACAAAATTAAAAGAGATCCCATTATTATAATTATAATATAATAGTAGTGAGTAATGTACTAAAAAGTTTGCTCATCCCTTGACAGATAGTATCATATATTCTTTTTTGTTTTGTTTTGTTTTTGAGACAGGTTTACTATAACCATATCACTCTGACTGGCTTTGAACTTGTAGCAATTTTCCTGCTTCATCCTCCTGGATGTTGAGCTGGCATGGTTCTCATTTATTCTTAATAGAGGGTGATTACTATTGTGTAATGATAATGTGACTGAATCGGACTAAGGACTCATGTTTTGCCCTTGTTCCACCAGCACCCAGTGGAAATTACAGCAAAGCGCACAGGCTGTGGGGTTCTTGGTTTTACTCGTTCCTTTGTGTCTCTTGGTTGGTACCCATTACTTCGATGGGGTTTTACCCTGGGTATGCTGGAGGCTGGAATTCCAGATCCTACTTTAATGTGACTCTCAGACTGAGAGGCCTGCTTTCTATGCAACAGAAAACGTTCTAAGCATGCAATAGTTCTACAGGTGAAGTTGTCTGCTTGACCTTGAGTTCAGGGCACTTCAACCTGGGGTCCGGTGAGCTTTGCTGCAGGCTGGGAGGTTTAGAAGAGAGCACTGGGCACAGGCCTGGCTCACCCAGAGGAAGCCATTTGTTTCAAGTCTGTGTGGAAAGCTTTCTTAGTGGAATGGACAGGATGGGCAAGGCACTGTCTTGGGCCATGAAGATAGGAGGAAAAAAACCACAAAATAGCATAGTCACCATTAAGTTAAGACATACTAGGGATAGCAAATCAAGTCTGGCTATACTGAGCCAGGGTCTCTGGAGCTGAACACTGAAGGATAAGGGGGGAATAGTAGGGAGCAGATGACTGAGAAGTATGCCTAGCAAAGCAAATAATACAAGGGAAGCATCTAGATTATGGAGAATTAGGCCCCTTCTGGGACGTGAAAATAGCTCAGAATGGCCCTGATTTTAGAGCTTAACAGAGAGCAGAAATGACCCAAAGAGACAGGCCCAGCAAAGCACAGGAAAGAATTGAGATCTTGTCCTAAAGCAGGTGCTTATGGAAGCGCTTAAAGCTGGGGACACAGTAGAGACACAGATTCATGCTGCTGCTTCTTGTCACTAAGTTAAGGATCCATTCCTACTTATCAGATAAATCAGAGATGACTTAAAGGGACTCTAAAGTCAGATCTGCTGCAATGCTTGCACAGCCATGGTAGACTTCCCTTGTGTCTGAACCAAGCACATGGTAGGGAGACATCAG
The DNA here is from genome assembly GCF_004664715.2 of Peromyscus leucopus. Taxonomy (NCBI): domain Eukaryota; kingdom Metazoa; phylum Chordata; class Mammalia; order Rodentia; family Cricetidae; genus Peromyscus; species Peromyscus leucopus. The sequence continues at coordinate 111,471,733 of NC_051070.1, read as the reverse complement.
CCCTTCCACTGTGCGGGATGGGCTGGACCCTCCAAGAACACTTCTAAACAAAGGCCAGCTGGTTTGAATTTGATGTGCCAGTTCCAAACAGGTTGGGCCCATGTGGCTTCTGGGTTCCTGATGACAGCGCTGCACAGTCCTAATTAGTATGCATTAGCACTCCCACCTGCCCCCCTCCTGTAACCATGGCTATCTCAGGAAACAGAGCCCCAAAGAAGAAGTGGGGATGCCTGTTATGGCATGAGATCCCAGAACAGGACTTGTGAGTTCTCCTGGAGGTCTGACACCATCCACCCTCACATAGACCTATTGGTATGTGTCTCCTAAGTGGTCCAGCTGAGACGCATGGCTGGCAAGAAATGCTTTGTAAGGCACTGTTAGAGGACAAGGAGCATAGCATGCCTTACTCACCAGGAGCCATCTCTCCATGCCAGGAAGCTATAATCTACTTTGAAATAAGAAAGAAAATATTTAATATCTCTGCTAGCAGCTAAACCCTGGGTTCTGAGTGAAGAACCTTGGAACACAGTACAAGCTAAAGAGGGGGGTCACCTTTGTCAATTTGGTGGTTGTGGATCTGGATGGAGATGCTTGGATGAGCATTTTCGCTGTGGACATGTTCCTGTGAAGATAGTCTGTCTTAGAAGGGTTCTTCCATTGCCTCTCTTTTCACATCTAAGCCTCAAAACCAACATTTGATGCTCTCTGATTTAGGTTTTCCAAAACAAGGCCAAGAGAAGAAAGGAGACGGATGTGTATGTGAGGGAAGATGAAGGACACAGCTCATCAGTTTAGAGAGTGAGATTTGAAGGGTGTCCATCATACGTTTAGAAAGGACTGCACTGAGAAATGACCCTCCTTCAGCCTTGTTTATCACAGTCCAAGTCCAAATGTTACAACAAGCTCACTTCCCAGAGCTTCAGAACTGCAGTCAGCCATTTACCTGACAGCTCTGTGGATGAACTCAGGAACCCAGGATAAAATCCAAAAGGCATACCCTTGGCTTCCCTCTCCAAGCCCCTGCCTCCAAGCCCCATTAGTCTTCCCCCAGCCCAGTTAGGCCCACAGCAGAAGGAACCCCCTAGACCCTCTCCCCATTGCCACTCCCTGCTCCACCCTGGTCCCATATCTAACTCACCAGCGTGTTTTCTGGTCCAGTCTCTAAAACACACCTAAGATTAATGTTCCCTCCTTCAGCACTTTAACTCCACTCCAAGATTCCAGGGTATGTAGTAAAAGTACATCTGCAGCCTCCCCATGACTCCCTCCCCTCATGGAGGCTTGAGGACCATCTGAAAGTATAACGTGTTCTTTCATCTAGCTGATGATGACAGCTTCCACACAGAGGTAGAACGAAATCTGAATGTCTTACTCTGACCTCCAAGAGCCTTTCTCCATTGACCCCTTTCTTCCTGTAATCCCTGCACCCTGTGCTGACCTTTAGTTAACCTTTCTCCTGCTCTCCGATGCTGACCTGGCTCTGATCCTTCCATCCTAGCCTGCCTTTTCACGTTCTGCTCATTCTCCCGGGACACTCTTACCTAGCTTCCCAACAAGGATCCATTTTATCACCGATGGGCTGGTGATGGGTTGGTTGGGGGAGTCTCTCCCTGACTGACTGACCCACCGGAAGTCACTTTCTCTCTCTGCATCTTGCTTCGGTGTCTTGAGAACACTCAGTCTAGCCGGACTCTGACTTGCTTGCTTACTCTGTCTGCTGTTCCTGGGATGTTAGTACAATGACACATGATGAGAACTGGTGCTTGTCTGGTTGGGAGACACCTTCCCAGAATGGGAACCATGCACAAGCCTTCACTGGCATCTTCACGGACTCACGTTGCTCCTCTGCCTTGGGACTCCTGGCAGCCCACCTCGGGTGCTCATTACAGAAGGGGCAAAGAGAAGCGCTTGGCCCAGACCAACTTGAGTCCAGGTTTATTGGACTCCAAGGCCTTTATTCTCAATCTAGAAGATGCTCTCTCTTACCAAAATAGAAAAGGACGATGGGCTTCTCTTAACTCTTCCCCAGGGTGACTCCAGTGGGTCAATGGTGTTTTATAGCTGGGGAAGATGAGGCTAAAAATGGGCAAACACAGGGCTGCCCTTCAATGTTGCTGGCAATAATTAGTACCATCATACAATCCCAGGGCACAGTTTCAATACGATAAACAGAAATACAAGTCTATAAAAGGTACTAAAAGCTGAAATTATATATATGTGCACACACACACACACACACATTCATGCTGCAAAAGCTTACACAATTTTGGTCCCAGTCCATTAGAACTTGAAACCTCTCTGAAAGAGTCTTTTCTTGTTTTAAATGTGTTTCTGTATGGTTTAGCTAACAAATGCATGCTATAGTTAACAAATGATGGATAGTAGGAAGGAGCTTAGGGTTGAGATCTTTGGCTGAAACCATAGACACCTCCCTCAGTTCCCTTCTGTATTCTCTGAGCTGGCTACCTCCCCTCCTGCCCCCTTCTTTTTGCTTCCTAGTGAATTCTAGCTCTTGAATGTTTATTCTTGTCTCTAATGTGCCTTTTTGAACTTCATATATCATGTAAGAAAACAGACTCAGCAATCATTCAGTAATTACTGAGTAATTAATGCTGAAATTAGCCACCTATTACAAATGGTCCTGCTCATTTTTCTCTAGAACATCAATTTATTTGCCTTGTTCCCTCGTAGCATTCCTTCTGTGAACTCTAGGTTACAACTGCTCAGTGTGATAAACCATATGCAGCCCAATACTTTGTATTCCTGTGATTTTACCCTGGCTTCAACATGTTTTCAAAACCTCTTGCTTAGACTGCCTTGCCATAGACAAAGGTCCCCTGTTACACTTTATAGTAATGTGAGATGCCAGAGCCCCTAGAGTGTGCCTATGTGAGCAGCCCCTGATCTCGATCTCATATGGCCGGGTTCTGGTTCTACCACTGAGGTGCTATGTTGTTGTGATGGAGCCGTTTCCAGAGTGTGACAAGATCATCACCATCATGAAGCAGAGCTGCTGTGGTGACCTACCCACAATATAATCATGGCCAGAGCATGGTACTGGTGATAAGCCTGTTAGCATTCCCTCCTTGAAGGAGTGGGGAGGACCATCAGACCCTCATCTGGATGTTAGTCATGGCTCCCTCTTGTCCCCAATACGTATGTGGTCTTGGAGAGTGCTAGAATCTACAGGGAGTAGAAGGTTGACTGTGGGTTAGGACTCCAATGGTGCAGTTTTTCATACAACCCACAGTGTGTGTGTGTGTGTGTGTGTGTGTGTGTGTGTGTGTGTGTGTGTGTCAGGAGCTAGGTAGGAGTGAGGAGTAGTTTTCCACGATGCAATCCTCTGACTCATCATGCTCCTTTAAGTAACTCCAATAGCCTTTTGGGTCGTTAAATGAACATAGGTCAAATAATTTCTTTGGTCAGTACAATCTCTCTATTTCAGGTGAACACACTTCTCTTTATGTCTCCCCTGGAAGTCATGCACCATAGGTATAGTTCCTTCACAAATTTCCAAAGATTCTCCAACCTCTTACGTATGATAGGCTGAAACCCAGAGAGCCTCTGTCTAGGGGTTCTCTCTTTACAAATAAAGGTGTTTATAACATGTACCCCCTAGTGATTCTATGAGGGTTTATAGAGATGGGCCAGGTAACTACTGTGGGTCTTACCTGGTGCAGAAAGCAGCCAGTTGCCCTTAATTGCTGTTAACAATACCAACACGGTGATCTCTGTCTGCATCACATGCAAATCTTCACATCCTTGGGTGCCTACAGGAATGACTATGGGAAGCTATCCGCCTAGCTGCTCTTTTTATATGGCCTATACTGAGAAACCAAAATGGTTTAACTATGCCTTCTCTCCTACCCACACCCACAGCCATGCTGATGGCTTCAGAAACATGAAGCATCTTTGGCGTGATGTAACAACTGGAAAGGGGTAGTGAGATTAAGAATCATTTCTTGGAAAAGTTTGGGGGCTGGACCTCCAAGGAGGGCTTAGGCTACCAGTTCTGTTTCAAACAAGGACAGAACAACCTCTAACCCCTCACAAAGGGATAAGCTAAATACACAACCGGGAGACACACACGGTGTTTCCTTTGGAGCACGTGATGACTGATAGACTGAGAGCTCCAGCACTGAGTAAAGCCTTTGTTTGCACAGCTGGGGAACACTCCATTAACTCTGATTTTCGAAGGGGAATCAGCTAGTGCTCATTTCAAATGCTGGCACGCCGCACACGAGAGAAGGTTATCGCCTCTTTATGGGCTATCTGAACTTGCCGACCATCTTCGCTGCTGTCCCAATTCACTTGTTTATGCAATGGTGTGAATTCGGCATTTAAACTGCCCAGCCTGTCTCCTGTGACCAGGATTGTTTTTAATGTCTTTAAAATGGCATGCTGCTTTGCTTCATTAGAACTAGTTCCCTTATGGCAGGCCCTACTTAGGCATAAAATGAAACAAACCAATATGCTCCAAGCCTCCCTGGATTTTGCCAGCCTGGTGAAGGAGGCAGAGAACTAAGGCCCATGAATGTCTCCCCAGGCATGTGTTTCCAATGGAAAGTATCTGAGACCTACTGGATATGAACTGTTTTCATGGCTACCAGACTTCTAAGAAAGATTTTCTGCCTAGACAGTAGGTCCTTGAACACCAGGGATCTAGGGATGGCATAATGGCCCCCACTACCCTTCCCTCCTTCAGGGTCACTCTGTGGTCAGGCAGATCAACCTGTCAGCATGCTTCACTTTGGCCTTTCCCTGGTCTGCTCAAGTACTGGATGTTGACAGTTCATTTCACTGAAGAACTTCATTGAGTCAGGGTAAAAACTTGTAACAGGGGTGGATGGGGATGTCAGACCCCATGTCACTTGAGATGAAAATGCTATGCTGCCTCCATCATGTAACAATCCAAGACCATAAACAAAGATTTAATTAATGACCATAGATGAATACTTGCTTGCTGAAGTTACGTGGATAAAAACCTCAGGACTGACGCAACATGAAGCCAGTGTTTACATGGACACAGATGAGCGGAACCCAACACTGTCATGGTGAATGCGACTTGGAAGACAGGCAGACTGTGACATTCTGTTCCCCAGACCCATCAGAAGGAAAGCTGAATCTCAAAGGTAAAGCTAAGGAGAGACATCGGTTGTGGTGAGACAGGATTCCAGCAGGAATAAGAATTTTTTTAGTGGCTTCTGGGGCCTATCCAACTAACAGCCATGCTTACTTCCATGGATTTTTCTGAACCTATAAACTTGATGAGCTGAATTCTAGAGCTATGTCATGGCTCGACTACATCGTCTTACAAGAATATTTCAAAGATTCTTATAAATGACAATGAAAATGAAGTTATGATACATTATCAGTTGATTAAGACAAGGTTCCAATTTAAAGAATTTTCATCAGCTGCACACAGATAGTAAAAGTAATCACCCATGACTAAGAGCCTACTAGCTGATAGGGAAAATTGCAATCTGGTGTGGTAGGGATAAAAATAAAAATGTTTTTATAAATAAAAAGAAAGGATTTTTTTGCCATGACCACAGAAAGAAAAGAAATGGGAAGCATAACTCACTCTCTATTCAAATGTCAACAAAGTTCTAAGATGTACAGAGAGGCCTTTGCTGTCAAAGGGAGTCTGGGGTTTACTCAATCCCCTTATCCCATGCCTCCTCCATTCTTGCTGCACCTGCGCAGGAAATGAAGCCAAACATATGACCCTGGGATGAACAGGATGATGGACACTTTCATGAGACAAGCCGACCAATAAGCAAAAACAGTTATACTATTTGTTACTTCAGAGGTTCAAGAAAACATTAATACTCTTCCATGATGCCCTTCATTCTTTGAGGTGGGGAAATTGAGATGTGCTTAAAAGACCATTCCAAATAGAAACAGAAAATGAAAGGCAAAGCCAAGCAAAAGCTCCATTGGGAGCAGGCTTGTTTGCCTGCCTCTAAGAAGCTCCTCTGTCCCTGCTGACCCATATTTTCTCTGCGTGGGCTTACCTCTGCACAGGCCTGATGAAGTGACCCAGGCTAGGTGACATAATCTTTTCTGGAAAGAGGGGTTGGAGGTTAAGTGTTTACATTTGCTGGTCAATGTCCAGGGGAGAAACTCTTGGATCTACTATGTCTCCTGCATGATATACGTTGCACACTAGATGGGAGCTGTGCAGGAGCACCATTTGGACTACACGCATATGCAAAACAGGGAAAATCTATCTCCAGGGGTAAATGATGTGGACACGTAAAGAAAATCCACAGAAGAAAATGAGAGCGAAAATACACCTTCCCTGCTCTTTCCTGGGACTTGACCTTCCTTCCCAATTAAGGTTCTGAGTCATGCCCTTCTTTTCCCAGAACATTCCACCACCACCCCTCTTTTTTTTGTAAATTGCAGAGAAACAACTTTGGTTGCTCGAAATAAAGTTAAGTTTTTCTTAAGTCATCAAAACTACAGCTGAGACCTGTAAAGCTTTCATCAAATCTTCTTTCTTCCACTAAAATCCAAATACTACCTTACTGGTGAATTAGAGCGCACAACAGCAGGAAATGGATAGACCACCCAAGTCCATCGGTACCAACTACTGTGTAACAGGACATCCATTTTCTATGAATATGAATACCTAATCTACTTATGTTGTAAGCCATCACAGGAGTACCTGCTCTGAGTAAAGCTTGAGGCTGGTCTCTGTCAGACAGCCTAGATGGAGTCAGAGTCCAAGGCTGCTCTTATGGAGCTTGTGGTTTCAGAGGGGAAGTAAAGCAGATCTATAGGTCCCTGACCACAAGGGAATAGTGTGAGCACTCATGTTTTAGGAACAGTTACTATTGTGACTCGCATGACCTCATTTCCTGTGTACGACGTTTGTATTGGGCACATTACCACCTTTGTATTGGTATATAACTACCACCTGCCTTCTGTGGGTGATGAAGCTCAGAACCATCCTAGTAGTAAGTAGGTAGATGGTGGCGGTTGGATTTCAAATCAAGATGCTGGATTTAAAGTTCAAATATTTCTTGGTCATACAGAAAAGTGGAAGAAGTCCTTACTAAACTAGAAGATGCTGTTAACTTCCATTCCTGTTCTTTGCCTCAAACACTGTTTCTGATACACTTGTGGGATTGGTAATAAATTGACTTTCTAAATACAAAAATCCATAAATGATTAATTACCTATGAACTAGTATTGAACTACTGAACCTAGCATGCATCATTTCACTAATCCTTCTGTTTAATAAAAACCAGCAGAAGAACGGGATACAAAATTATAGTTCTTTGAGGCGGGTCTCTGAGTTCAAGGCCAACCTGGACTACAAAGCAAGTTCCAGGAAAGGCACAAAAGTATACAGAGAAACCCTATCTTGAAAAACCAAAGAAAAAAACACCAAAACCAAAAACCAATAAACAAAATTATAGTTCTACAGAAAGAATAAACACAAGATCTCCATTGTACAGTGTATAGACTACAGTTAATGACAATATCTATAGTTTTGAAAAGTACTCAGAATCTATTTTATATGCTGTCAGTACAAGTACATAGTAGGCAGGTAATGGAATTCATATTAATTGTCTTGATTTGGCCATTTCCTAATGTATGCATATCTCAGAACATCATGTTCTGTACCATATATTCAAACTATGTATGGAACATTCAAAGGAAGAATTATTACTACTCCCATGCTGAATATTAAACTAGTAATGCAAATTAAGGTTAATTTCACTAGTCCTGTGGCCAAAGCTTTGCCATTGAAAAATATCAACCTAGAAACCCCAATAGGGATTTCTTCACACCCAGTCTTGGCACATATCTAGTGTGGATCAGAGCCATCTGTCAACTCACTCAGGAATCTGAGTGTGGTAAGGTTTCCGAATCCCATCTCTGTTCCATCTGAACATGAAGCTTCAGGGGTCACAGAAGCAAAAGGAAAAGTGTGGATGCCCAAACCAGCTCCTGGATGCTTTATCTCAGATTTAACCCAGATTGGACTCCTTCATACTACATTTGAAGGCATGCTGGAAGACTGGGAATGGTGATAGAGGTGTGGATAGTTGGAGCACAGCAAATGCCTCTGCATAGTTGTTCTCCCATGATTACTCAGCTACTAAGAAAAAGAGGCAAAGCCAGTTGACTGGGACCTCAAAATATAAAAACACATTTTGGGAAGGTCTGTGATATAACCCTTAATGATAATTTAGAAGTGGATTTTTATCATAGAATTATAGCCACTTCGTTTGTCCTAAATCATATGCAGATGCTAAAGGTATAAAAATATAGTTAAATGGGATATATTTATTTATTTACATATTATCAAATAGGTAGTCTAGTATTCTTATAGTACAGCAGGGTGACTACACTTAATTTTTGTATATTTCAAAATAATTAGGAGAAAGGATTTTGAATTTGCCCAACACAAGGAAATAAATGATTGAGGTGATGGGTGCTATGGAATATTATTTTAACTGGAAAAGATGTGTTACATTTGTTTATGCTGTGAAATATTACTTTAACTGTGTAAAGGTCTATTGCATTTGTTTATGGTGCATTGCTTAACAATGTAAGGATGTGTGTTTATTTATGTAAAGATGTGTTGCATTTGTTTAACCTTGCTTGCCTAAGGCACCTAATTGGTCTAATAAAGAGCTGAATGGCCAATAGCTAGGTAGAGAAAAGATAGGCAGGGCTAGCGGGCAGAGAGAGTAAATAGGAGAAGTCTAGGCTAATAAAGAATGAAAGAAGAAGAGAGGAGAGAATAAGAGAGATGCCTGGGGCCAAAGGCCAGGCAACCACCAGACATAGAGAAGCTATTTTTATCGTACTGCATGTATGTTTCTGTTCTTGTTTGAGGTATTATGCTTATGTAGTTCATAAAAAAATGTAACGAGTAATTAATGCAGGTTAGTAGTTAGTCATCTATAATAATCAAACTTGTAGTCATATTAAGTATGTTTTCAAGGTTAAACAGATATATTTAGATAGATGGTCTTCAAACACTTCAAAGACCTACAGAATGTGGCACTTAAGATATTTAATAACCTAAGCCTTTCCAGGATGAGACACATCTGCTCCTGGCAGCACCAATTTACCTCAGAAAAGATGTTGGACATCAAGGAAACTCCTTATGGAGTTTGCTTTTATTGTGGTGAAAGCTAGCCATTTGGGGAAGAAACTGCCCTTGTCTTGACTGCTGTCAGTGTGCTGTACAAACTGGATGATTGGGACACAAAGGAAAAAGACTGCCGAACTTTGCCAAAACATGGCAGGATACTCCTTCAAAATTCCTGCTTCACAGAAGAGTCTGCCAGACATTCTAGGCCTGTAGGCCAAAGATGGATGCCCCACTGCTGCAGAGGAACTTCAGGTGACAGTCCAGACAGCCAGATGTCTGTCATTTCTATAAGTTGAAAGTATCTTGCACTATACTTTCTGTTTACTCAGGTAATGGTATATCCTTCTGGGGTCTTTGATGGAACTGAAGACTAGATAGTTATAGTTTTCCTTAGTTATTGTAGAATATATCTCATGTACAAAACTTTGGACTCACCAAGATAGGATTAATAATGGAGTATTTTCTCTGAATTTGCCAAATACAAATGGGCTAGATATTGTAAATGTAATTCTTAATTGATAACTGTTCTTATTGTATATAGCTTTACTATGTTAAAGTTAAAATCTTTTTTATTTAGACAAAAAGGGGTAAATATTGTGGAATATTATTTTAACTAGGCAAAGATATGTTACATTTTGTTTATGCTATGGAATACTACTTTAACTGTGTAAAGGTGTGTTACATTTATTTATGCTGCATTTGTTTAATGATATAAGGATGTGTGTTTAATTATGTAAACATGTGTTGCATTTGTTTCATCTTGCCTGCCTAAGGCACCTGACTGGTCTAATAAAGAGCTAAATTGCCAATAGCTAGGCAGAGAAAGGATAGGCAGTGCTGGACGGCAAAGAGAATAAATAGGAGGAGAAGTCTAGGCTAGAAAAGAAGGAGAGGAGAGAATGATGGAGATGCCTGGGGCCAGAAGCGAGGCAGCTGCCAGCCAGCCAGCCAGAGAGAAGCAACAAAAGGAAGATATACAGAAGTCAGAAAGGTAATAAGTCCCGAGGCCAAAGATAGATAAAGAGAAACAGGTTAACTTAAGTTAAAAGAGCTAGCCAGAAACGAGCCTTCAAAATTAATAAGTCTCCATTTCATGATTTGGGAGCTGGTTGATTGCCTAAAAGAAAAAGCCTGGTACAGATAGGTGTGCTTGTCACCCCAACTACTTATTATATACATGTTTTGTCACATCACACTGGACCCCAAGAATATATGAAACTACTATTTGTCAATTTAAAAAGCTACCTTCTCTTAAGGCTCCCCCCCCCCTTTTTCCTATACGTACCACCAATTCTGTACATCGGAAAGCAGCAATTCAGAGTGGAGCATGTTTGTGAGACTCACCTTTGTTAGCACAGGCCATCCACTTGAGATTGTCCGCGAAAGCAGCCTCCCGTCCAATGAGGTATGTGAAGATTCGAACCTAAAAGGAAGATGGACACACGGTGAGCTCTACTCAGCTTGCGCCATCCTGTGCAGACCACATGCATGCCTAAGGCACGTGTGCTTTACCTCCTTCATGCTCCATGCTCCCCATCTGTAGGAACATATTTTAGACATTTGAAGTACAGTCAGCTAGAAATATATTCAGGGGGCCTTTGATCTTTGTAGCCATATGGCATAAATGGTAGTTGTTTCTCGGCGGGCAATGCAGGGCAGGAAAGAAGAGCCAGAAGCAGGAGAGCTGGCTTTGGTCCACAAGGGGAAGAGGATCATCCAGGTCTAGACCAAATCCACAACTGTTTTCCTCATTCCCACAGAAAACCCAGACTGTGCTGCTCCGGAGAATAAAAACACCACTGTGAGTGCCTCAACATTTCTCCCCAACAGAAAGTACAGGCTGCGAGAGCTCTTTAACTATCCACAGGGGCTGGTAAGGCTTTAGGTCATTAACTGAGACAAGAGGCACTGCCTATGGCCAGGAGACCTATGGAGTCCCTTCCTAGTTAGCCTAAGATGTTAGCTCCCAAAGAGCGGGAACTCACATTTTTAAGAAGCTGTCACATTTTCCATTGTTTCCTCTCCCTCTCCCCTCAATGAGGCCACAGCTCTTAGAAACAAAGAACTATCCCCCCCCCAGTAGTACTAGATGGTCAGATGGAAGAAAGATGAAGAAGAAAAGGCTCAAGTCCCTTTGACACAAGTTTAGAATGACAGGGGAGAAAACAAGACTCTGCCATCCAAGCCAGTCTCTCTTGGTAGGCCAAGTGCATTCCTCTGAAGACCATGAAGATGTGGCATCACATGAAGGAAACCTAACACATGGCATCAAAGGCTTTACCAGAAAATGTCCCCTCAGCTCAGGCAGCCCTGGTGGGTCACACGACTGCTGTTCCTCCCAGGCCTTTCCTAGAGTTGTGGTTGACTAGTAACTTTTGTAGTCTGGTCTAGAAGACCAACCTCAAGAAGGGGATGTATCACCTAGCCATACCACCATGGGACACAGAACTTGAACCATTGTTATCCAGCACCTGAATGAATAGAAACGTACAAAGGCTCATCACTCTGAAAATGGAGGTTTCAGTGCCATTCTGAATCTCCTCTAATCAGGGCAGTGTAACACAGAGGACTTCAAATGCATATTATGGCAACAAAGCCTCAGTCTGTCCCTGTGTGTCTGACAGGTCCTTTCCACTCCTGACAGCTAGCTCCTGCAAAAGGTCTTCCTGGGAGGATGAGCTAGCACCAGACCTTGTTGTCTTTACTTCTCTCTGCAATTTTTTCCACATCACCCTGCTAATAAAATTTGGGAGCAGAGATATGATAAGAAAAAAAGGAAGGGAGGGAGGGAGGGAGGAGGGAGGGAGGGAGGGAGGGAGGAAGCTGTGGGATGTTTTGTATACTGTAAATATGTGTTGCTCTGATTGGTTAATAAATAAAACACTGATTGGCTAGTAGCCAGGAAGGAAGTATAAGGGGAACAAGCAGATAGGGAGAATTCAGGGAAGAGGAAGGCTGAGTCAGGAGATGCCAGACTGCTCTCCAGGGAACAGCATGTAATGGCACACAGGTAAAGCCACAGAACATGTAACAACATACAGATTAAAAGAAAAGGGCTGAGTTTAAATATAAGAGCTAGTCAGTAGTTAGCTTGATTTATGGCCAAGCTGTTATAATTAATATAAGCTTCTGAATGATTATTTTATAAGTGGTGTGGGGTCTGTGGGGCTGGGCAGGACCAGAGAAAACTTCAGCTACAAATGGCACCCAACGACTCCAGTTTCCACCTGAAACCTGAGAATACTTAGTTAGCAGTTCTAAACAGAGCCAAAAAATAGGTTCCTGTTTCATGTCTCATGTGGGCAGCAAGACAATGCAACATGTGGGCTTGAGCTACTCTGTGGCAGGTTTGGGGTGTGTGGGCTTGAACTACACCACGTTAAACAGAGGAACAGAGGTGTCTCCAAGCTTTGCACTATGCTGCATGGTAGATATAGCTTTTGCTAATACAAAAAAAAAAAAAAAAGGTTTCTGGGCTACATGCTGATTTAATGGAGGCATAGACCCACTGCTTCCTAGAGTTGATGGTATACATGGCCCAGAGCTGGAGATGAATTACCTCTGCCATGTTGGGAAGCTGATTTGGGTGGAGTCAGCAGTCAAAGCTTCTGCTTCAGTACTAGCCACTGCAGTTTAAAACAATAGTTACACATTTTAAGGCAGATTCAGATGGAACAAGACTTTAAATGGTTTACAATGCATGTAAAAATTCAGTAGGCTTTGAAGAGAGAAGAAAATGAATATAGACAGTTATATAAGGAAATAGTTTTAAAAAATAAAGTCTTTAAAGAGACAGTAAAGATAGTATAAAAATAAGCCACGTAAAGATGGATATTACACAGAGAACCTGGATTGTGTTGTCTTTGAGATTTTTAACTGAAGAAAGACATTTGATTGTAAAGGCTGCTTAGTTAAACTAATTTGAAGGTGCTTTGACCTCAAAATTTGGATCTAAGGATATGTTGCTTTGGAATGGAAGTTCTGCTTTTGTTTCCACAGGAAGCAAGAGGCTATGGATTTGTTCTAGATTAAGATACATCAGGTTTTTTTGGGGGTCCCGTTTTCCAGGTAGCCTCACTGGTGATGTGAGTAGCAGTCCAGTCATCCTTGTTCCACATCTAGCATCTTCCTATGAGTGAGTACATACCATATTTGTCTTTCTGAGTCTGGGTCACCTCACTCAGGATGATTTTTTCTAGATCGATCCATTTGTCTGCAAACTGTATGATGTCATTGTTTTTCTCTGCTGAGTAGTATTCCATTGTGTATATGTGCCACAATTTATTTATCCATTCTTCAGTTGAAGGGCATCTAGGTTGTTTCCAGGATTTGGCTATTACAAACAATGCTGATATGAACATAGCTGAGCAAGTGCTCTTGTGGTATGATTGAGCATTTCTTGGGTATATGCCCAAAATTGGTATAGCTGGATCTTGGGGAGATTGATTCCCAATTTTCTAAGAAAGCGCCATATTGATTTCCAAAGTGGTTGTATAAGCTTGCATTCCCACCAGCAGTGGAGGAGAGTGGGAACAATGAAGGGCGACGGTCGAGGGAAAGAGAGTGGGAGATCCTAGCTGGATCAAGAAAAGAGAGGGAGAACAACGAATAGGAGACCATGGTAAATGAAGACCACATGAGAAGGGGAGGAAGCAGAGAGCTAGGGAGGCCCACGGAGATCCACAAAGATACCCCCACAAAAGACTGCTGGCAATGGTCGAGAGACGGCAGGAACTGACCTACTCTGGTGATGGGATGGCCAGACACCCTGTTAGTTGTGCCATAAACCCCATCCAAGGAAGGTCTGAGGAATCTGGATGCAGACATCCACGGCTGGGCCCCTGGTGGAGCACTGGGAGTCTAATTAGTGAGAAAGAAGAGGGTTTATATGAGCGAGAATTGTTGAAGCCAGGGTTGGATAAAGCACAGGGACAAATAACCAAATGAATGGAAGCACAGGATCTATGAACCAAAGGCTGAGGGGCCCCTAACTGGATCAGGCCCCCTGAATGGGTGAGACAGTCATTTGGCTTGATCTGTTTGGGAGGCAGCTGTGTGTTGGTGCCGGGTCCTGGCTTGTTGCATGAGTTGGCTGTTTGAATCCTGGGACCTATGCAGGGACGCTTGGCTCGGTCTGGGATGGGGGGACTGGACCTGGCTGGACTGAGTCTACCAGGTCGACCCCGGTCCTCGGGGGAGACCTTGATCTGGAGGAGGTGGGAATGGGGGGTGGGGTAGGGGAAGGGGGAGGGGGGCGAGAGTGGGAGAACAGGGGAATCTGTGGCTATTATGTTGAACTAAATGATGTTGTAAAATAAATTTACTAAAAAAAAAAAAAAAAAAAAAAAAAAATACATCAGGTTTGACCAGCCAAGACCCCCTTAAAGGTTTCTGATGACACCATGGCCCAGATGATCCAACATCAAGAATGTTTTCAAGGCAACAGGCTTAGACAATGCAGCCTCACAGACTATTTCAGTCAGGACTTGACCATAATTCTTAATTTTCTCAGGATCCCCATAAGATTATCAGTGCCCTCTATCATCAGGAAGCAGTCTAGAAAACTATGCCCACATTCCCAAAAAATGGATTATGGATGTTTGTCTTTGTTTAGATTGTTGGTTACAAATTGTTATTGGTCATAGTCAATCTCTTTCTAAAAAAAGGAAAGGAGGATATTATATAGAATAATAGGATACAGATATGATAGAATGAAAGAGATTACTGAACCTACTTTTAGAGAGCAACAACTTGTTTAAAAATGTTTTACATTGCTATAGATTTTAGTTTATTGATACAAATTTAAAGTTAATTTTGTTATACTGTATTTTTTTTACTCTTGTTTAAGGTAATACGTTTATACAACTCATTTAAAATTGTAATGTATCATTAAGAAATAGAGATTAATAATTAGTCATCTATGATAATCATACTTGTAGTCATGTTAGTTAAGTTTTCTAGATATACATAGATATTTTTCCAGTTAGGTAAGTAATCTTCAAACACTTCAAAGACCTACAGAATATGGCACTTAAAATGTTTTAAAAACTTAGACTTTCTGGACATTAAGACACATCTGCTCCTGGCAGCACCAATTAACTTCAAAGAGAAAGATGGGCCTCGAAGACACTCCATATGGAGTTTATCTTCTTCTTAGCAAAAATAGCCATTTGGGCAAGAAACTGTTCTTGCCTGGACTGCTTGACAAAATGTTTTATCAACTTCACATTCAGGACCCATAGGAAGATGACCACTGAACTTTGCAAGGTGAGATGGTCCTTTAGGTTCCTGCTTCGCCGAAGAAACTGCCAGACATTCTACAAGACAGAAGAAGAAGCGACTGAGAGACTCTAGGCCTGTGGGCTGAAGATGGGCACCCCAACATTGCAGAGAAATGTTGGATGACTGTCTAGGCAGACAGCTGTCTCTGTCATTCTAGATTTTTGGAAGTTGCTTACAATGTTCTTCATGTTTACTTAGATAACATTGTATCCTTCTGAGGTCTTTGATGTAATTGAAGACTAGATAGTTATAACTATGGTTTTCATTGGTTATGATAAGAGGTAACATAGATATGAAACTTTAGACTCACAAATATAGGATAGATAAAATATCTTCTTTAATTTTGCCAAATACAAATAGACTATATATTGTAGTTATAATTCTTGCTTGATAACTGTTTTATTATATGTGATTTTACTATGTTAAAGTTAAAACCTTCCTTTTTGATGAGACAGAAAAGGGGAGGTGCTGTGGGATGTTTTGTATACTGTAAATATGTGTTGCTATGATTGGTTGATAAATAAAATGCTGATTGGCCAGTAGCCAGGCAAGAAGTATCGGCGGGACAAGCAGATGGGGAGAATGCTGGAAAGAGGAAGGCTGAGTCAGGAGATACCAGAGGTAGCCATGGGTGCCAGTCTTTTTTCAGTCCAGATGAAGAGGCTGAGCAAAGACTGTTCTCTCTTGGAGGTATGGTTAAAACCCAGAAAAGTGTTTGAGTCACTGGCAAACTTGTACAGTTCCTGATTTTAAATGTGGCAACCTACTTGAAAAGCCAATAGGATTGTGCCAAGCTTCAGATCAGTCATGATTGTTCAAGAATTGTGATAACAAGCATGAAGTAATGAAAGCCAGCACTGTGAACCCCACCATTGCCACCAGCAAAGCCTCCACAGCCAGTACCATCCATGGGTCAGGTACTCTGCTGAGAGATTTATGGGCTTTCTATTTGTTGTGTTGCTTTCTATTTTATTGGATTGCTTATGAAAGAAAATCAGAATCATGTTTAGTATTTCCATTTATGTACAATGTTTGGCTCCCAGTGGGCCAACCCCTTATCTGAGTACAAGCAGCATGGACATCTCTGCCTAGAAAATAAACATAATCAGATGATATTGGGCCTATGCCCTGCATTTGTTCACAATAATGCCTTTCAACTGAGCACAAAAGCAAAGGCATTTTACTTCAAAGTGTAAAATATTTTGGAGGGCAATTTAATCAAGAACATTTTGTATTTGTAATTCTTTTGGCCTAGTAATTCTACCTCTAGGCATTTATCTTCCAGTCAGTATTGTGGGCAAAATGCCAATATAGTTGACAGGAAACGGAAGAGCACCGAGGAGCACATTATTTGCAACCATGTAGCACAAGGAGCCCAAGCATGTTCACCCTCATTATATTACGGTCAAACATTAAATCCTAAGTGTTTCCTGAGAACTGATTGGCTAATAATCATGCAATGAGATTTTAGTTTTCAAAGGGAGACTCACACTTTTTACTTCATGAATTTTAGACCATTAGAATGATTAAATGAGTTAAAAATAAGTAACTGTTGCTTTAATAATTAAAGCTCATTTTAAGCGAGAAGGAAGTAATGAAACTGTAATGGCCTGAACTATTCTGGGTGAGCAGAATGAGAATAACATCAGAGTGAAAGTCCAACAGAAAACATTACTATGTCAAAATGAGGGCTTCCCCCTACCATTCATTTGACCGAGCGCCAAACCTCTATGTGACATAGTCAAATGCTCCTCCTTTCCTCACTGACAAATTCTGTAACCTCATGATTTGATTTCTACATATCTCAGGAAGTGCCATCAAGCCAGCTTTCACTGCTTTGCCGTGAGCTCAGCTGTTTTCTGGCTGTAGTGAGGAACTTTAGCAGAGGCAGGTCTGGGGCAATTCCAAGAGCCAAGCAGACAGCATAGACATTGATGAACAGGAGCCATGGCACAGGCCAGGCTAGCCCATCAGGATGCACTCTGCCACTCCAAGGCTCCTCTCATTGTCACAGCTCAAACGCAGCACACGGAGTGCCTGAGCAGCCCGCTAGTTCATTCTGAGCTCTCACTGAAGTGTTTCCCACGAACCCACCTAAGCGTAACAAAGTGTTTGAATGCAGTCCTTCAAAGTCGCTTCATTTCATCCAAAGGAAAATAAACAGAAACAATTGCAATCCATTCTTTTTCAAAAAAAAAGTTACACTTATATTTGACTTGTGCAGATGAACCCCGTCAGAAGCTCCAAGGGGTGCTGAGCGCAATGATGCAGCCTGTAATTCTCCGATTCCAGGGGCTGAAACAGGAGGGGGAGGGCAAGTTCCATGAGAGCATTGTGAAGAAGAGAAAGGGAGGGAGGGAGGATGGCAGAACAGAGGGAACACAGATGGTCCCAATCCCTCCACATTAACGACTCCAAAATCCTTCTTTTTGAATGAGCGATAGTGAGGTGCAGCAGGGTTCCAATAGGCCCTTGGCACTCCAGAGAGAAGCTGCCACAACCCACCTCGACAAACCAAGGGGACAGCATCTCAGTCTTCCGCGTCCCTGCTATGTGTCAGGGACCACTTCCTGAACACAGACCAAACATCGTGGAGCCTTTGGAGTTGTCTTGGGAGTAAAACAGAATTCAAAAGGATGCTCATGCATTTGTTGGGTTAGAGGCTTATGGAGGAAACAAAGCAGGGAAGGGGAGAAAACAAAGTGGAGGGGCGGGGGAGCTGCTAGCTTAAGAAGGGATAAAAGGAAAGCTGTCCCAACAAGGTGACACCTATGGTGATGTTGTGTCCCCCAATATATTGTGTACCCTAATAAACTTATCTGGAGTCAGAGAACAGAACAGCCACTAGATATAGAGGCCAGAAAATGGTGGCGCACACACACACACACACACACACACACACACACACACACACACACCTTTAATCCTAGCATTCCAAAGGCAGAGATCCATCTAGATCGCTGAGTTCAAAGCCAAACTGGAAACAGCCAGGCATGGTGACTCACACCTTTATCCCAGGAAGTGATGGCAGGAAGCAGAAAGGCATATAAGGCGCGAGGACCAGGAACTAGAGCCCAATTAAGCTTTTAGGCTTTTGAGCAGCAGTTCAGCTGAGGTCCATTCGGATGAGGACACAGAGGCCTCCAGTTTGAGGAAACAAGATCAGCTGAGGAATTGGTGAGGTGAGGTGGCTGTGGCCTGTTCTGTCTCTCTGATCTTTCAGCGTTCACCCCAATACCTGGCTCCAGGTTTGTTTTTATTAATAAAATCTTTTAGGATTCATGTTACAGACACCTAAGCAAGGATCTGGACAGAGGGGAGGGGAGGAGGGAGTGAGGCACAGGGCTATGGAAAAGGAAGCTCCAGCAAAGGGGAAAATGGTACGAAGTCACTGAGACACAGATGCTTGATGTGACATTGAACACACCAGTGAGGCAGGAGTAGAGTCACCAGGAGTAACTGCATGGTCAGGAGAGGCAGTGGCACTGGGCCCCACCAACCCCATGGCTCACTGTTAGAGAATGTTTGTTTATTTGTTTGTTTCAAAAAGGGACCCATTCGAGGGACTCAATAGAGGCCTGGCATAGACTAGCACAGTAGAAAAGGCTCCTTTTGGCTGTAGTATAGGGCACAGACCATGGACACTTGTGCTCAGCCTGGCTGCCCATTAGTGTTTCTTAATGCTATTCTAACTGTTCATCCACATCCCACCCAAGAACAACTCAGTCAGAACCTTGACACAGACAGCAGATTTGAATCTCCCCAGCTGCACTGTCATGCGCCGTCACATTTGAGAAGCACAGTCCTAGTGAGATACAGATCACAACAGAGACACTAAGGGCAGGCCACTGAGAGGTTCCCGGTGAAAAGGAACAATGGCTGTGGCCAGAGTTTCAGACAATACAGAGTATCAGAACCACCAGAAGCATGTATTAAAAGCCGGGCTGGTAGCTGGCCACCTGAAGTCCAGGTTAAGTGTGCCTGTACTTTTCCTGAACTTCCTATGGCTGGTCTGACATGGTAGAAATCTACCAAGAACATGTGGCCCGAGTGAAGGGATGTGGGCCTGGGAATTAAGAAAATGCTAGAGTCATTTCCAGAAAGCTGTAGCTAGCAACTGCCAAGTTGTGTCTATCTAAACTCCATGGGCTTTACAATCCAGTGGGTGTTGGATCAAGATGACATTTTAAAGAGATTGAGTCAATCTAAAAGGCAGGAACAGCAGACGACAGCCAGACTTGGCGAATGATGAGCCCAGCCAGCTGACTACCCTTTCTCCTTTCACAGGAAGGGTGGGTGTGGGAGCAGCTCTTCACACATGCTAGGCTACGCGTTCCCCAACCTCCAGCTGCTCCCTGAGAGCACACCAATCCTCTCTTGCCCCCAGATGCAGTGGGGATAGTTGGGGACAGTGCTTGCCCACATACACAGTCTACATCACCATAGAAAAAAGGCTGTCTTTCATCTCAGAGTGTTCATAACGTTTGCTACAAAAACAGACCAAGACCTGTGCATGTCCACATGGGGATGTCCTAAACTGTAACTGGGGGTTACAGCCTCCAGTCAGGCAGAGGGAATCTGTGCTCATCTCTTTGAGTTGCTCAAAATGATGAGTGACTGTATTCTATTAAAACTGATGTCTTTCTATCTTTATTTTTTTTGTTGTTGTTTGTATGGTTTTTGGTTTTTTATTTTTGTTTTTGTTTTTAAGACAAAGTTTCTCTGTGTAGCCCTGGCTGAACTGGAACTTGCTCTGTAAACCAGGCTCACCTCGAACTCACAGAGATCCACCTGCCTCTGCCTCCCAAGTGCTGGGATTAAAGGCATGTGCCACCACCCAGTGGTGTCTTTTTATCTTAAAGTCAGTTTGATGTTATTGAATGTGTTCTTAATTGGTACCATTGCAAAAAGTATATATGTCTTGATAACTTCTATTGCTATATGTCCATTTCTGCAATTTCTGCTACCTCAAAGCATTTCTGAATAAAACATTTAATCTCTAAGCAGATGACGAAGAATGAAACCTGACACACACACACACACACACACGTTTCATAAATCACTGCCAATACTTATCTTTACAAAAATGCTATGAGAAGAGAAAGGCTCAGAGAAAAGTGACTCCACCGGAAACAGTTATATTGAACAGAATGCTTTTTAATCTTGAAGTCATCATGCTCATCTAGAGGACGAGAGAGACAACTAAGGTAATGTTGCCCCGAATGGCAATAAAATGGGATAAATTGAATTAGATTACAAAAGTAATAAAATCTCAACAAATGAATATCATAGATCATTATGAAAAATGGACTGTCACTTTAGGGATGCTCCAAGGGTCTGCACAATATCTTTCCAATTTCTTTTCTCCCAAACACAAATGTCTGATACCTCATGTGTGGTAATGAATATATCTCCATTCAGAAAGAAGTGTCATTAATAGTCTTCCAGCACAGGGGGCAGATAGTGTAAGCTGAGATTCCTAGCCATATATTTTGTCAAGGTGAAGGCTACACTCAGGCCCACCAGTGAGGGTGGTACAGTGGACTAGGAAGAAGTCAAGCTATGGCATCTTCAAAGGCAGGTGACACAATTTATTAGATGATAGCTCCAATGGCCTCAATCAGGGGCCAGAGCAAGTGTGTTAACTCCAACATTCTATTCTCTGTTTTTAAAAACTTGATTTATATGTTTATGTGCATGTGTATATATGTTCAAATGTATGTGGGGCATATGCATGTGCAGATGTGCATGTATATGTGTGGGTGTACACGCAGAGACCAGAAGTTGACCGCAGATATCTTCAGTCATCTCTATCCTGTCTAGTTACTGAGACAGGGTCTCTCGATGAACCTATTTGGCTAGTCTAGTGAGCCAGCTTGTCTTGGGGATCCTGTCTCAGTCTCCAGAGTGCTGGGATTACTGGTGGGCCCTAAGTGAAGGGATGCAGACCTGGGAATTAAGAAAATGCTAGAGTCATTTCCAGAAAGCTGTGTCTAGCGACTGCCAAGTTGTGTCTATCTAAACTCCGAGGGCTTTACAGTCCAGTGGGTGTTGGAACAGGATGACATTTTAAAGAAGTCAATGACTACACGTTCTTCTTTCCCCAGCTCTCCACACCTTGGCTTTCATGTGGTGGCTGGGGAAATTCTGGCCCTCACATTTGCATGGCAAACGCTTCAGTGGAGCCAGTTCCCATCTCCTGTGCACTGTACTCTTAATGTTCTTTATATCCCTGAGGCTTGACTGACCTTGGAGATAGTAAACAACACCTGCAGTGTCTTTAATATACAAAAGCCAACCCATCCACAGCCCAGGGCGACACCTGTCCTTTCATCAGAGTTGCCATTCCCTGGGCCATCACCCATCTGCTCTAATCACCCTAGACCCAACTATGACACTACTTGGGACAGTCCTGTATCCCAGGGCCCAGTGAAATTACCTGTATTATCTAATTCTAAACTTGCTTCCACTTGACTCTCTCTCCCCTTAAGAATTCCAATAGAGGCTTCAGTGCTCTGAATTCCCCTCTTCCAGCCCACTCACTTTGATCTTGCCCCTGTACTTCTGTGTGGATCTTCAACAGGAGGATGGCCTGGGAGATCTTGAAAAGTATAAGTGTAATAGATCTTTTCCTCTATAACAATCATTATGGTATCTGTATATCTTACTGTCCCTCACTAAACAAACTCTTAGTATCCTTAAAACAACCAGAAGCTCAGAGACCACGGTTCCAGGTAGGTACATAGAGAGCTTAAAGGCTTTGAGATCTTGAGCAAGGTGTTGCTCAAGGTGTTGAGGCCTGTGTTGTGATTTTTGCCAAACATCAGAAGTGACTCACCCACTCCTGCCATTGTGATTATTAGCCAGTGAGAGGACAATAAGAGGAAGGAGAGGTCAGGAGCCGGGACCTCCATTAACCCCTTGCTGCACTGCACTCGTGTGCCAGACACCGTCGTGAAGCAAAGCTCCACAAAGTCATCTAAACAGAGGCACCCTTCCCCTGGCCCCAGAGGCTGGGTTGAAGAGGGTGAAGAAGAGAATGTCCCCTAGAGGGACTTTTTGACATGCCAGCACCGAAGTGTGCCATGACTAAAGATAATGGAATAATATTTCCCACCACCAGCAGCAAAACAATTACATCTACCAACCTTCAGAGAGTCCAAGACATGAGCGGCAGCCCTCCTCCTCTAAAATACATTCACAATTCCAGCTAAGAGTCACAGGGTTTGGAAGCCCATTCCCCCAAATCTCAGGATCAATTTCTATAAAGACCTCTGTATCCCAGGTTGAGGACTCTAGCTTATACATCTCATATTCTGCAGTATCAATTCCTCCCAAACAAAGTGTAGTCTTTGGATAATTAAAATGGAACCTCATCCTGAGATGCTCACCAGAGTGAGAGAGAAATTCATTGGCTCACATGCCCATTCCTTGATGGCAGAGTACCAGATCTCCACCCATCATCAGATCCAGAAAAGTCACTGCAAATGAGGTCTTCACATGGAAGGGACAAAAATGATACTCAGGAGCTGAGACAGAATGGCAGTGCAGTAAGCCTTAGGGGGTTTTGGGTGCACCTCACATCCTGGAAACTTTGTAAGAACACATTTAAAGAAGCTGGGATGGAATGGATTTCCATCACTTTCAGTTTTGAATCCACAGACTCAAGCACAATGTATCCAGTAGAGATAATACTCAAATGCATGTTGATTGGCCTGCAGGCCATCTGTTGCCACCAAGGCTTCTGAATCACACACTGGATCCCAAACTTTAGACTTCTACACACAGGCACAGCGTAGTCTTTGTAGAGAGGGCCAGTCCTTCACTGCTCCCCTCACCCCCAAAACTTCCAAATATCAAGTGGTCATAGGTTTTGGCTACCAGATATGTACCTGTCATGGATTAAATCTGAATCATCCTCCCAGAGGCTTGTGGTTTAAAGGCTTAGTCCCTAGCTTAGTGACACAATTTTGAAGACTGTCATCTTTAATAAGTAGGATATAGCAGGAGGAAATAGGTTACTAAAGTCAGTGTCTCAGTTAGGGTTTATATTGCTAGGATAAAACACCATGATCAAAAGTAACTTAGGGAGGAAAGGGCTCATTCCATCCTACACTTCCAGGTAACAGCCCGTCACTGAGGAAGGCAGGGTAGACATTCTATAGCAGAGCAGGAACCTGGAGGCAGGAACTGATGCAGAGGACATGGAGGGGTGCTGCTTACTTTCTCTTCATAGCTTGCTCAGCCTGCTTTCTTACAGCATCCAGGACCAACCCAGGGATAGGACCACCCACAGTGAGCTGGACACTTCCACATCAATCACCAATCAGGAAAATGTACCCTAGGCTTGCCCACAGTCCAATCTGGTACAGACATTTCTCTCAAATGAGGTTCCCTCTTCCAAAATGACTCTAACCTATATGTCAAACTGACATAAAAACTAGCCAGCACAGCCAACCTTTACACCCACTCCAGCTTCTGGCCTGCTTTCTCTGCTTTCTGGTCCATGGTCAAGGGAAGAGCCATCAGACTGAGCTACTCTCACTGCTGAGCACTCCCACCCCCTCAACACGATGGACTGAAATCCCTAAAGGACTGTGAGCCAAAATGAACCTTTCATCCTTGAAATGACTTTTTTGCCAGTAGTCTTGGTCATGCTGATACAGAAGTAAGGCCTCTCTTCCATAAAGGATGGTGGAGTAAATACATAAACAGCTAGACAAACTCACCTGGACAAAGCCATCTAATTAATCCAAACAGATCAGAAAAAAAAAAAACTTTAGCAAAAGAGAAAATTGTTCCACAAATTCAGACACGGACAGTTTCACTCACGAAAGGTCATGGAGTTGTGCTCTCCTTGCAAGGACTCTCCAGTGCCTTCCCATTACATGGGCTGCTCTGTATCATAATCCCCTAGATGCTGTTCTGATGACCTGGGGAACACATGAACTTCCTGGTTTCCTGGCCTTGCCATTTACCTCTGCCATCACTCAGAATGCTCCACATCTCCAGGTCTACATTTCCATCTTCATTGTACCCTATCTAACTCACCCTCACCCCTTCCTTTGTGTCTTTCAGGGTACTGGAGGCACTGGGTAGCATCAGTGATTTGGTCAATTATCTGAGTTGTGTCTGAAGGTAGAAAGACCAACTGTGTCCAACTCAGTGCCCTGCAGGCAGTACATTCTCAATAAGTATCAGATGCCCTTCTGCACTTAGCATAAATTTAGGTTGTGCAAATAACTCAGTAGGGGACACATCTGAATTTATTAGCAATAGAACCTTCCTTCACTGCTGACTTGTTGTCCAAACTTTCCCGTTTTCTGATTTGGATGGCTCTGTTATCAAATAGCTAGATCAATCTTTCCTATGCCCAGTTCCCATAGGCTTTTATTTCTAACACTGAAGATCATCAATAAAATACAAAGAAACAGAAATCTTAAGAAAAAAAATTATGCTCTTAGATATTACTGTCCATTCATGAGTAGCAAAAATGGTGTTATTTCAGGTCTCCCACAGGGTGGGTATTCAGTTGTATGTTTCTTCTGAGTGTCGGCTCTTGACTCTAGGACAGAAGCCCTTCAAAGACTGATGCCTGTGGCATCTTAAATAACTGCCTGGTTCAGAGATTATTAGAGAAAAGAACTGATCTTGGTGTTAAAGCACTTGGTCTGAGAGAGAATGTCAGTGGAAGGTATTATTCACTTGGTAACAGTGGGCATACAGCATTATTTTGAGATAGCAAGGAGAAACAGGTGACTGGGCACACGGGTTAGCAGAATGCAAGGTTATGCTAGTTGGTTGAGCATTACATACATATATGTTCCACATGTTCGGGACATGAGCCTTGGACAAGAAGTTGGACAATCAACCTCATTGTCCTAATTTGTGGTTAGTATCACAGAACTCACCTGCAAGAGCTGTTGTTGAGTAGGGAGGGTAGAGTAAGCTATCAGAGGGCGGGAGGTGGAGCCCGCAGAAGGTAGAGACATTAGAGTAGAGTGAGCTATCAGAGGGAGGGAGGTGGAGACCGCAGGAGGTAGAGACATTAGAGTAGAAGATATCAGAGGGTGGGAGGTGGAGCCCGCAGAAGGTAGAGACATTATCCTTAAAGCCTCAGCCCTTGAGAGGAGCATGCATCAGGGAAGGCCTGTGAGTATGAAACTTGTAGAAAAGGCTTGGGTGGGTCACACTGGACCTCAGACAGACGGACCTCTTTCTTTAATGGTTTTCTTCCAAACAATGGGTTCTCTTTGCCCTCCTCATTCAGAGTTTAAGGCCAAATGGAATCTTTGTGATTTGCCTTTGGGATCTGGGACAAAGCCCACACTAGTAATACACATTTGGACAGTGTCCCCTCCATGTGCCATCCTAGTGATCAGCATACCCATGGGTTAAAGGTTGAGGAATTACAAACCTTGGGTTTTTCCTGAATCATTCTTGGCCTCATTAAGAGGAGCAGCAGTTGTGGATTCTCAGTAAGCACAGTGGCTTTCTCCCAAGATCCCTGTCATTCCTATTTTAACCACCAACCCTCTCTGTCACTATGAATTAGTACAAAATAGCAGCAGTTTCTGCTGTCACCTCACCTGCTGCCTTCTGGGGCTTACTGTCACGAGGAGAGCGAAAAGCTTGTCAAACAATTTCGAAGATATTGCTGAAGACAGCATTGGCCCATTTTACCTGTGACACCCAGAAAAGCAGGCAGGACTTCAGCGAGAGCTCTCTGTCAGAATCACTAGGCAATGTGCTAAGTGTCTGTGTAACAACCTCTGGCCCTCTGGAGGTCTCCAAAGAAACAACCCTCCCCCACCCAATTCTCACTATAGGAGCGAGCTCTCCAGAAAGATGGCGATGCTATGTGGTAGCAGAGACCCACTACTCTGATAACAGGGATTAGGGACTGCAGGTAGGCAAGGCAGAAGGAGAGTGGTATTCCTGAGGATTTGGGGGACCAATATCTTATCTTGGGGAAATCCCAGTGGGAATTTTACAACTAATCTTTAGTCAGTACATGTCGTATTTTGCCCTAAGCTACCAGTTGGGCTCTAATCTTGTAGGTGTGAGTTTTTTTCATTGATCTGGGGGTCCTTGTTATTGGCAGACACTGGCTTAGACACCTGCAGCATGTGGTGGTCTTGCTATGGTCTCCCAATTTCCTTCCTGCTGACCTCAGTATAAATGATCAATTCCATTTGATTTTCTGCCCTATCACCTTCCCATTTTCATTAAGTATGCACTAGATCCCAGCTCCATACTTAGTGGCTTTGGGGACACTGGAGACACAATGAAATTAAAAGACCCATATGGTCTCCACCATTATGGAGTTTGTAAACTGTTGAAATACTTTTCAAAGAATTAAGACGGCCAAGCAATATGAAAAACAAAGTGTGTATGTGTGTGTGTATGTGTGTGTGTGTGTGTGTGTGTGAGAGAGAGAGAGAGAGAGAGAGAGAGAGAGAGAAAGAGAGAGAGAGAGAGAGAGAGCACATGCATGTGGGTATGTGAACACATGTGTAAGTAAAGAGTAGGTAAAGATTCTCCTCCTATTATTGGATGTTTCTGATATCTCAAAAGTCAGTATTTGAAGACCACCCTCAATTTTCAGTACTATTTTCATCTCAATTTTGTAGCACACACTGGAGTCATGAAACTGTTTTTCTTCCTAGTTGAATGCCATGTGCCTAAGGTCCATAGCATCATTTTGTCAACTTGAGACTCTCCTGTACTCATCCTCACTCCAAAGGGCTTGGTTTCCAGGCGACAACACAAATCGCCTGTGGCTTCACGGTCTCAAAGCTCCTAAGGAGGCTCATGAAACTGCAAAGTCGTCTGTCTCCTGCACTGGAGAGACAGACATTCAGGGATGAAGAAGGGACTGTCCCTGATCCCTTCTTTTTCTCCTTGTCCCTACATATGACCCTTCAGGCACTATCCTCAAGTATAAAAGGTTGATAAATATTGGTCATACCTAGGTGGCAGAAGAGACACCGTGACAGGCAAGGACAAAGAAGATTAGGTCATATGGGACAATGGATCATCTTCACCTCTGGGAGCCTTCTTCAACCAATGGAGAAACTGTGAAACAAGAACTGATGTGACAAGTGCAGGGCTGGTGGGAGTCAGTGCAGAGGGGGCATCGAGGACCCCAGAGAAAGCAAAGGAGAAGAGCCACGTTCTGACTGGAGAGGACAAAGGAGAGGCAGGCTCCAGCCCGTCTCTGTACCTCCATGACTTACCTTGCTTGTTTTTAATTTTCCTGGACACTGGAGTCAGGTTGTCCCTGGTTACCAAGAGATGGGAAAGACACATACTCTGTTCTGTAATTGAGTTGACTTCCAGAAGTGTTTCCCTCTGCTGGGAGCCTGGAGACTGGTCAAAGCTAGCAGGCCCCGGGACTCCAGCAAGTCTGCCATTTCCCAGCACGTGATGGCTATTCTTGTTTGTCAACTTGTCTACATCTGGAATCATCTAAAAACCAAATGGCTGGGCAAAGTTGGGGTGGGGTATTAATTAAATCATTTAAAGTGGGAAATACCCACTTCCAATTTGGGTCTTTGGGGTGGGAAGATCCACCTTTAATGTGGACCACATCTTCTGCTGACAGCCTACATAAAGGACATGGAAGAGGGAAGCATGCCATCTCTCTTTGCCTGCTTGCTCTTGCTCTCCCTAACAAGTCCATTCTTTCAGCGGCATTAGAGCCTACTTCTTTGGATTCTAGCATATACTGAAGACCTGCTTTGACACCAAACCCTGTGGACTGAAAAACTATTGGATTATGGACCTTCTCTTGGTGGACAGCCATTGTTAGAGTAGTGGGACCACAGTCTGTAGGCCATTCCATATATGTTGTGGGAATTTGCCCCACCAATAACCTTGGGGTATCTGGCCCAATGGAGGCATGATGTGTTTTGGGTATGTGACTGCTTACAACTGAGGATAGGCATGGGCTTTGCTGTCTCTTGGTGTGGTCCGAGACCAGACAGCTAGTTCCATTCACCCCTGGGCAAAACAGAAGGACTCTGCAACTGGATCTATCTCATCCTGTATCTGTGAGTCTGGTTTCCCATAGCACCCATTAATGAATTGATATATATTCATATATACATGCTTTTGGCTCTCATTTCAGATATATATGTCTCTCTATATATACATATATACATATATGTATATATATATGGAAATATAGATAGATTCATTCTATAAGTTCTGTTACTCTAGAGAACCCTGATACATAACATAAACATTATTTTCTGGGAGACTACAGTAGAGTACATGTCTCCAGTATCCCACAGCAACAGAGGGATGGGCCAGAGAATCTATCACAACCTAGAAACCCACTCCCCTAGAACACTGGTGACTTCTAATGTAAGCTAGAGAGATATCGGGATAGATTAAAAAAAAATATGTATTTGGTGGAACAATAACCACAGGATCTCCATGACTCAGGGCAACAGCAGGGCATCCAATAGGAGTTTCAGTGAGAGTCCAGTGAGGATGGTGTGCCAGAGGCCTTGAACCAGACCAGTGACTCATTGCAATGAACATTTTGAGGGTGGAGCTAATTGGACAAAGGTGTATACTGCACAACATAATGCAGTTCCCAATATCACTAGGATGAATGAACAGGCGTTGGAAAGACGGAGAATCAAGGTGGGTTTTTTGTTCATTTGTTTTGTTTTTAATTAATTTTCTAGGGGGTCTTCTTTTGGAGGGCATGCTACAGGGGTGAAGGGCTGATATGGAGGGACTGGGAGGTCAGTGGGATTGGAGTGCATGATGTGAAATTCTTAAGAATAAAGAAAGAAATATATATATATGTATATATGTATATGTACGTATGTACACATATATGTATATATGTATGTATATGTGTGTGTATGTATGTATGTATATATGTATGTATGTATGGAAGCATTTGATTAAGTCCAACACTGGTGGTCTGTATGCACTCCACCCATACCATAGTCCAAGTCACGATGCCCTTCTCTGATGACTAATTGTGAGTACTACATGGCCCCATCCATAACTGCCTAGTCCTTGTGTAGCTGGAGTGTTTTTTCTGCCTGGCCCACAGTCAGGACAAATCTCTGCCACCCGCCAGTCCCACAGCCGCTCAGACACAACCAAGTAAACACAGACACTTATATTGCTTTCAAACTGTATGGCCGTGGCAGGCTTCTTGCTAACTGTTCCTTTATCTTAAATTAATCCATTTCTACAAATCTATACCTCGCCACGTGGCTGGTGGCTTACCGGCGTCTTCACAGGCTGCTGGTCATGGCAGCGGCTGCAGCATCTCTGGTCATTGCAGCGGCTGCAGCATCTCTCTCTGCCTTTCTGTCCCTTTTTATTTCTCCTCTCTGTTAGTCCCGCCTATCTTTCCTGCCTAGCCACGGCCGATCAGGTTTTATTTATTAACCAATCAGAACAACTTGACATACAGACCATCCCCCAGCACAGCCAAGTGCAGACCATCTTAAACACCTGCACTCAGGCCCATGGTCCTGATCATCCTCTATACGGACCTGCTGGGTAACGCCACAAAGAACCCAAGAAGGGCTCCCACAGGACATACAGAACATCCCACAGCACTTCCCCTTTTCTTTTTTTTTTAAAAAAGGAAGGTTTTAACTTTTACACATCTCCAAAGCCAGCTTGGTATATTTGGGAATTTGGGCGTAGCTTCTCTTAACTACTTCCTGCTGGAGGGGGGGCGCTGTATCTTATGGGGAGAAGCTGCACCCTGAAATCTCAACAATATAGCCACCCAAACAAGATGTCCACAATGAGAGACCAGGTGACATGCCGATGAGGATGGAGGAAATCTCACAAGGTCTTTCTCCAGGAACAAGCTCCCTGACAGATTATCTAATCCCAAATGATTGTTCTTAAACACATATACATAAAAGCCCCCTTAAATGAACACAGTAGGCTGTATTTTTTGTTTGTTTGTGTGTGTGTGTGTGTGTGTGTGTGTGTGTGTGTGTGTGTGTGTGTTAGTAATTAAAGAGGTGATCTGAATTTGAGAGGGAGTAGAAGGGACATGAGAATAATTGGAGTGGGCAAGGGAGGGGTGGAAATCATAAATATAGTACTTGCGTATGAAATCCTCAAACACTTAAAAACTATTTAAGCATGAAAAAAAATAAATCTCTAACCTGAAAGAGGAGAGACAGAGACAGAGAGACAGAGAGACAGAGACAGAGAGAATGAGCACCAAATATTAGAAGGAAGGTTGCTGAGGTCCACCCCAAGCCCATCAACATACACTGTATCACTGCCTCGCAGTGAGCAGGGCTGAGGTTTAGAAAGGATGGGAGTGAGACCCTGTCCCAGGTCACACAGTAGGTGAGGGCTAGTGGCTCCATGGGTACTTCCACACATGTATACACACACACACACACACACACACAACACAACACACATAAAATATATGGGATTTTAGAGCTGAAAGAATACTCAGAAGTTCTAAGTGCTTGCTGTTTTGTTAAGGAATGGAGTTCAATTCCTTCACCCATATAAAATGGCTCACACCACCTGTAACTCTAGCTCCAAGGGACCCAACATTT
This sequence comes from Peromyscus leucopus, assembly GCF_004664715.2. Taxonomy (NCBI): domain Eukaryota; kingdom Metazoa; phylum Chordata; class Mammalia; order Rodentia; family Cricetidae; genus Peromyscus; species Peromyscus leucopus. The sequence goes on along the minus strand of NC_051070.1, from coordinate 111,440,755 downwards.
TCTTCTGCTCCATGGGTACTTTCATGCATGTATACACACACAAACTAATAATAATAATAATAATAATAATAATAATAAAAATATTTACATATAGGAGATTTCAAAAACATATTCATCATTGCTATACCAGAGCACAAGAATGTCATCCTGGCCGGGTGGTGGCAGCGGCGGCGGCGGCAGCGGCGGCGGCGGCACACGCCTTTAATCCCAGCACTCGGGAGGCAGAGCCAGGAGGATCGCTGTGAGTTCGAGGCCAGCCTGGGCTACCAAGTGAGCTCCAGGACAGGCGCAAAGCTACGCAGAGAAACCCTGTCTCGAAAAACCAAAAAAAAAAAAATGTCATCCTGGGCACCAGGAGATTACAGAAGAAGGAACACATGGAAACAAAAGCCAACAGGAGACAAAAGAAAATGTCCAACACTCTTTTTTTTTTTTTTTTTTTTTTTGGTTTTTCGAGACAGGGTTTCTCTGTGTAGCTTTGCGCCTTTCCTGGATCTCACTCTGTATAGACCAGGCTGGCCTCGAACTCACAAAGATCCGCCTGCCTCTGCCTCCCGAGTGCTGGGATTAAAGGCGTGCGCCACCACCGCCCGGCATGTCCAACACTCTTAACCACAAACAAAAATAAGAGTTTGGGATACATTTCTGTTGTTACTATTGTTTGTCATTATCAAATTGGAAATCATGAGTTAATGATGAGGGCATTAGGAAATTGCCTTTCTGTTCTGGGAGTAAAACACAGAAAGAACCTCCTGAACATAGCTTGTCCAGATCTGTCAAATAATCAATGTCTATAAACACTGGCACAGCCATTCTGTTTCATGAAATCCACCCTTTGGGTGGGGGTGGGGTGGGGGGGACACATGCTGTGAAAACAAGGTTGGCAGAAAGGACAGCAGTTGCAGCATTGTACATATCAGAGAAAAATAATCAAAAATCAGAATGCATCACTGAAGGAGATGGCGTCAGGATTATCTTCCATAACCTTTCCTGAGGCATCACAAAAAATTGCAAGGCTGGTTGGTCACTCTCACTTCTGGAGACATTACTAAATAAACCAAGAGGCTCTAAATTCTCATGCATTCTGAATACACATTTTTCATATATATGCATATGAAGATTAATGGCATCGAACGCTATAATCTCTGGAGTTTGGATAACAGTTGACACTTCTCAGAATCTGCATATTTTTATCATAAACATATTTTCTACATTGAACACACAAACTTTTTTATAAGAAACATCTTTTAAAGGAGAAGGCAGAGATTTTCATTGAGTTCCATTCAGCAAATAGTAACAGAGCATTTCCCACGTGTCAGGCTCTTAAAGGTTCTAAGTGATGTGATGGTGACTAAACCCTTAATTTCAGAAGAAGCTCATGTGGGAACAGCATGGAGGGTTAACATTCCAGGTGCACAGGAACAGAAGGCCAGCTTACAGTGAGAGCCACCAATAAAAGACTCGCACAAAGATGTTCTAGAAAACTAGGCAGAAGCGGTGCTGTTCATCCATCAACCATGGATGAGGCCAACAGCCAAGCGAAGGAAGGCTCAGAGCTATGGAGAACAAAGGAGTTATCACCGATACATGGTTTTACAGTTGAAAATTTATTTCTATGAAATTTAAAACCTTTCTTCAATTCACAATTCTCTCCTTTGGAAATTGTCGAGACTAAACAGATATTCTGAGCCCAATGTGCATCTCTGAATGAGGCTTTGAGGTACTGCCTGAAAGCATCCCAAAGACTTGCCGTCCATCTTTCCTGTCCTAAGTAAACTATGAAACAAACTGCAGCACCACAACATATGTTAGAAGGATTTCCCAGATTCCCTTCCTCTAGAAGAGTGTCTAAGCAGCAAGTCTGTCATTAAGAAATCCAGAAAGTGATCAACCCCACGATGTGACTGACCTCTGCATGGCTGGCTTGAGTTCATGCAATATTATTTTCCTCTTCTTTAGGGGTCAAATAAAGGAGAAAGAAAACCACTGGTATGTTACGTGTTGCTCTCCATGCTAAGGTAGACAATGGGCAGGGGCTAAGTGGACCCAATTAAGGGGAGCATACCCACCTGCCTCTAGTGAGTTTGGCAGTCTGATAGTCTTTTCTGTATGCTAATCCCCAATCACAGAACTTCTAAGATGGACAATATAGTTTAATATGCCTGGTACACTCACTATATATTCACTCCTTTGATGTGTAAGAGCTCAAAATGAAGTCTAGGATAAATAATTCTCTGACAACCATCTATTGTCCCCCATACCAGGCATTTTCAGAGGATTACTCCAGTAAAAAAACACCCTGTAATAACTGGCAATGAGAAGCCAGCAGAGCAGATGAAGGTGGACATGTGACGGCTGCCCTGTCTTTTAAACACATCTGCTAATTTGCTTCAGGACACTGAAATGAAACCACAAGAGCAGTAATCTGGGATCATGAGCTCAGTGATGGGTTTCAGGAGCCAGGAAAGTCATGTATGGGATGCCTGTGTCAGAGTCATGCCCCAGTAGTCTTTCTAGACCCATAAGAATTTTTTTTACCATTTTAACCATCCTTACCCTTTCAAGTTATTCTGCCTCCTAAGCATCCAGAGTTTGGTGATGTTTTAGTGGTCCTGGAGGCAATCCTGCATCCAGGTATCCATAAAGGATGCTCTCCCTCATGGGAGGCCTCAGAGGGAAGGGGGGTCGTGAGACTGACTTAGGACTCTCTAATATGTACATCCTGACTTATTTGAATCTTGCTTTAGGAAGATAAACAGAGCTGAGCATGAAAAGAGGGTACCAATGCATTGTCCCCAGTGTGCAGGAGAGGAGTGGGGGTGTTATGACAATGTCAAACTCAATCCCACCCCTTACCAAGTTGGCCCAGCCTTCTAAGGGGAAGATTACTTTTAGAAAGAGTTAGACAGAAATCTCCTACAAAAACAAACAAAAAAATGGAAAAACCACTAGGGCTGGTGAGAGAGCTCACTAGTTAAGAGCACTTGATGCTCTTGCAGAGGGCCCTGGTTCAGTTCCCAATACCCGCACAGGGGCTTGTTACAACTGTCGGTGTCTCAGTTCTGAGGAATTTACTGCCCTCTTCTGGCCTCTATGGGCACTGTAAGCATGTGGCACACTTAAATATACTTAGGTAAAATACTCATAGAAATAAAACACAAATGAATAAAAAACAAATAAGATGACAAAGGAGAAAATTCCTTAGGATAGTATTTGAAAACACTCTTGTTTCATCCAAAGTCATACTCCAAGTTCTGAAACATTGAGAAGGCAGGTTTTTAGGCAACTCTTAGGATAAAATCATCGGGTTCTTTGCACTTTATGAATATACCATAAGTTCCAGCTGTTTGAACTTGGGCAACATGTTCACAGATGAAATTAAATGGACATCATCCTCCTTTATCTTGACAGTTCAGAGGGCTGGAGGCCACGGCTGCTCTGCCTGCTGGGTTACCATAGTGTGAAATTTTATCATAGTGCCTTCAAGTTTATCTTTGATTAAAAATTAAATTTAACTTCCCTTTATCATTCTCCAAATTCCAACAACATGTATACGTGTCTGAGTTCTCCAAGTTAAATCAAGATGGACTAAATATTTAATACCCCGTTCTAATTAGCTACAACTGTTACCTGATTTTTCTCTGTAAATGAATCTGAAAGGACCCAGGAGGCCCGGCTTTAACCTTCATCCACTCTCGTTACAGGAGAGAAATTACAGGCTCTAATTAGATGCTTCAAATTGCAAAGAAATAGAATTTTCATAACCAGCTTATTAAAATCCTAGGGCCCCTTTGGGATGGGGCAAATTGCTTCTACCCTGAGCCGCTTATCCTGGTACACCAACGCACAGAAGACACACGTTGCCTGCCTAACACAGCTCATATTTCTCACAAATTAATGAGTACGCAAATTATTCTAGCTGCCCTGTTGGCATGGGGGAAAATTGAAAATCTCCAACTGCCAAGTGATGCAGGGAACTCAGCTGCTCACTAAAATCTGCTTAAGGGGACACAGCTGCCGAGGTGCCTCTTTGCATTAAAATTACTAAACCCACGGACACAGAACGAACGTCCCACGAGAGCAAAGAAGCAGCGCTCAACACTTGGGGTAACTCTTGTACTATTCCAAGGCCCTTAAGGTGTGAGTGTCCCCCACAGTGAGCCAGAAGCATGAGGTTTTTAACCAAATGGCTTTCCTCCCTGGGAAGGATCCATAAGCACCGTGGTGGGAAAGCGAGGGCGAAGGTCCCCGGGGAGTTCCCACTGTGGGAAGTACCCATGGCTTCTGCTCCCACTGCAGCATTAGGACAAGCCAGTCAAAGCTCTCATTCTTACAGAGATTAGACACTGATGCGAGACTGGAGTGTGACATCACAGGCACCTTCACCAGGATTTTCTATTCTGGCATCTGACCTCTTTAAGGGGCCACCTAAACCTCTGACCTAAAGATGTGAAGGCGATGATGCCCCAAAGGTCAGCAGTCAGTGAATGGTATGTGAAAGACAGGCACTCAGCCATTCCGTGGAGCTTATGGAGGCCTCCCAGGAAAACAGGGAGGATGAGAACTACAGGGGCACAATAGGAACGGAGGCAGTGGAACAATAAAGCCGAGGCGGCGGCGGCCAAGCGCACACTTCTTGTTTTAACCCATCGTAATACCTTAACATAATTAACATGATTGTTCACTCCCCAATTCGAGATACTAAGTGATATTATTCAAATTCCTCTGAATTTCTTGGTCTGGAACAAATTTAACTCAAAATTCAAAAGCTGAATTTTCATTCAGACCCATACCTTAACAACAATGTATTGCTTTAGGAGCATCAAATATCTCTCAAAACCAGTCTTCCGTCACCAAAGAATATATCAGTGAAGACCATCTTCTCTTGTTAGGTTTAAAGGTGGATTCAAACAAACAAACAAACAAACAAAAAACCACTAGTTAGAGCCCAGCTCTCCAGCTAATAACAAAAACCTGTTTTGTTTGCCGCCCTAAACACTCTGCCCTGGGTGCTGTGAATTGTCCAAATCGTGTGAAATTACAGAATGACGTCATCAAATAGATTCGGATCAGGAGAAACAGATGACAACTCTGTAAACATTTTTCACCCTCAAACACGTAGCCTAAACAGAATACTTCCTCTCCCTGTAAGAGATGGCAACAAATGGGAATTTAAAAACAAAGCGGGGACATGGGAACATCACCCACAAACATTTGAGGATGATTAAGAAAGCACAGACACAAATGTAGATAAGAGGAGAAATGGAAACTGTTGCTTTGAGAATGGAAAGAAAGGGGCCCTAACACTGAAGAAAGCCCACGCAAAGTCAGTTTCAATTACACGGTAAGGTGGCTGATCCATGCCATGGCTTGCACATTTTTACTTATATGCAAGTGTTTGTCTAAATACCTGAGTATTTCCTTTCCAAAGGAGACAAAACTTGCCTTTGAACAGCTGCCTCAATTAGAGTCTGAGGACTGAGACATTTTAACATATGGTCTTTCAATACAGGGTCTGTCTAGCTGCAAACACAAAAAATTGAAGGGATGGCACTCCTAGGCATTTTTGAAAGGTAAAACTTCCAACAGAGATAAGAGTCTTCTAAACCGTTCTCTGTCACTTTTGTCATGGGTTCTTCTGATGCTGTGAACCTTTGAGAACTTCTGGGTCAAATATAAAGCCACCGCAATGAGACCTTAAAGGGAGAGCAGAAGGCAGGAATGACTGACCTGGAAAAGAATGCTGGCATTCTATCTCATCTGGACAAGTCAAGACAGAAGCACCAGTAACCTCAACAACTTGGAGATACATACAGTCTTCACCATTAGCTCTGACACATAAGGTCAGAACAATCTGTTTAGTGGGGATAGAGACTCAAGCGTGATTATCAGGAAAGGTTGATGGTAAGTGAACGGACATCAAGGACTCTGTCCATTCAGATGGCAACATGAATTTACATGGAGGCATGGTTTATTTTCTGATTATTTAAAAGCTGTATTAGCCCATGAATATATATACGCATGTACACACACACACACACACACATATGCAAACATAGGCAGTCACTTAGAGATATATAGCCACACAAAATCACGTGACTGACTCTTAAGTTTGTTCTTTTCTTTTTTTGCCATGTTGGGTCTTTCAGAATAATTACCAACCTACTCTGTAGGGTAGATCAGATGGTCAGACAACCTTTAAAGCATTTTAATGATGCTGTGTCTTGATCTCTTGACAATCTGAATTTAGAAAACCAATCCAAAGGATGTGTTTAAAGAAGGTTTCAATTAATTTTGATTCAGTAACGCAGCAGTGCTTGTCAAAAGGTATGGCACTGCAGAGTCAGGAGACGGCCTCACTGTGGTTGATTAAATATTCTCTTTGAATCTAATTTATTCCCCAAAGGGGAAAACTCTCCAGTGTGACCACTCCAATTAGGCATGCTCTCACATCTACATGCTCTTACTGACCTTCTAAGAAGCAACCGAGAGCACCAGGGAGGCTCCATAGGGCGGGTCTAACTCGGTATCTCTCAAATACATTTTCTGGGCATGGCCATGGCTGCTACTAATGTGGATTCCATGGGAAACGGTGGTCACTTCAAGAGATGCTTTCTAACTTGCTAATTACGACGCCCCCAGAACTGCGAAGGGCAAGGTTGATCACATAAGTGACGAACGTACTGCTTTGTCATTAATATGCTGAAAAGGAGCTGTGCACATTTTTTTTCCAGGCAGACACTAAGACTTTTAAGCTTCTTGTGCATATTTAGTAAGTCAATAAATACAATGCCTCTATGAACACGTATTTTTAAAACAGAAACCACCTCTACAAATCTGCCTTTATAGAACTTCATGCTCTTGGGAGAACAACTTTATGACCACACTGAGAAAGAGGCAATGCTCCTGCTGGCAGCATTTAGGTGGGAGAAGCATGGATAGAGGCGTTTCTCTACCATGTACCTCATTAACACGGCTGTACCTGGAAATATCCCACCCAATGACTCTGCACAAACAGCAACAGCAAGTGAAATCCAACTTTCAGAATCAGACAACTTTTCAACTGTAAGAGGGAACTGGAAAAATCCCATTTCAAGGCAGGATGAACCAGCCACCATCATATAAAGCCTAACACTGGGAACATCTCTTTAACACAGACAGACAGATGAACAGACAGACTGATGAGTAACTGTGACATAAGGCACCAGATTCCAGAATGAAGAGGCTGACAGGGAGAAAATCCAGCACCCATTGCCATTTACTCAATGACAGCATTTACCATTTTAGGGAGCAAGAAAAAGCTAAATTGCAATCTCAAGTTAGGAGGAAAAGGGAGAAAAACTGAGCTGGGGTCTACAGTTTCAAGGGAAAGGGAATGACAGAGAATAAGGTCATGAGCTGCTCTCTCCTTAAGACACCTGGTCATGTCCAAGAAACATACAAATTACGAAGCACTCCATGGCCAAGCAGGAAGTAGATGCTAAGAAAGTTTGTGTTAAACCAAGAATCTGGCAAACACAAACTGCTAGGAAATCAAAACCTGACGTTCAAGTCTCACTAAGAAGGAGAGTGGAAACCTATGAAACGGCTGTGTCCTAGCAGTACAGACAAATTCTGAATGAAACTGGTTGTAACTAGTTCAAGATACTACTTAAACTCTAGCTGCCTAATGTGGAATTTATTTAATTCAATAGGAAGATAGAACTTCCAAAGCCTCAACACTTTTTTTACATACATTGTCAATGAAGGAATCAAGAATTACCAAACACACCAAGAAGAGCCAGATAACTAAAAAACAAGAATAAAAACATTGACGTGATCCAGATACTGTAGAAATCAGACATGAACTCTAGCTGTGAGTGAAATATTAAAGAAGGATGACCTATGAATTGTTTACAATAACCAAATGGCTCTTGGAAGGTGCCATGCAAACTGCCAGGGTAGAAAGCGATCCATAGCTCTGCCCAGTTGTGATGCCTATGGAATACAATGACCAACGCAGCAAGCTGTCCCCCAAAGTGTAACAGTGACACACATCTTAGAGTAACCAGCAGCTGTCTAATGGACTTAAGGCCCCCTCAATATGGGGGAATTCATGTCTGGTTCTACAAACCTAGTCAAGAACCCATGACTGGTTGAGATCATGGAGCCCAGTTCTCTAGAGGAGAACCAACTACTACCACTTTCCCAAACCTACCGGTATCATACTCAACTGCATTCTACATATGCACCCTGAAACCAAAAGATAAGCATAGCTCTCACTCCTCATCAAAAATACTTCCTTTTGCTGTACATGGAGACCATTCTAGAAAGCTCCAACAGGTCAAAATGCAGTTAGTCATGGTGCATCCAACCCAAACTGACATATCTATAATGCAGCCCCTACACCTGAGGCTCAGGGAGTATCATAGAGGGGAGGATAGAAAGGTCTTTAAGAGGTAGAGGACCAAGATGTCTGTTGAGAGACTGTATCTACTATATAGAGCAGGAAAGCTGCATTCATCAAATTTTAAGAATTTAACAGATTTAATAGAAGATTAAGCAATACAGAAGAGAATATAAATTTATCTGGAGGAGAAGTCAGCAGACAATATCTAGATTGTACTATAGAGTGGAAAAAAAGAATGCAAACTAAAGAATTAAAAGCCTGACACTCCCACCCACAGGACAAGCTCACAGTTCTCACAAGCCTTGAGTCCATTCAGGGTTTTTGGAAAAACAGCAACTCTTCTAGCACGATAGAACAGAAGTGGAAAAGATTTTTATTTTCATTCCCCCAAATCATGCAGTGCTGTAATGAATCATCATCTTGAGGTGGAACCTGTTTTTAAAGACTAAGCAACAATAAGGACCCCCAAATCAGACAGTATCAAATGAGGTAGCCTAGAGACAGCCTAGCATAGTCTCAAGATGCAAGACAGACAGGAAGCCTGGGCATCAACACATGATGAAGTTCAGGAGAAAGGAGTTTATCTGGCAGATGAAGGATACAGCCCCACCATTGGTGACTAGAACCTGAGTTCATCACCTGAGAACAAAATGGTGATATCTGATAGCCCTGAGCCCAAGGCAAGCAACCAAGCCCACACAACAGGACAACAGGGAACTAATACTTAGATTATGTAAAGAGCTCTAAAAATTCAACACACACACACACACACACACACACACACACACACACACACACACACAAAAGCTATCCAACTAATGAATGGGCAAGTGACTTGAATTGTCAGTTCACAAAGAAGAAATATAAATGGCCAGTAAATGTAAGAAGAAAATATTTAACATCCTTAGCCATCAGGGAAATAAAATTGAAACTTCACTGAAATTCTATTCCATCTATTCAGGATGGCTATCAAGAAAAGCATAAATGCTAGAAGATATGAGGAGAGTAAATCCTTATACATTGTTGATGGGTATGTAAACTGGGAAGCTACTACAGAAATTGGTTTGGAAGTTACTCAAAAATCTAAAAATAACATGACTATGAGTTAGCTGTACGACTCAGATATTTATACCAACAGAACTCTAAGTAATCCTGTCCCAATGATTTTTGCATCATTCACAACAGCCAAGATATAGAACCAGCCTAGCTGCCCATCATCAGATGAATGGATAAAGGAAATATGAGATAATATACACAATGGGGTTTTATTTAGCTATAAGAAAAAAACATGAAAGGACATCATTCTCAGGAAGATAGACCAAACTAGAGATTGTCATGTTAAGCAAAATAAGCCAGACTTAGACAAGTGTTGGAGGTTTTATATATGTGGACTCCAGATTTAAAATGTGTGTGTGTGTGTGTGTGTGTGTGTGTGTGTGTGTTAACATCTACATTTATGTCCATTGATAAAATGAACAAACAAAGCCATCAGAAGAGACACAGATCTGAATATCAGTCAATTCTACCTGCTGGCATAAGCAGAACACCATACTCACCAGCTGGAAAATGCCTTTTGTTTACTAGTGCTCAAGGGCCACCAACCAGAACCCACCATATGCTTGTCATAAAGCAAGCCTAAATGTATTTGCAGCCATGATTGCCATACCAAAGGGTAGTCAGAGTCACAGTGGAATAAGCTACAAGTCATAAAAAAGGACTAGGAAACTTGGAGTTGAAACAGCCTGTAAACAAGAAGATATACTTTAAATGATTCCTGGTACAAAATGTCCACAGTGAAAATTAGACAATGGTTTGAATACAATGATAATGAGAATATGATCTCTAAAACCGAAGCACACTGGTGGTGGTGCACACCTTTAATCCAAGTGCTCCAGAGGCAGAGGGAGTTGGGTCTCTGTGAGTTTGAGGCCAGATTGGTCTGCAGAGTGAGTTCCAGGACAGCCAGGACTGTTTCACAGAGAAAGCCTGTCTCAAAAAAAAAAAAAAAAAAAAAAAAAAAAACCAAAAAACAAAAAAAAACAAGCAAAAAACCCAAGAACAACAACAAAACAAACAAACAAACAAACTCCTGAAGCACATTAAAGCAACTCAAGGGAAAATGGTATCCCTAGTTCACAGGAAAAAAAGAAGGGTCAAAGTCAACCAAGTGCCATTTCATGGATTTTGTTTGTTTGTTTGTTTGGGTTTTTTTGTTTTATATAAGCTGGAAAGTGTCAAACTTATCCCAAAGTAAATGGAAGAAAGAAAATAAAATTAAGAAACATAAAACAAGCCAGGCAGAGGTGGCCCACACCTTTAATCCCAGCACTTAGGAGGCAGAGCCAGGCAGATCTCTGTGAATTTGAGGCCAGCCTGGGCTACAGAGCCAGTTCCAGGATAGGTTCTGAAGCTACACAGAGAAACCCTGTCTCAAGCCAACAACAACAGCAGCAACATCCCCCCCCCAAAAAAAAAAGAAAAAAGAAACATAAAATATAAAATGTCAACGTTTTCTTCTTGAAGAATCACAAAATTAATTCACAGCAATATGGATTTAGAAAGGTTAGGGAAGGGCTGGAGAGATGGCGCAGAGGTTGAGAGCACTGGCTGCTCTTGTAGAGGACCTGAGTTCAATTTCCAGCACCCACATAGCAGCTCACAACCATCTGTAATGGGATCTGGTGCCCTCTTCCAGTCTGCAAGGATACATGCAGACAGAATTCTGTATATATAATAAATAAATAAACCTTTGATTTAATAAAAAGGTTAGAGAAAATGCAATTAGCTAGATTAGGAATGAAAGAAGGACAGGCAGACAGATTTCCATACAGGAAAACAACAAGGAGACTGACTTTTGGAAAGGAAACACTCCTCAACGAGTTCAATATACTCAAGCCAGTTCAAGGCCAAAGTTTATAATTGGAATAATCTTATTTCTATTATGGACCCACAATGAAAAATAATTTCCCAAAGTAATTGCAGCCCCTTATGACCTTACCATTGTGTTTTTCTGCATGATTAAGGAAATAAATAACAATTTTACATGAGTCCTTCCAGAGACTACAAAAAGAAAAAATTCTGAAGTCAGCACATCCTAACCAAAAATGTAAAAGAGGTGGGATGCATCATTCCATGCAGACAATGCCAATAATCTGGAGACTGAGGCAGAGGATAGAAGAAGTAGCCCAGCCTGGTCTACACTGTGAAGCCCTGCCTCAAAGGCAAACACAAATTCAACAAAGCATCATAAAACAGGATGTTTCATAACATGATTTCACTCTGACATAAACACACAGATCTGAAAACTGTAGCAAATTAAATGCAGTGGGACATCAAAGCTTAACATGTTCTGAAAAAATAATGGGATTTCTGCCATGAAACCAATGTAATCACTTGTATTAAAAGACATAGGAGAAGGATAACTCAACACTCACTCAAATTCTTGTTTTACAAACATAAAAACCAGAATCGAATTGCCCACATCTGGGTATGGTAGCGCACACTTGTGATCACAGAGCTCTGGAGGCAGAGACAGGCAGGTCTCTGAGGCTCATTGGCCAACCAACTAGTCTATTTGGTTGGTCCCAGGCCAATGAGAGACACTGTCTCAATACAAACCAACCCCCCCCCCCAAAGAAACACAAAACAGAATAAACAAAAAACAGGGTAGATGCTGCCTGAAAAACAGAAACTGAGGTTGTCCTCTGGCCTCCACAAGCATGCACATAGACCTGTATGCACATAAATGTGCAAACATGTACATATGCACATGATATGTACCAAAAAATAAAGAATAATCCTAGCAGATTCAGAAACACTTGATAAAATCCCACATTCAAAAAATATATATTTTTTCTAACCTGGAAACAAAATCAAACCTCCTGAGCTTTAAGACTTCTGCTTTAAAACAAAGCAAAAACAAAGGGAGTGATGCAGAGAGTTCTGTCCCCTGAGGTCAAACAGGAGGAAAGGACAGTCTTCTCTGTGCAGTCCTGTTGCTGGTGGATCCAGGCCAGCCAAAGAAACAAAGGTGGGGAGACTGGAAGAGAGACTGGTGACACCATGACTGTAGATGTAAGACAGAAAGGTGTCTGCACTAAAAGTCATGAAGTGAAGTTATATATATATATTACAAAGACTAATATATAAAAAGTCTATTGTTTTCATATATTAGCAAGAAACATTTAAACATTATCATAATTTCAGCAAACCCCCTCAAATACATGGTATAAGAGCTCTAATATAAACTATAATAATACAAAAGAAAGAAAGAGTTGGACACAGCTTGTGGGTTGGAAGAGTCAACACTGTGAACATATTTCAGTTTTCTTCCAGTCAATTTTTACTTTCAATCCAATCTCAAGGTCCCTGAAGATGATATTTTAGAAATCAACAAGCTTATTCTGGAATGTAAATAAAAAGAAAGTGGGAGAATTTAGAATATACAGTGTCCAAAAAGTGGGATGTCTTCATCAAACTCCTCCTCTGGGGCTCAGGGAGCTATGAGGAGGAGAAGTCAGAAAGAGTGTAACAGTCAATGGAGATGGATGACTCCAAGGAAACAGTGTCTTCCAGACACAACAGGATGCATGCACATAGGAACTGACAGGTTGCAGCAACATGCACGGAGCCTGCCCAGGTTCAAGCCAGACAGGGTTCGAGTGCTGAGGTGAAGTAATAGGCTCTCATCCCTTACTAAGAAGATACCCACAACTGACATCCACTTGCAAAGGAAAATTAGTTTTCTGCAATGGAGTCTCACTGGGTATAGTAACCACATGCAAGGGTAGGCCCCAAGTTCAGACAAAATGAACACAATGGTATTTTTTGTAGACTGCCTCAAATTGCTCTATTTGGGCATTTTTGTCTTTTGTTTGTATATTATGGTTTCCATTTTGTGTGTTTACGGGCTCTCTCTCTCTCTCTCTCTCTCTCTCTCTCTCTGTGTGTGTGTGTGTGTGTGTGTGTGTGTGTGTGTGTGTGAGTGTTGTCTGTGTATTTTTTGTGCTTCTTCTTTTAAAAAAATTCTGGTTTATTTGCTTTTTTTTTGTTCGTTTGTTTGCTTGTTTGTTTTCTAAAGAGAGAGAGAAAGAAGGTGTGGAGTTGGGTGGGAGGAAGGTAGGGAATCTGGGAGGAGTTGAGGGAGAGAAACAGTTATCAGAATACATTATATGAAAAACTCAAATAAAAAAAAGGAAAACAATAATTAAAAAAGATAACATTGGGAAACATCATCTACCCTTGAGGTATAGAAATAAATCTTGAAATGTCCATAAAAGAATACCATTAATAAAGAAAATGTGAATACCATGAACTGTAGCACAATTAAAAATCTTGTGTTCATCAAGATACTATTAAAGGAAAGATGAATGCAAGCTGCATAACGGAAGAAAATATTTTCAGAATCTATATATCTAATAAAGGGCTGGTTTCTAAAGCAGATAAAGAACCACCATAAATTAACAAGATCACAGACTTTTGGGGAACAAAGGAAGTTTTGTGTGTGTGTGTGTGTGTGTGTGTGTGTGTGTGTGTGTGTGTGTGAAACTGTGAAATTTTAGTTTGTGTTTCCATGAGAACAGTAAACTAGTGCTCATCCATTTTTTTTTTCTGTCCATTGGATATTTCTCTATTTTTTCTTGTTTTGTACCTGTTGCCCAGACCTTTCACACATGCACATGTGCACACAAGCACACATGCGCACGTGTACACACACCCATACCACTTCTTTTATTCATCATTTATTCAGTGATGGTCACTTAGATGGTTTCCAGGCCTTGGCTATTGTAAATAAGACTGCAATGCACCTTAGAATCCTGATATGACATCAAGCTAGTGATTTCAGCCTTATTAACCTGATAATCTCCTAACCCAAGTATGAATGACCCATGGATGTAGAAGATCCATGATGGTAAATGTGTTCAAGACTTCAAAGAGTGGCCCTGGTGAAATGTCACTGATGTCTCTAGTCACCCCATAAAGTCAGTGATCTCCACACCAAAAAAATTCAGCAACTTTTAACACTTATGATCACTTACACAATACTCTGGATGAAATCTCTTGACCTCACCAATTTGCATGTTCTAAGCATGACCCTTGCTGTCGCCAGTTAGAGCTAAAGACTTGGTTTTCACTGAGTCCATGAAGGCATCCTGAGGGTATATGTGAGGCTGACCAAGGTGTAATCTTCTCTGTGCAGACTGTACCACTAGATCAGGTAGCTCTGAAGGACATGCGCTCTAGAGCACAGCTCTACTTCCCTCTATTTAGAGTGCAAAGAATCTGGGCTTTCTTGCCTTTCCCTCTCAACTAGTCTTGAATAAATCCATACCATCACCAATCTCACACAGATGAACAAGGGTTTTCTGCAGACAACAGCATCCTTGTTTCCAGGCCCTGTGACATTACAGGATCATCTTGTTTCTCATCATCTTTGTCTTTATCTGCAGTCCTTCCTGCTGTGGGATTAAAAACCATCCAAGACAAGATATTCCTCCTGCTGTCTCTAGGTCCCATAGCATATTTCTTCCCAATCAAGAAACCACAGCTTTCTACTATCTGTCCCTCAGCCCACTTGTCATAATCCACTTCAACCGACAAATCCAGCCTCCTCACCACAAGGATTCAGAAATCACTGTCTCTCTATGTAAGGCTTGAACAACGGCTACCTCCTTCCAGACATGTTCATCGCATGGTTATGCATGATGTAATCTGGAGGAAAGTTTAATGGAATAAACATCCACCTTAAGATTGAGCTGCATGACAGTAGGGTCTTCAAAATAATTTTCAGAGCCCACACACTTCTCAGCATCTGACTAGCAGACAAATAATACTCTGAGCTGTGATTACTTCCACCAAGGTCTTGTGTGTGTGCAAAGCACGCCACAGCTGTCCCTGACCCCTATGGATTGCCAAGGCGTTACTCTGTGCTATGCTTTGTAGCTGTGGCAGCTCACCCAACTCTCGACTCACCTTGAGATACATGTGGCTTTTATCCACATCTGACAAATGGAGAAACCAAAACATGAAGCCACCCGTCCAACAAGAGCAGAAGAAAGTTCAATTCCAATTTGATACCTTGACAACACCCTGTACTTCTTTTCTCACACAGGCCAATCAAAGGTGAGCCAAGGATGGGTAGCTTGCAACCTCTTCTCTTGGTCATGTTTCTGTGAGGATTCTGCTTCATCCTTGTCACTTATAAAACTGGCTTTGTGAATATCACATGATTTCTGTGGAGAATCAGATACTTTCAAAGACATCTCAGATCTTGAACTTCAGCTTCTAAAAGCAAGGTGGAATTATCTCTCATTTATTGGAATCCTTTTATCATCCCTCCTAGCACTGGCCAATATAGCATCCTTCAGGACAGACTCACCGACAGCCAACCCAGCCACATGAAAACCAATTTGTCAAGTCACAAGACATTATGGGGTCAAAATGGACAGTGAGCATTTGATTATGTGACCAGCAGCATCCCAAACCCTATAGACACCATCTCATTTATGCATTGTAATATTCCTATGGGGCAGTGTAGGATACAAAATAATGTATCCTCTCCCCTGCTCTTGCAGTGTCTAGGAACTTGTGATTATATGGTACACTACAAAGAGGAACTGACGATGCAGATATAATTGAGATTGCTAACCAGAGACGTTAAAAATTGGTCCAATGATCTGGCCAGGACAACCTAGCTACAGAGTGGTGGCATGAAGAAGAGCATGTAAGGGACAAAGTTGTTGCATGCAAGAAAGACCCAGCAACCACGCTGGCTCTGCAAAAGTGACAGGCAGTGGCTGGAGCTAGAAAAGGCAAAAAAAAACCAAGGGTCCCCTAAGAGGTTCCAGTAGTCTTCCGCTCATGTCTTGACCCTAACCCCGGTTGGTCCCCCAGGCCTCTGATAAAGATCCAGAAGACAATAAACCTGAGTTGTTTTAAGCTACCACACTGAAGTCAGTCTGGCACAACATAAATAGGAAACTAATAAAAGTTGGTATCATAACAATGTCCATTCTATAGATGAAGAAATGGAGGCATCAACATTCTGGAATCTTGCCTGAGGTCAGCTTACAAGTGGCAGAGTTACAATTTGAGCCAAGGTGTCCAGAGCCCCCATTCTTAGTATATTATGCCTTCATCCTTTTCTTCCAAAAATTATACTGATCATCATTTTCACTAAAACAAAGGTTTGGAGGTTGACAAGATGGCTCAGAGGGTAAAGCATTTCTCACAAGCCTGAGGATCTGAGATCTGTCCTTGAAACCAGCTCCACAAAGTTGTCCTCTAACCTTTATGTACCACGTGGTATGAGTGCTACCACACCCACCCACAATGATGACAAGTAGAAACAAACAAACAAGAAAACACTAAGGCTTGCCTTCCTAAGTTCAACACTGACTATGTAGCATGGAAATGGATGCTGGGAGAAAGACATGGCTGATCTCTATGGCCTGTGATTTATAGACTCCCGCACAAACCCATTAGGAGTCCTTCCAAGTGGCAGGACTGTCATGGGCACCTACCTGGAGGAGCACAGGCATAGCTTATTGGGGGCAAATAGCCAGGGTCCCACCTGCCCTCATTTTTGTCTCTTTTGCTGCTGGCCTCCTAGCTAGGCACCAACTCTTATCCTACCTTGGATTTCTCCAAGCCTCAATTAGGAATCCTATTGGTCTAAGTCAATCTAAGCAAATCTATTTCATTCATCAGCAGTTGTTTCTCCATGAGCATGTGACCCATTCCTGGATAGTGAGGTACATAGTGGTTCTTGCTTGTGGGTTTTTGTCCTAAAGAAGATAGAAATATATGGGAGGTGTCTGCTGCTAGGTCCTCAAACTGAAGACTCTACTTGGACCAACCTGCTGTCACCATTTATATGGTGAGAAGACTGGAGAAACTACTGTAAAAACACTTTGAGCTGGGGGGTGCTCCAGAATTGTTCTATCTCCAGATGACAAACTTTTCAAGTTGGCT
The DNA here is from genome assembly GCF_004664715.2 of Peromyscus leucopus. Classification (NCBI taxonomy): domain Eukaryota; kingdom Metazoa; phylum Chordata; class Mammalia; order Rodentia; family Cricetidae; genus Peromyscus; species Peromyscus leucopus. The sequence continues at coordinate 111,423,393 of NC_051070.1, read as the reverse complement.
CATCCTAACTGAAGTGATACGTCTTTTCTGTGAATACCCTTTGTCTTAGTTAGGGTTTCTATTGCCATAAAGAGACACCATGTCCACTGCAACTCTCAGAAAGGAAAACATTTAATTGGATAGCCTATAGTTCAGAGGTTCAGACCATTATCATCATGGTGGGACATGGTGGTTTGTAGACAGACATGGTGCTAGAGAGGTAGCTGAGAGTTCTACATCTTGTGCAGGCAACAGGAAGTAAACTGTCATACTGGGTATGGCTTGAGTATATATGAGACCTCAAGACCCACCTCCATAGTGACACACATCCTCCAACGAGGCCCTGTCTCCTAATAGTGCCACTCGCAATGAGCTTATGGGGCCATTACATTCAAACCACCACACCATCACTTGATGTACCTGGTAAGACAACAGGAAGTGCTCAGGCATTCTTTCACTCATAGTACTGGTGATCAGCAGCAAGCAAGAGGCTTTTATTTTTTTTATTCAAGAGAATTCTGCCTCCAAAGAGTAAGATAGCTTGAGAAAATCGTATTACTTTATGGCAGAGCTACTATTAGAATTCTGCCCCATATGAGTTTACAGCTTGAGCTCTTTCTACCAGACCTACCTATGTTGGTTATTTTACGGCAAGGAACATTTTACATAGCCACAGAAGGATGGTAAATACTTAAGCAGGTGTTCAGTCTACCTAGATTGCAATTAAATTAGCTCCTCAGATGTGCCTCTGACTTTTAACATGTTCAACTGCAGGTAAGGAGTTTTAACTAAATATTCTCAGTAACTGCCTCCCCAATGGTAGTAAATGCATAGTAATGGCTCCAAGATCCCTGAACATACTTACAATGTTCATTACACTCTTAATGTAGCTAGCAATTAATATTCTAATTACTGGTTAAAAATTACTTCAGTACAGAGAGCCTTGGATCTAAATGAAGTATTCTGTTAAAGTCAAGCTGTTGCCTGGTAAACACTCAGGAGGCAGTTTCCCAGTGTCCCTTGCAGTTACATTGGGCTCATGTGGCTAGGGTTTGGCCCACAGAATGAACAGAAATAATACATTCACTTACTGGCTGGCCAAGAAAATATTGTATGGTAAGCCTCAGACTTTCTTCTGCCATGGTTATGATGTGCACACGTTGAGGTTAGTGACATCAATGGCACAAGGCGGTGGACCCTCACTTCCCACGAGCTCTACCCAACCTGCACCAGGCTGCAACGTTTTAATGAATAAATCTTTTTTAAAGGCCATTGAAATGGCGTTTACTACAGTTATTGTTACTCAAATATAGCTCAGTCTTTTCTTCATAGCACTTAGACAATTTGCTATTAAAGTTTCCTTGCATTCAGCTTGTCAATTTCCTGAGACTTCCATAATCACTAGTTACCTGGGCTACCCACTAGTACCAGTTCATTGACTGGTTAATGATATATGCTCCATAAATATTTGTTTAATGCACGAATAAATGGAAGAGGTGTGTATGTGGGTTGTCTGTTCTATTGCTGTGTTTGGTAGTTTTACAGACTAGGCCAAACAATGAGTAATCTAAAACCTAAACCATCTCAAAGAATTGAATGTTCAATGAGATCATGCAGATAGAAAAGCCTGCCATCCATCTAGGTTTCACTTTTCTGAACAGCCTGATAGCAGGGTCTTCTTGAGATTAGAGACCTATGATCTGGAATGGAATATTACGTAAGTCACAAATCCACAAGTTTCATTGGTTGGTTTTATGTGTTCTTTACTTGACTCAAAGCAAGGAATATAAGCCCCTAGGCTTCTTATACTATGTCTTTTCCATAGCGCTGAGTTTGGGCTTTAAGGGGGAAATTACCTTGGTAGGCTATAACTTGGTCTATCGTTCAGTGTGGAAAGCATTGCAAATGTTTAGACAAGGCATGCCCAAAGTCTCTGTGGATTTGGTAGACATGGTGTCCCATGCTTCAGTCCTGCTGATTGGAGTGGTCTGATTTCAAAAGCAAAGGGGGATGAAATCCTCCAGAAGGAGCTCTACCCTGGGTAAACAGGTCTTCTGACAAACAATAAGCCTCTCACATTTTTCTCTTCTGTGATGACATCAGCAAAGCATAAATCCAGATATATGACCCAGAACCCTACTTCCTTCCAGTTCCCCATGGGGCAAGATTCTGGGATGGGCAATCCCCCTTGATGAAGAGCTTTCCTTTGTTCGTTTAGTTATTACTTTGTCTGTTTGGGGGTATACGTGCTTGCATAAGTGCAGATGTAAGCATGCGTGTGTTTGGAGGCCAGAGGTCAACTTCAGGTAGTGCTCCTAAGGAGCACCACACATTATTGTTTTAGGCAGGGTCTGACAGGCCTACAGTTTGTAGAGTGAGCTAGACTAGCTGGTCAGGTAGTCCCAGAAAACTGCCTGTCTCTGCGTCCCCAGCTCTTAACGGTAAGCAGGGGTACCATAGCCAGCTCTTTACATGAGACTTGAGATCAAATTCAGGCAATATGCTTGGACAGCGAGCACTTTACCAACTGAGCTCTGTCTCCAACTCCTCAAGGGCTCTCAATTTTGGTGTGTGTGTGTGTGTGTGTGTGTGTGTGTGTGTGTGTGTGTGTGTGTATGTGTGTGTGTGTGTATGTGTGTGTGTATGTGTGTGTGTGTGTACGTGTGTGTGTGTGTGTGTGTGTGTGTGTGTGTGTGTGTGTTGTTGAGCGATGGTGTCAGGTAGTCCAACTCACTATGTAGCTGGGAATGACTTTGAACTATCAAAGATTTCTTATGATGGCTTTGGGGTAAACCTTGGAAACATCAGCCACATACTAATGAAAGAGCTGCAAAGAAAAATCTCACAGAGGAAGGACAGGATCAGAGGCCTCTTCCATGCAGCAAAACCAACGTCAGTTATAAACCATACTCCAGCATTCTGTTTCTATTCATATCCTTGGTTATTCTTTGATCCTAGTTCTATATAACAAGGATATAGATATCTTTTTCACTGAGGCAGTGGATTGATGACATGATAAGCCAGCTCATCAATGTATCTGTCCTTTGTCTAGAAATTGAAAGGCAATGTACACATCCTATGAATGAACAAACTCCAATATAACATGCAGGAAACACACATGACAAACTTCAAATTAAACTTCTCCTCTGACCTTGAAAATGCCAAGAATGCCCCCTCAGTACTGGACTGGACCATGGCCAATGAGGTCTGAATTCGTTACATATGTTTTGGGGGTAGGGTTTTGCTTGCACACACGCTTAATGAATTGTTCGGCCTTCATGGAGTGCTACAATGACAATAATTCTCAGGAAGTTGCTGGCTCTTGCCATCTTTCCTTTGCTAGCCTCCCATACACCTTCTATGCATTGCTTAGATTAAGGACTTTGTGAAGGAGGCCTTTGTGAGAGAAATAACTCGGGCAACAGTGCAGCAGGGCGTGAAATCCCAATCTGGATGGTTGGCTGTGTTGTAAAATTCATCCAGGAACGGAGAAGCCAAAAACAGAGGTAGGGAACAGCGTAGTGGAGTTCACAGTAGCTGATGGAAAGTTTCCCAACCATATCATGACAGTTGGCCTGTGCAGGGCTCCGAATGAAATCCATTATGTTGCCCACAGAGCATGGGATTCTGGCAGAGTTGGTGAAAAAAAAATGTTTCCCTCTGTGAGCTTTAAAAGTTATCAAACGGCCTCCCACTGCTCCTCACACTGAGAGTGAGGACCTGAAGCTAGGGAGTGTCAGTTCCCACAGTGGTCCCAACTATCAGTTATAAGAGCATTTTGAGAGGGAACTGAATGCGCAGTATAAGATAAAGTAAAATGCAAAGGCTAGAGCAGTATTAACATCCCAGAGCAGCTAGTCTGTTTGACAACATGCCACTAACGAAAGTCCAGGGACAAAATTCTGAAAATTGATTCGATTTTAAAACAGTGACAGATTTTTAAATATATACGACCAATAACATTACCACCCATGCACATCTCAAAGGATTTTCATGAAAGAGCATGGATGACTGACACACAGCTCTTGGCCAGCGTTGGCACAATGCCTTCATATATTGACTCTTTATGGTGGGCAGGCAGGCTGAGAGCTATCACTTTGAGGGGAACATGCTCCTGTTCACAGCAAGGTACCCTACACCTGTATTAAACTCCTATTGAAATTTCCATGCTGGGATGGACTTAATGGTTAGGGTACATTTAAAAACTCAGAGAGGCATTCTCCTGATGCTAAAAGAAAGCTCTATTTGGACACAAGAAATCAGTTCATTGTTGTGTCTCCTTGGGTATTCATCAAGCCCAAAGAATGCTGGACTATTAGAGGAACAAGATTCAGATTACAGGGATGAGGCTCCATTGGATTTGGCCTCACAGTGTGTTCATAGGATGCTGCCTCAAAGGAGACAGCAAAATTGGACAGGTGAGTCCATTTGATTAGATCTACATGAGGAGAAGACAGGCTGTGACCCTCATCCCCAGCACTGATGTATGAAAGAGAGGCTGAGCATTGGTACCAGTTGCATTTCTGCTGCTGTGATAAAAAATACTGTGACAAATAGTAACTTAAGGAAGAAAGAGTTTGTTTTGGCTTATGGGTCCATTGTAGCACAAAAAGCATCGCAAAAAGCCACAGAAAGCTAGCCAATCACATTTCATCCATACACAGGATGAAGAGAGGATAAACAGGAAGTTGGGTGAGGCATTCTTCCCCTCCAAACCTAGATCTCCCCAAGGTTTCACAACCTTTCCAAACAGCACCAGCAACTGGTTACCAAGTAAGCCAATGAAGACATTTCTCATCCAAACCACCACAGCATCACTCAAGTACTTACTGGGCACAAAGTCCATTTGCAGGTATGAACAAGACAGGGGGCTTCAGACACCCAGGTCATCCCAGGTCAAAACTCCGGAGTTACAGTCACATAGTATTTGAAGCAAATTGTTTTCTAGTAACCAAGACAATGCTCTATTGTTCAGCAGTTACGTCAACTAATACAAATAGCAAACTCGACATTTTTATGAAAGGTTACTTGGGATATTCAAACCATTGAATTAAATGACTACAATCCTATTGAAACACTGACTTAAAAATATTAGCTCTCAGGGTCAGTGGGACAACTCAGTAGGTAAAGGTACATGCTGCCAAGCCTGATGACCTGAGTGTGATCATGGAGCCCCACGCGCTAGCAGGGGAGGAACAACTCCCCATGCTGCCTTCTGACTTCCACATGTATAACATGGGATACACATGCCAACCTCCAAACATAGTAAATAAACCAATAAAATAACTAAAAATATATTAGATAATGTATGGTAGACACCAGGGCCAATAAGTTGACTTGGTAGGTAAAGGCGCCTGCCACCAAATCTGATGACCTGAATTTGATAAAAAGGGAACCACATGTTTGAAGGAGAGAACTAACTCTCTCTCAAAAGCTGTAATCCATCCTCTACATTTGCACCATGGCATGCATTTGTGCATGCATACACGTATACAATAAATAAACAAATAAATACATATATAAGTAAAGCAATAAAGTAATAAAATATTTTAAAAACATTAGACATCAATGAGAAAAGAGATGGTCTGATTATTATCTAAAACTCTTGATCTCTGATTTTTCTAATATGATGTCATATACTCACTCAAAACAAATCATAACAACAAACTTGTCATAACAGGTATGGTGGTTTGAAAGAAAATGGCCCCCAAACAGAGTGGCACTATTAGGAGGTGTGGCTTTGTCAGAGTAAGTATGGCTTTGTGGGGGAAATGTGTCATTATAGGGGCGGGCTTTGAGGTTTTCTTTGCTCAAGCTTCACTCAGTGTCACAGAGATGACTTCCTGTTGCCTGCAAGATGTAGGACTCACGGCTACTTCTCTAGCACCATGTCTGCTTGCATGCTGCCATGCTCCCAACCACCATGCTTCCTGCCATGATGATAATGGACTGAACCTCTGAAACTGTAAGCTTCCACCTCCATTAAATGTTTTCCTTTGTAAGAGTTGCCATGGTCATCGTGTCTCTTCACAGCAATAGAAACTCTAAGAGAAGGGGCTAGGGGCAAACATTGTGGGAAAAGCCACGTTGGAGTTCTTACGGAGTGAGACATCTCATGGGAACAACAGATAAGTTGCCTTACAGTTCTAGTTCAGTGGCATCACTCCTAAGATACCACCAGTATCAGTGTCATTCCACCAGCCAATCCACCTGGGACAGGAAGCCATATAAGCCCCCAGAGAAGGAGAAGAAGAGAGGCCCTAACATAAGGCCAAAGAACCGAAATAAATATGGCCTAACTAACATGAATATTCCTGCACTCTGGATAGTGTGTACTCAGTACATTTAGAAATTTTCGACCCTTGACAGCAAAGTGTGAACTCTTTTTGAAGACTAAGCCACCCCTCTGGAACAATGAGGAAGGGAACCCTGTGCAGAGGACACCACAGGGCTGTGCCCACACTTCTACATTTCCGGTGCTCAGTGAGAAATTTGCATGGTTGTTTTCAATTCCAGTTCACTTAGGAATGCTTCCCATTTGGGTCCAGGAGCAAAGTATCTGGGGCTGAAGGGGGTGGAGAAAGCAATCTGCCAGGCACATCCACAAATGGGTTTGTATTGTCTCTCTCAGATTGTAATTAAGCTCTGAGTTCCATCCCCAGCAAAGGACTGAAACAAGAAACTTGAAAAGACAGCAAGGGAGTCCCATGCCCCGGCCATCACCTTCAGTTAGGTGGGTTTGGTTTGTGTCTGTTGGCTGAGTGCTCCTTGCTGAAAGGCAGTCCCTCCTAGAATGACCGACCATATGTAGGTTTTGATCACCACGTGTGAGTGGTGAAGACCATTCTCCAACACGTCAGAAAAGAAAATCTCTAGGTGGACAACTTTTATAGTGAGTCCATAGCTCACAGAGGTCCCTCAGCCTGCAGTGATCTATAGGCAAAGGCCTACTTAGCAGGTATTAAAACAAACAAACAAACAAACAAAAACGAACAAAGAAGTGCAGATGATATATAGATTGGGCTGTGGTGTCTCCCCAGTACGAGCTCTTAGCTATCCTTATAAAAGTCACTTTAAAATGTTTAAGGAAAATACTTGGAGTACAGCATTTCTAATGTGGCTGTCACACTACATTTAATACAGAAAAGATGTATTTTTAAATGATCCGGTTACTCTGAGAGCTTTGGCTTATAAAAGGCTTTTTTATTGAGATTCTAAATTCCAGTCTGAATAACCTTTCAATTTGTTCCAGTAATTTCCCCCCCTCGTACATTTGCATTGGCAATACAGCCGGAGTGGTTTCAAAGCCCAGGCCCTCAGCACTGAGCCTTTTGTACCAAGTCTCCCCCTTCAGCACAGACTGCGGGTGCCAGATTTGACATTTCTATGAAGCTGTTTGCACAAGAAAAACCACTTGCTTTTCAAAGATGAGATTAAAGAGGGCTTAGGAAAAGAAAGAGAGCATGTAGTATTTTCATCCCTGCAGTGGTTACCTGGGGGTTGAGGTAGGGGTTTGAACTGAAAACGAAGTCACTTCAGGATTCCAGGACTTGTTAAGAACACTGCAGACCAACGTGGCTCTCTGTTAATGTGTCTGTCTACATCCCATGTCTCCTGTTTCCTCATCTAATCATTAATCACTTTCCTTGGTTTCCCACGGTGCGTGCTCTGACTCTGTTTTCCAACAGAGTATGTTGGTGACATTCACAAACAGAATGTCAAGGCTGAGACAGATGTGCAAACTCAATTGCTCATCATGACGCAACTTTGTAGCTAGTCTTTCTTGTCAGCCACCAGCTCCCAAATAATGATACAGGGACTTATTAATTATGAAAGCTTGGCCTTAACTTAGGCTTTTTCCCAGCTAACTCTTGTAACTCAAATTAACCTGCTTCTATCAATATACATTCTGCCACATGACTCGGTTACCTCTCCTCTGTACTGTATGTCCGACTCATTTCCCATCTTACTGGCATCGCCAGCCTTTCTTCTTCCCACAAATCTCTCTTTGCCTGGAAGTCCTGCTTATACTCTCCAGCCTAGCTATTGGCTGTTCAGTGGTTTATTAAACCAATCACAGAAACACATCTTTACACAGTGTACAAATATCCTACAATACAACTTCTCCCAGAAAACTAATGGGAAAGAGAGACTTGGCAGCAACTGAGGACTATGAAGGGATTTGGGGTCACTGTAATAAAAACCTGGTAGGATGTTTATTAAGCTTCCTTCTGTGGCTCAAATCAATTAATATGCTTTGGGGAACACTTAACAGAACCTTTAAGTAACAAGACCCAGACACCATTTGACTGGTGGATAGAGCAGCTATTCTGAAGACAATTTAACACAACTCAAGTTCTAGAGGCTAGTGTCCTGTTGGGATAAGACTGAATCTGTAAAACGATTACTTTGCCTTCAGTTTTTGAGATGGTTCCCATTATGTTGTCTAGGCTAGCCCTGAACTTATGAACTCAAGCAATCTCCTTGTCTCAGCCTGCCCAGTACCTGGTACAACAACCCTGTGCCACCACCACAGCTAATTGAGACTGTAAAAGTCTTCACAGTATGTGTACTGTAAATGTGTACAGTAAATATCATGTAGGTAAATAATGTACATCTCTTGATAATTTGCCCAACATAAGATGTAGTGGTTTTTTGTTTTGTTTTGTTTTGTTTTTGTTTTTGTTTTGTTTTTGAGATGGAGTCTCACTAGCACTCCAGGCTGTTTCAAATACATGACCTTCCAGACTTTCCCTCCAGAGTGCTGGAATTCGAGGTGTGTGCTATCATGGCCGATAAAACCAAAAAGTTATACAAAACCTTCTATAAGTAGTGCCTATTCATACCATATTTACAGCATGTTAATATATCTTTGCAAACAGCAGGTAGGTGTGCCTGGTAAAGAGAGAACAGGAAGGAACAGAATTCCTGAAAATTATCACTCATGGCTCTCAGGCCTCCTGCTCACAGTATGCCCCTTTCATTTTCATACTACAGACCACTGATTTCAAAACCATGATGACACAAGATTGTTTCTCATACAATTTGTTTCTGATCCATTTCCAAATAGCAAATGTCCTCTTTCAATGAGTTAGACACAGTTCCATTCACAGTAATGAAGACTACATGTACGGCTGGGCAGCAGTGGTGCACACCTTTAATCCCAGCACTTGGGAGGCAGAGCCAGGCAGATCTCTGTGAGTTCGAGGCCAGCCTGGTCTCAGAACAAGATCCAGGAAAGGCACCAAAACTACACAGAAACCAAAAAAAAAAAAAAAAGACTACACATAGGACCAGTGATGATTTTCAAAGTCCAAAAAACAATTGTATGTTATTTTAATTTTCATGATTTTAATTATTAGAGGAATTGGTTTCTCTTAGGAACCACAAACACCCAATAAAAACCATGACCAGAACCCATTTTGCTGCATCCGTATGGCCCAATTACATCCTGTTGCCTATGCTTTTAGACTAATTATCAATAGCTCATCCTTTGGGAACACATGCTGTGATTTGAAAAGATAGGTAAATGGCTGAGGGCTACAACATAGATCCTAACATACCAGGGTTAGGTCTCTGGCTCATCAGTGAACAGTTTTGAGACTAGGGTCAGTGGCTTTGTAACCCCATAAATTAATTGAATGATACCCTTGCCTCACTGGGTCACTAAATTAATTCATTTAGACGGGCTTGTGAGATTGCCCAGTAGGCAAAGTGCTTTCTGTATAAGCATGAGACTCTGAGTTCAGATCCCCAGCACCCACCTAAAAGCCAGGCGTGGTGACAGATGCCTGTAACCCTAGTTAAGAGGCGGAGACAGGTAGATTCCAGGGGCTCTCGGGCCAGCAGATCTAGCAAAATCTCTGGGATCTAAACTTGAGACCTTGTCTCAAAAAATTCATGTAGAATAGTGAAAGATACCCAGAGTTGACCTTTAACCTCTACATGCACAGGGGAGTACACTCATACATACATGTACACTCATCTGTGTAGCGCATACACACCCTAAAATTAACAAAACGACTCCCAGAAAGCACTGTGTGTGGAGCCCAACATATAGGACAAAGTCAGCTAAACAAACATTCAACCTCTTTATGGTATTACTTATCATTCTCCTACCAAATGGCTCTTTAGTCAATGTTACATCCATTAAAGACCCAGAATCCCAAAGGACACTCTCTGTCCAGCATTCTCAATAGGACTGCCTACCCTTGCAAATGGCCAATATGGCTGACACAAGAGGCAGCCATGGAGTACCTGAAATGTGACCAGTACAACCAAGGAACTGAGCTTTTAATTGTGCTCAATTTGAAGTAAATTGAACGTGAATTCAAATGGCCACACATAGCTCAGAGTCACTGTAGTTTGAAACAATCACCCTAGAAATGATAGGAAAATGGGCTAATAGAATGTTTGTATAGAAGCAAACAAAAAAAAAAAGGAATAACATTGGAAAAAACCACAAGTAAATCAACGACTTAGCCCTCACCCAGCAAACATTTGGGATGGCACATGTGATTTCCAAGGTGAAGCTGAGTAGGGGGTCAGGCTTTCCTGAGTTCAAAGATGACCTCTAACAAATTCTACAGGCCTAGGAGAAGCTGTTCTGGCCTTGTAGCCTTTGCTGCCCTTGACTGTGAACAGGGGGTACTGACCTTTAGTAGGAGCTAGGAGGGGGTCAGCTCCCCAAGGAACCTATTGGTGCTAACTCTGTGCGCGCGCGCACGCACACACACACACACACACACACACACACACACACACACACACACACATTTAAACTGGTGGCCCATCTGTAGGCTGACTTGGTACGTCTTGTTTATTTATTTGGCAAGGATATAAACTGTGAAGAGCCTCTTGCTCTGTGGTAGGATGTACAGGAGTAGGAGGAACAGCTAAATTCACATCATTTCGTGCACACTCAGCTCTTTCCACCATCCACATACTTTATCTTTAACCTCACGGGAGCTTGGGGGCACAGTCAATATTGCTATCATTTTCTGCAGGCTGTGTTTATGTTTATATATTTAATGTGGCCAAACAGCTCACCCAAAGGAAAGCATCAGAGCAGGACCAGCATCTAGTCTGATCAAGTTCCAAATCAGAAGGCCACTGCTAAACACTGTAACAGCCAATAGAGCTTTATACTTCTATTTTTTTTTATAAAATGCCATGAATCTAACCAGGAAGGTAAGACTCCAACATAGGGCAACAAGAAGTAGGCTACAAGTGGTCACAGTGAAAGGGAGAATGGACCATAAGGAACAGTCATCTTAAAGCAACTTGCCCAGGTGGACATGTAGGTCATTTTCCACAGATGAGAAAGACTTTGGACAGTAATGTTGAAAACAAGCCTGGGGTGACATAAACCTGTAGTCTCTGATAACTTAGTGGGTGGGAGCTGAGACTGGAGGATCACATGACTCTAGGAGATGGAAGCCAGCCTGGACAAAATAATAAGAGCTGATCTCAAAATAATAAAAATTAAGGGGCCAGAGAGATAGTTCAGTAGCCAAGAGCATGTGCTGCTCTTGTAGAGGACCCAAGTTCAGTTCCCAGTGACTCATAATGGCCTCTAACTCCAGCTCTGGGGGACCTTCTTCTGGACTTCACAAGTTCCTGTATTCACATGAAAAAAAAAATACTCATGTAAACATGGATTTAAATATGATCAAAACAAACCTTTAGAAAATAACAAAATGAAAATGACAACAATAGGGTACCCCCATCTCCCCCACTAGAGGAGGAGCCTGCCCATATTGACCCCTGGTTGAGACTAGGGGAAAGTGGGGTCCTCAGTCCTCATGCCCTTTTCCTCTCGTTCCCCCAGGCTCCTGCCCAGTCTCCTCTTCTCTCTGATCTCATCCCACCTGCTACTTCTCCCAAGCATCCATCTCAGAGGGGCCAGCATGTCAAAGAAGAAACAGGGTTTACACTGGCAGCAGATGATACCAGCTACAGCCTCTTTGCCTTGTTGCTGTATTTACACCCTGGAGTTTTGTCCTGCCTGCATGCTTTTGTCTTCTTTCATCTTAAGTGTTCTAGGCAGGTTCAAGTCTTCAGAGTTTCCAGTGGGACAGACTGTCAGCACTCAGTAATCACCGAGTAAAATAGGAATTATACCCTCCTTGCCTAAATGCCACTAAGTTTTCAACACTCTTCTGGTCCAGTTAAGACCCTCGCTGAGCTGCCTATATTTGCATGGTCACTGGTAATTTGTACAAGTTTTTACCCACATTCACAGACACCCTCTAACTCTATACATGGCCATATTTGAGAGAAAAACACATATGTGGGGTGGGAGAAAATGATATATGAAGGCCACTGCCCCTGCATCAATTTATAAAATGCTTCACAAAAGATGCGAAGTGCCAGGCAAATATTCTTATTTCTGTGTTGTCCACATTTCCCCAGCCACATCACATCTCCTTCCGCAAATGTTCTCATCGGGTTTTATTCTGACTATACGAATTCAGCTTACTTGAACATTCTCCTCTCTTCAAAGGCGATTGCAGGCAGGAGGCATTCCGTTCTAATCCTTCACTGGCCCTCCCGAATGTCAAGCATTTGTGTTCAGCATTTTCAAAATCAATAGGGACCCAAGACATATCACAATGAATATCAGATTGTTCAGAGCAGAATATTAAACATGCTTTCTGTTTTTCTAAGGCGGGCTTTAAAAACAGGACTGGCAACAAAAGCCAGTTGAAAGTTTATGAAAACAGACAACTCTAGCTGTATTGCATTTCCCTTTGTCTGGAAGCCAGTTCTTTTGAAAGAGTTCAAAGCAGAACGGAATTGTGGCTCGTCTTCTAAGCAAACAACACTGTCCCTGCCTGTCAGTTAGTCCCCCTGCTGCCTCCCAGCTCCTGACGGCCTACCTCAGTCTCTGCAATTTGCCATCCACATTCCTGAGACTCCTCTCCTCGGTTACAAATCTGCTGCGGATGCTATTTCATTCTGTATCCACAGGCAGTTTCCTGCGAAGCAACCATGAGTAATCGATTGCCGCCAGGATCTGACAACGGCTTGAAAATAGTGTTATTTGGATTGTGTGCGGTTGATTGTTTTAAATGCAAGTAAGGAGAGAGAGCAGGGACAATGGTGACAGAGGGCTCCAGAGAGGGACAATGAACTTGATTTTCTGTTTGTGTAACGTGTTGCTATGATAACATATTGAGTATAATTTTAAAAATAATGAATGACAGGCCAGTCAGGCTGATCACCATGCCCATTGGCAAAAAGAGACTCGGAAGAAAAGGAGAAAAAAAAAAAAAAACAATCTGGCCAACAGAAAACTGGAATTAACTGCTCCATCTTAAAGATATTTAGAAAAGATGTGCACCACCCCATCCCCCTGCCACAAAACACACACACACACACACACACACACACACACACACACACACACACACGCACACACGCACACACACACACTTCCCAGAAATGGCTTTGGTGTTTATTAATGGCTGATTTGAATGCTGGGAAGGGAGCAAAGAAGACTGGCATCTCTTGCCTACAGTGTTTCTGTTCTGACTCCTTCTCCCTGGAATGCATGAAGAATAAGTTAAGTGTGCACGCAACTTCACTCCCTTCCAGACCACAGCAGTGAGGGGCACCTTGTAGCCAGGACAGAGAAGGTCTTCCAAGGAGCTAGGAGCATGGATCACAGTGCTTCTGTCCCCCAGAAGGGCCATGTGGGTGCTTCTCCCTACACCCTGGAATCCATAGGTTAAGAGGAATGGAAACTACCATCCCCTAAGAACTTGGACACAGAAGAATCTTCTTGCTGGTCTTGCCATATGGAAAGGAGGTACTTTGTTTTTGCATATGTGGGGTGTGTGTGTGTGTGTGTGTGTGTGTGTGTGTGTGTGTGTGTGTGTGTGAAGGCCTGTGGTTTCTCTATTGCTCTCTACCTTTTGTGGAGTGTCTTTCAAGAGTATTGAAGCTGCGTCTTTTTCACTGATCTGGGAGCTTCCCGTTTGAAATACTATGGCCAGCCAGTTTGCTCTGGCAATTCCATGTCCTGGCCTCTCTATCCTAGGGTTCCAGGCAGGTGGGTTCTGGAGACCTGAACGCTGGTCATCCTTCCTGCACAGTAAGAAGTTTCTCTTCAACCCTGGAAGGCAGATCCTCATTGCTCCCGGAGTCTTGGTGGGAGTCACAGATGATTTCAAGACATCAAGCCCCGACATGGGGCACCTCATCACTTGTTAAAGCCCTTTTTACTTCCAAATCTGGCTTCCCTAAGCAAAACCCAACCCGGCTGGATTAGAGGCTTCACCCTCGCACTACATGCCATAACTGCTGCTGCTGAGACAAAGAAGGCCAAACTGCCGACCTCAAAGGATTCTAACAGCTCTCCCCTAGCAAGCTTTTACTCCTCCAGACACTCAACCGCCAGGCCAACACTGGCCTTCTATCCTTTCCTTCCAAACAGGAAGCAAAAGAGCTACACATACTTTAGACAGCCCCGAGTCCGAGAGCCATGGGAGACATACTGCTGGGAACAGGGAAGACTCCACTTTGACCCTCATACTCCTCAACTGCTTGTGATTGATGATACCATCCTTGGGAGCTAGCCTACCCTAGGAAAGGTTCTCCCCTGTAATGGGCTTCAAGTCCTGCTCTAGACGAGAATCACCTTGGGAACCTGTGCATGTGTAGGCTGAGTAAGGAACCTGTGCATGTGTAGGCTGAGTAAGTCGATACCGGAAATGACACCAGAGGCACAGTTCAAACAGCCAAGCCAGTGGACTCTTAGTGCTGCAGGAGCTTCAGAAGCCAGGGGCCTCAAAGTCCTTCTTACCTCCACTGGGCTTCCAGTACAGGGACGACTGTATCAGCCGTTATCATCATAATGCTGATTAATTTGGGGGCTCCTCGCATTTAAATCTTTTTAAAGTGTCCTCTGAGGGGCTAAAGAGATGGCTCAGTGGTTAAAAGCACTTGGTGCTCCTGAAGAGTACCTGAGCAGTGTAACTAAAATCTACATGGTGGCTCACAACTGTCTATAACTACAGTTCTAAGGGAATAGATGCCCTCTTCTGGCCTCCACAGGGACTGCATGCACATGGTGGATATACATACATGCAAACATTCATATACATAAAATTAAATTAAATTAAATTAAATCTTTTTTTTTAAATCATCCAGAAAATTTAGACTTGGGATGTGGACAGGGTCTTTGATGACCTGGAGCAAAAACCAAGACCCTGAAACCAAAACAAAACCAAAAAACTTGTTAAGAGATGTAGGGGATGATGGACCCAAAAGCATCCATTGGCAAGAAGAAGGCTACACAGGGCAACTCAATGGAACTGAGCCCAATTTTCCCTGGGGATACTCCCAACCCCAGTGATGAACACCTTTCTAATGGTGAGATGCACAAGTGAGCACTAGGTCTACCCAGGAAGCAACATCCTTACTAAGGAATGTACCCAGGTCCAGAGAAACAAGCATCACGAACCACAGAATCAGGAGATGAAGGATGTCAGCACTGTTCCTACACATCCCACATGGCATTAGCTCCCTGAGGCCTTTGAAAACTTTCCTGATGTCAGTGAAATATCAAACAGCATCCTCCCTGGCCATATGAAGTATCTCCCTGCTAGATGGGCATTGGCTTGCTCACCAGGCAACTCCATATGAAACATGATGGCTGTGGGAGCCCTCCCAAGCTGGTGACCGGGGAAATACTAGCCCAAATCACAGATACACCAAGAATTGTTTGTGAAGTTATAGCTGTCAGCAGCTACAACTGAAGCTAAAATTTATCTAGTTATAATGCTGGAGCAAAAAGAAGCCAAACAGGAACACATCTTGTCATTCAACCTTGGCTATGCCACCCACCCCTCTCCCCGATCTCTAGGACCACAGAGAGGAGAGAAGTGAAAAAGAACAAAGGGGAAAAGATTAAGAAATGAGAACACAAAACGGCCTTCTGAGGAACACTAGCCAACACAAAAGCCAGAGAGGAAATAACGGATCATCCGACTTCACAAAATTTCTAAATTTTGACATGGCCAAAGCCACCATAAAAATCAGAAGGCAGACAGAAAGCTGAGAAAAAACATCTGTGAACAATGACAAAAGTTTTATGTATTTCTTGATCTAAAACCAGAGGAAATGAAGAACTTGAGAGTCATTTAGAGAGGAGAATAGAGGACCAGGAAGAGAACTGTGGATTGAGAGGAAGGTGTGCATGTGCCATCAGCAACCAGAATGGCTGGGGTTTGATACAGGCCGTCTCCAGCAACAGCTGGAGACACACTGATGTGATGCTCATGGGTGAGACTCCCTTGAGTGCCATTTGGAAACAGGTAGCCCTAGCTATAGAATGCTCTTGGCTCTGGCTCAACTTGTGTGTGCATGGGTGTGTGTGTGTGTGTGTGTGTGTGTGTGTGTGTGTGTGTGTGTACACATATTCATAAATATAAGACAATGTGTAACATTCTTTAAAAGATAAGCTGAAACCAGAAAGCCCCTAACTTGAATATGACCCAGTGGTTAAAAGTGTATTTTTAGGGGCCTGGAGAGATGTCTTAATGTTTAAAGGGTCACTGACTCACGGACTGGTCTTCAAGAGGACCTTAGTTCAGCTCTCCAGCACCCACGTTGGATGGCTCATAACTGCCTATAACTCCAGCTCCAGGGATTCCAATGCCCTCTTCTTGCCTCCTGGGGTACCTATAGGCACATTTGTACACATACACACACACACACACACACACACACACACACACACACACATACACACACATAATGGCATAAACTTACACAGACACAAACATATAAATAAAAATAAATCTTAAAGTATTTTTAAAGCATATTTCCAACATTTATTTCATGACATGTAAAATTGTAATGACACAACAGAAAAGATTTAGTAGGTTCTTCATTTTATAAAAAGCATGTACTTAAAATAAAAGGCTAAGAACCTAAATACCAATATGTAATTCCCCAAGAGACGTATATTTATGACACAGCTTTTAAAAATATATTTAACCACCATTTCTCAAAGAACTATAACAAAGGTGTCAGAAGTCAAAGTAAGAAGGAAAGGAGGGGAGGGGAGGGGAGGGGAGTCAGAGAAGCAGGTAGGCAGCACAGACCCTGTCGAAGGGAGCCAAAGACAGCCAACAGAGCCTTGAGCCCTTCCTCAAAGTAGCCCTTAGAACACCACAACCTGGCCTTCCCCCCAGCTCTGCTTAAGGAGTTAGTTACTTTGGGCCCTGGAGAGGGATACACACAACACAAAAAGATATTTTGAGTAGTGGAAACATTCACCTAAGTTTTATTATGACATATTTATCATGTGATTATCTTACTTCATTATGCATTATTATTGTTCATCTCTTACTGAGACCAATTTACTAGCTAGACTTGTTCACAGCTGTGTATGTATGGAAGAAAAGTGGGCTTGATGTTTCCTGGCATCCACTGGGCATCGTAGAACATATGTCCTAAAGGAAGGGGTATGTGGAGCATGCTGCCCATAAAGAATCTGGACTGTCTGGCTACCAGATCTGAGCACTAGTCTAGGAAGTGTGAATCAACTCCTTAACCAATCGTGAGCCTGGACAAGTGTCATCAGGAAGAGCAGCCTACATGAAAACAAGTCTTCACCATGCCAAGGTGAAATAAGTGACTGGACAGATTCTCAAAAAGTTACATGTACTTGAGTCCTAGGGTCATCTTCTGTTAGGACTCAATCTTCATCGCAGTATTAAGATTTCCATTTTTCCGTGAGACGATAATGTGGGATTTCACAGTGGTTCTGTTTGTTTCTCTTTAATCCTGGACAAGCTAAATGATATGCCAACCCCATACTATAGCACATGCCCTACCCTCTCTCTTCCAACAGTTTACTGGTCCATGAAATCCAGATATCTGTTAGCTGAATCTCTACCACTTCAGCCTACATTAAAGAAAGAGAGTTAGCCATTTCGTGAGACCAGGCAAAAAGGAAATGATTTTTTTTCCTTCAGGCCCTTGCTGGGTAAATTCTCAGCCCAAGATGATATTATAGATAACGGGCTCCAGTTGAGCAAGTTTGCCAAGGCTGAGGCATCTGTAGGCATTCTTTCCCCCAAAAGCTGCTGAGATGTGCAAATCTGTCTACAGAGAGGGAAGGAACGTAGCTCCGGAACTGAAGCCCGCGCCGGCCCTGGGGAGCTGAAACCCACAACAGGCAGGAAGCCACTGGTTTGTTAACGGGTTGTCTCCCAGAGCTGAAGCCTGGAGCTTCTGGAGTATGTTGACAGGACCCAGAGCTCCAGTGAGAACTCAGTCATAGCTCTCTAGAGGGCCTCTAATCATCACAAGGGAAGAAGGCCACCAGGGTCATGTGGATTGCGGTTGAGCATGAAGGCCCTGGGCTTGGCACTAGTGCCTGTGGGGTCCCTGCTCCCCATTAGACCCAAGTGTCCAGCCATGAGGCAGAGGAGGGTCAGCTGTGGCATCTGCCCCAATTCTTCCTCAGTAGAAAGGGCTCGTTTAAAAGGAATTATCCCAAGAGGGGAAGGAAAAGCAAGGCTGACCACAGGATGGGTAGAAATGGACAGTACTGGTTGCTTTAGCTAGCTATTGGCCATGTCTTTGTAAGGCTTGGGCCATATACAGAATCAAATTAAAAACAAAGAATGATAACTGGAGAATGCTCATTGGGTCTTCACCCCTGGGTCAGCTCTGGTGGTAGGACAAACACAAAACTGCCCACAAATGTTAACATGTTAGTGTGCACAGAGTAAGTGAATTCAAAATTCTGTCCTACAGGAAAAAGCAATTCATGATCTAGTACAGAAGACCGAAAGCTGTTCCCCACCCCTGAAGCCTTGGGAATCTGGAGGATTCAATATTTGTAAACAGGCAGGTAGGCTAAAGTCTGGGTGCCAAATGTTTCCCCAAGAGGTCTATCTGTAAAGCTTGGTCCTCAAGTGCCAACATTTAGAGGTGGGAGAATGGCTAGGAGGTAGGGCCTCGTGGGAGGTCCTCAGGTGACTGGCAGAAGCCCTTAAGGGACTGTGTGACCAGAATCTTCCTTTTGTGTCATTCATTCATTCTTGGCCATGAAGTGAGCAGCCTGCTTCATGGCATCCTCCTTGCCCTTGATATCTCATCAGTTGCCCAAAGTCATGAGTTTTCCCAAGGTTGGATAGTAAGCTCCAACCCTGTGAGCTGAACTAACCTTTTGTCTTTATAAAATAACAGTCTCAGGTATTTCATTACAGTTACAGAAGGTAGACAACCACAGAAAGAAGGGAGAGAAGTGTAGTGGGTAGCCATTCCAGCTTTGGTCTGGAAGTTCCAACCCCCATTGAGGCTTTGGTAACTATCATGCCTACAAGGCGGGGCCAAGAGAGGGCCCTCAAGACCCGAGATCTGGATGTGCCACCTTCTCCTGTTTCTCAAGTAATATTATATCCTTCTAAGGTCTTTGATATAGTTGAAGCTAGATAGTTACAATTTTCCTTAGTTATGATAAAAGATGAGTTAGATATAAAACCTTAAACTCACAAATATAAGATAGATAGATTATCTTCTTTAATATTGTAACTGTAATTCTTGCTAAATAATTGTTTTGTTATATGTAATTTTACTATGTTAAAGTTAAAACCTTCCTTTTTAAAAAGGAAAAAAAGGGGAAGTGCTGTGGATATCGCTCTGTATAAATAAAACACTGATTGGCCAGTGGCCAGAAATGAAGTATAGGCGGGACAAGGAGAGAGGAGAATTGAGGGAACAGGAAGGCAAGGAGAGACACTGCCAGCCACCACCATGACAAGCAGCATATGAAGATGCCGGTAAGCCACAAGCCATGTGGCAAGGTATAGATTTATAGAAATGGGTTAATTTTAGATATAAGAACAGTTAGCAAGAAGCCTGCCATGGCCATACAGTTTGTAAATAATATAAGTGTCTGTGTGTTTATTTTATAAGTGGGCTGTCAGACTGCCGGGGCTTGGTGGGACCCAGAGAGAAAACTCCAGCTACAGAGAAGAATAAAACAGATAATTTTAGACTTCCTTGCCATTTGTAGGTTACATACCACCACAAAATAGAACAAGAAGTTATAGTGTGAGAGGCAAACAGCTCCTCACTTGAATGGGCTACATTGGACTATCCCTGAGAGCTAACTGTCTCCAGAAGACTCATCTTGACTAGGTTAAGAAAATTTCCCCCCATAACAGTCTGTGTCTTACAGTTTTCCATTGCTGTGAAAAGACACCATGACAAGCCGGGCGGTGGTGGCGCACGCCTTTAATCCCAGCACTCGGGAGGCAGAGGCAGGCGGATCTCTATGAGTTTGAGGCCAGCCTGGGCTACCAAGTGAGCTCCAGGAAAGGCGCAAAGCTACACAGAGAAACCCTGTCTCGAAAAACCAAAAAAAAAAAAAAAAAAAAGACACCATGACCATGCCAACTTTTATAAAGAAAACATTTAATTGAGGGTGGCTTACAGTTTCAGAGGTTTAGTCCATTATCATGGTGGGGAGCATGGCAGCATGCAAGGCAGACATGGTACTGGGACTGAGAGTCCTACATCTTGATCAGAAGGCAAAAGGAAGTTGACTGACAGAATGAGGGAAGCTTGAGTAAAAGAGACCTCAAAGCCCACCCCACAGAGACACACCTCCTCCAACAAAGCCACACCTCCTAAGAGTGCCACGCCCCTTTGGGAGCCATTTTCTTACAAACCACCATAGGCTGAATAAGATCGAAATGCATCATATAAAGTTCTCAAAATTAGAAAGGAAAATGAATGACAAAACCTATTCACCACAGTTTATTGAATACATTATATTTTCCCAAGTTGCATGAAATAACCACTGCCCAAACACCATGCTCTATGGAACATGACTTCAATGAGCTGGTTATACAACTAGATGATAGAAGCTTTTGCTGCTGCTGATTTGTTTAGTGAATGTTTACTGAATATTCACTGGGCCTTGCTAAAATAATTAGCATCCATCTGCAAGGAAAGGGCAGAGAACAATCACCATCCTTGTGGTGCTAAAACTCTAGGAGAGAAGACTGGACAATGAACACTATGAATAAATAGAGCATCTGGTATGGGAGAAAATAATAAACACTATGGGGGATGTCAGGCTGCCAACCAAGATTAGTATCCCAGAAGGATTAGAACAAACTGAGAGGCACTGGGATCAGTCAGGAAGTCATGGGGGTTGTCTTAGGTGGGGTTTCTACTGCAGTAAAAAGACATTGTGACCATGGTAACTCTTAGGAAGGAAAATATTTAATTGGCACAGGCTTACAGTTCAGAGGTTTAGTCCATTATCATCATGGCGGGAAGCATGGCAGCTTGCAGGCAGACATAGTGCTGGAGAAGGAGCTGAGAGTTCTATATCTTGATCCACAGGCAGCAGAAGGAGTAACTGTCTATCACACAGGATGTAGCTTGAGCACATGTGACCTCACCGCCACACTGACACCCTACCTTCAACAAGACATCTCCTAACAGTGCCACTCCCTATGGACCAAGCATTCAAACTCATGAGTCTACGGGGGCCACGCCTATTCCAACCATCACAGTGGTCCTCATGGGGAAAGTGATGTTTAGGCAAAAACTGACTGATGGTGAGAAAGTTGGTGGTATGAGTGTCTGGAAGAAGTTTCCTAGGAAGAAGGGGAAAATGGTACAAAGGCCCCAGGAAGATGCTCAGCTTGTCTAATGATTGGGAAAGAGGTTGGAGGGTCTGCAGACACATGAGTGAAAAGACAGATTGTCAAAGAAGGTGGCAGAGTGGTAACAGTGGATGGGCAAGGCAGGGCAAGACGAGATGAGAGTTCGTTACAGGAACTGGGTTTGAGGTAACGGGAAGATCACGAGGAGAAGAATTATAAATTGCTACTCATTAAACAAACAAAACCACTGTAACTGTTAGGTTGATCATAAGGGAAGGGATGTCACAGAGGACAGGGGCACTAGAGGCAGTGTGTGTCCATGCATGTATGTGTGTGTGTGTGTGTGTGTGTGTGTGTGTGTGTGTGTGTAAGTATATGTGGGTGTGAATGAATAGGTGTATGTGAGAGAATGTGTGAGAGAATATGTGTATGGCTGTGAGTGTCTGTATGTGACTATGTATGTGTGTGATTTGTGTATTGCTGTGTAAGTGTGTGTGAGAGAGTATGTATGCGTGTGAATGTGTGTGTATGTGACTGTGTGTGTGAGAGTGTGATTTGTGTATGACTGTGTAAGTGTGTGTGTGTGTGTGTGTGTGTGTGTGTGTGTGTGTGTGTGTGAGAGAGAGAGAGAGAGAGAGAGAGAGAGAGAGAGAGAGAGGGAATACCCGAATGCAGAGCCTGCGGATTTAGTAAGAATCTTGATGAAGAGTATGAGATGCAGAGAGACTGGAAGGCTGACCTCAGTTTTGGATTTGTGTGACTAGAAGGATCATTAAACACAATAGAGACAGTGGGGTGGGCTGGGGGGGGTGTGAAGAACAGCATTGAGCATGGAATTCTGAGACACAGACAGACACACTGGCCAGAGAAGGCAAGCATGAACTATAGGATGAAGGGATGAAACTGAAAGCCAGAGCCTGAACCAGGTACCCATCCTGAGGAAAGAGGACAGCTGGGGGGCCAGCAGCACCCAG
The DNA here is from genome assembly GCF_004664715.2 of Peromyscus leucopus. Taxonomy (NCBI): domain Eukaryota; kingdom Metazoa; phylum Chordata; class Mammalia; order Rodentia; family Cricetidae; genus Peromyscus; species Peromyscus leucopus. The sequence continues at coordinate 111,400,793 of NC_051070.1, read as the reverse complement.
CAGTGAGGTCAGAGGAAAAGGAGGAAGCCAGGAAAGGAAACTAGAAGGAGGCTGGGGGAGACAGCCAGAAGCCACGTGAAGAAGCTAGGGAGAGAGATAACCAAGGACAGCAGGACAGGCCTGCAGACCAGTGACTGGACCAGTCATGAACACCGTGCTAGGAGCTCCCATGTTCCCTGTGTCTGGAATGCCACGCAGCATTTGACGCATATGACCTCATTCAATTTTTACAGCCAGCCCTTGAGACTACGGCCACTGTGAAGCAGAGGTTTGAAGGACAGGGTGCTCGGCCAGCTGTGTGGCCAGCTGTGAGGAAGCAGATGTGCCCTTGATAGCGCACATTTGCCTCTGCCCTGCTTTTCTTCCATCCTTTCCTCCTTCTTGCCCTTCCCTGACACTTGCAGTGAACAGACAGAAAGAAATGAGAATGAGAAAAAGGAAATTAAAAAAAAAAGAATATTCAGAAGAGGGACCAAAGTAAATAAACCAGGCTTCCCTGATGTGTAGAAATGGCTTTTAGAAGACAAGGGAGCCTGCATGAGCCTGGCCCAGGCACTCTGCATACATGTCACAGTTATGTAGTTTGGTCCTCTTGTGGAGCTCCTAACCGTGGGAATAGGGACTGCCTCTGACTCTTTGCTGGCTTTTGGGACCCTACACATGCTGGGTCACTTTACCCAGCCATAATACACGGGAAGGTGCTTAGTCTTACTGCAACTTGATATGCCATGATTTGTTGATACCCAGGGGAGACCTGCCCTGCCCTTTCCTAAACAGAAATGGAGGAGTGTACTGGGAGAGTGGGAACAGAAGGGGGTTGGAGGAGGGGCTGGGAGGATAGGAGGGAGGGGAAACACACTGGGCTGTAAAATAAATACTCACTGCTATAGCCATAAAAATGGCTTTTAACGGGGCTCATATCACCCCAATTTTGGGAGACACAGGATAATGATAATGAATATCTGACTAACCAATACCTAATAAAAGAATGGCAATTCCATGCTCTGGGGGACTGAGAGCCATGGCCACTAAGATCTCAGCTGATAATGCTACTGTTTTGAAAGGCTTTATAATAAAGCCTGACACATGGTGTTCACCAGTATGAATGATCATAAACCCAGAAGGGGGAAATCGATGCTCATCACCAAGTATAAGGGTGCTGGGACTTAGTAATGAATAGATTCACAGAATTTTCTCCCCTCCTGGATTAAAAAGCAAGTCTACTGGGCAAGGTGTAAAGAGCAAGAGTGCCCGTGGAGAGTATGCAAAAGATCACAACACTAAGAATATATCCCTAGGATGGTGTCTACTGCCAGCAAGAAGTCACAGGAAAAGCAGCTTCTAAAGTACTAGGTGAAATTTCAAAACATTTGGTGCTGGGGAGATGGCTGGGTTGTAGTGTGTGGGGACAAGCATGAAGGCCTGAGTTTGGATCTCTAGCATTCATATAAAGGACTGGGTGTAGCAGCACATGCCTGCAATCTAGCACTGGAGAGGCAGACAGGAGAATCCCCAGACCAGCTGGCCATCCAGTCCAGCCAAATAAGTGAGTTTCAGATTCACTGAGAGGCCTGTCCATGAGAGAGCTCAAAGGGTAAAGGCATTTGCTGCCAAGCCAAGTTTGAGCTCCAGGACCATATGATGGAAGGAGAAAACTGACTTCTGAAAGTTGTCCTTTGACTTCTACATGTACACACACACACACACACACACACACACACACCATAAAGAGATGTATTTTTTTAAAGTAGGAAGTGATCGAGGAACACACATCCACATACACAATGTCCAAGTCAAATTCATCCAGATATGGGCAACTCCATGGGATTAGGAAGACAACTTTCTCTGTTAAAATGCTTTCTGGAGTTTCTGTGAACACATGTCTCTTTGGTCAGTGTTGTGTCTCTAACATGCAATGAACATTCAGTTAGTATTTACTGCAACAGCTGAAGCCAAGTGACTCCTGGTAGTTTGGATATTGCATCCCAAAAACTCTCTGCAAATCAATGACTTCAGGCTAAGATAATCAATTTCCTGTCCATCATGATTTTTGTTTCTTTAATAAAACTTGAAAGTTTTTTCCTAAGCAAAAGAAAAGTTTCATATGAATGTCAGAATGCATTGAGGGATTCTTTTTGTTGTTCAGATATGTCAAGATCACTTCCCAGAGCTTCCAGATTCTTCTCAACCCCCATGACTCAAGGCCAAAAGAAATATCTAATAGAGTGTCTTTTATTAAGTTGTTGTGTTTCAACAATGTAGGAAGCATTTGAAAATAGAATTTTATAAATTTCTGTTCTACAATTTTATTTATGGTATGCATTTGTAAAAGAGGCAATGAGTAGACACACACAGAGACTGCATGTATGCACGTGTGTGTGCATGTGCATGTGTGTGTGTGTGTCATGGATGTAGAAGTCAGAGGACAACTTTCAGGAGTCCGTGGCTCTCTCCTCACTGAGGCAGTCTCTCGTGTTATTTCTATCATACTGTGCATGTTGCTGTGTGTGTATTCCAGGCTCGGTTGCCAGCCAGCTTCCAGTTAACCATCCTGGGAAAATAGATGGATTCTGGAGGCTACCACATGCAGCTTAAACAAAACAAACAAACAAACAAAGAACCTAGTCATTGGGCACACATAGCAAGCGCTTTTACCCTGAGCCATGTTCCCATCCCCATTTTATTATATCACTCTCAAATAACTATCAACACAACTGGTAGACTAGGCACAAAGTCTTCAGAGCCTGGAGATGAGACCTGATGCCAACCCCCATTTCCTGTTGCACACTGCTTTGTGCATGGCACTCATTTGTAAAATCACATAGCTGCCCAAAGTCCCCTTGACAGAGAGCACGCTGCTGAGAGTTGGCTCCCCAAAGCGACCAGCTCATGCAGCATCAAACAGTGTGCAATCTACGGCTCTGCTTCCCTTGCAACAGCGCTGGGATGGCAGCTGTATCCCAGGGTGCCTCGGCACACAGTCTGGGAAGCAAAGTCATGAACTAGTCTGACATCACAGTGTCTGAAACCTGATGCAATGCAAATTGGGAAAACATTAAAAATTCAACTGAGTGATTGAAGATTTCCTTTATTCCCTACTGGCTTGTTGATTCGATCTTGATATTACTCTGACACTTGACTATGAATCTTGATGTAGGCAGACAACTATGAATCTTTCCTGCACAATGTCAGCCATCTGCAGTTTAATGACAAGTGTTAGTCAGAATATTATTGAAGAATTTAGCTCAGAGATCAACAAACCTTCTCTGTAAATACTTCAGGCTTTGTGGGCCATGTGATCTCTGCCAGAGCTCCTTAACTCAACCACTGAGTGAACAACCAGCCACAGACAATAGGCAGACAAATTAAATCGCTGTATTCCATTAAAACATTATTTACAAGATCCTGAACTAGGCTCCATGTGGCCTGAGGTGTCATTCTGGTAAACGCTGGTATAGCTAGGCAGGGAGACTGCTCAACTGTGTGATTGGGATAAGCACACGTTGATAAGAGAAATAGGTCCGTTCAAAACAACACAGCAAAAAGCATTGTTCCAACATAATATTTGTATTGATTAATAGGGAATTTTACATAATGCAACCCAGTCACACTTCCCAGTCCTCCCAGGTCCACCCCCTACCCTTGTGACCTTCCCAGCCCCCCAAAAAAGAATACACCAAATCCAATTTGTATTGTCCATATACTCACTGGAGCATGATCAAACTCAGTGTCCAGGCCCTTAAAGAAAGCTGAGTCCTTCCCTACCCCCATCCCCACCAGAAGCCATCAACTGTGGAAAGATACACTTTAGCATCTCTATCACAATTTTTAAAAGTTCTCTTCCTGGCTAGATTGTTTCTTTGGGGGAGGGCGGGGTGTTATAGAAGCCTTCTATTTCTCTCATTCTCAACTACAAGTCTTCAGTCATTGATAGCACTGCAAAAGTAGCCCCATTACAGACGGCAGCAGCATGGATCATGAACTTCCACATGGCTTCTGATGTCAGCATGGACCACAGACCTCCACATGGCCTCCAGCGGCAGCATGGACCATCTCTGGGGACAGTAAACACCTGGCCACCAGCCACAGCATGGACCATGGACACCATCATGGCCCTTGGCCACAGCACAGGCCACAGACACCGACAAAGCTCCCGGTAGCAGCATGTCCATGGTCTGGGCTGCCACCTGAAAACACGTTGATGTCCGCGGGCCATGCTATTACCAGGGGCCATGTTGGTGCTGTCACCTGAAGTAGAGAGCATTTTTGTGATAGGCAGGCATTACAGTTACTCTTCACTGGCTGTGTAATCCTAGGGAGCATGACTCTAAACATGTCTGTGAGGACTTTCTTGGAGAGGGTTGACTGAGACGCCCTACCCTGAATGTACATGATATTCTCCCATGGACTGAGGTACTGGATGAAGGGGAGAGGAGGAAGCCTGATGAGCACTCTGATTCCTGACTGCAGACACCATGTGATCAGACCATAGACTATAATCCAAAACTGAGTCAAAAGAGAAATGTTGTCCTTAAGCAGATGCTTGTTGGGTAATCTGTCATAGCTACAAAAGCAGCAACAAATGCACCAGGCCATCATCCAGCAAACACTTGCTGGTGGCTGGTGGGTGAGTGTGGAGTAGGGTAGGGAGATGCAGGGCGCGTCCTGTCCTCCCTGGAGGACTGGTGAGTGATGGCTCGGGGAGGAGCATGCAGAGCTCCTAACAGTCTAAAGCACCGGGCAGAGACGAGTGGTCTTTACCTGACAAGGAAGGCAAACAACACAGTGATGGAAACAAACGGGAAAAGAACAAAACAAAACAAAAACTCAAAACACGCACTGAGCAGGGAGGATGCTGAGGAACCAGAAGTCTTCCTGCAGTTGCCTACGGTAACAGCACACCACCGACTATTCCGTAGTGCTCAATTACTTGATTTTTCTGAGATAAGAAACTAGAAGATAAGTCTGCCTTGCTGGTCAAGAGCAGCAGCAAGCTTGGAAGCCAGCTGTCCTTTCTCCGGTTCTGGCCCTTGGTCTCTGCAAGGAAAGAACCAGTTGGATAAATCCACCCAATCCCTGGGGTGTTGCACTGTGGCCCAGGGGCTGAGGCTGGTCCTCTGCCGCTTTTGCAAATAAAGTTTTATTGGAGCAATGCCCTGGCCTGCCTGACACATTGTTTACACCTGCTGTGTTGCTGTAATAGTTGAGATGGAGGCTGGAATTGGCCCAGAAAGTCTAAAACATTTACTATCTGGCAGTCTGGAAAAAAAAAAAAAAAGACTTTGAGAACCTCAACTCACTCATTCAATTCATGGGGTTTTTCTTTTTTTTCCTTTAAAATTTGATATTTGTGGTTACGTTTGCTCTTTCTCATTTTTCAGAGCTTGACCATGACCTCCTAGCATTACAAAATGCATCCTTCTGCACTTGTAGCTGCTCATTGGTCCCCTGTGACACCCTCATAAGCTTTTGTTCTCTGCAGTATAGCTGTTTCCTCCATTTCCCTATGCCAAGATGTATGCTATGCATAGGCATTGATAGTTTGTAAGCTGACATTTAAAGAAAGTCAGAGTCTTCAAGTCTTGCTGAATCTGATGGTAAACAGACATCTGTAGATCCTTACACTCCGTGTGGTGGGATACATGCTTCAAGCAGGCAGAAGGGATGGAATTGTGGGTGGGTTTGCAGCCCTCTTTATTCCACAACATCCTACTAGCACCCCCTCTACTCCAAATCACACTGGCCCCCAAGATGCTCTCACGGATTCCATGAGCTTCTTCCTCCACATTAGCACAGACCCTTCTGAACAGACAAATAATAATGGTCTTCAATTTTTCATGCTTCTTCTCACCTTCACAGGAAATGAGGAAGGCAAGAGCTCCTGTCTCTTGATCAGAGACATATAACGTCATCTTCTTAAACCACAAAGTGCACCCAGGGAAAACGGAGCAGCAGAAGGCCAGTGAAATGATCCCTATGTATTCACTAACTAAAAGTTAGTCTTGCTTACAGTGCTCAGGCAGGGCTGAATGGCGGATACAGTAGCTAGTGAAACAGGCCACTTCAGACTGTATCTAGTCTAGGATGAGGCAAAGACACTCTTGACTTAAGATTATGATGCTATTTCTTCTGGACAGGGAATAGCTGCTGTCCCCATGAACCCATAGTAGCTGTACTTACCTGTATAAGAGCTGGTAAAGGGTAGGCCCATCGACATTCCTTCATGAACTGTGGAAATCTTATGAGGCTCCACCCCTCCCTGAAGAGCTATAGATCATTAATGGTTGCTGGGTGAAAGGGTATATTCCTCTGTGTGGTCACTAGTAAGTTGCCCTTGCTCTAATAAATAGAAGCCCCATGCATATTAAGGGAATGTCAGGGTTTCTATTGCTGTGAAGAGACACCATGACCACAGCAACTCTTATAAATGAAAACATTTAATTGAGGTGATGGCTTACAGTTTCAGAGGTTTAGTCCATTATCATCATGGTGGGACATGGCAGCATGCAGGCAGACATATTGGAGGAGTAGCCAAGAGTCCTACATCTGTCAGGTAACAGGAAGTTGACTGACACACTTGGCCGTATCCTGAGCATAGGAAACCTCAAAGCCTGCCCCCACAGTGACACACTTCCTCCAACAAGACAAAGCCACACCTCCTAATAGTGCCACTCCCTTTGAGATTATGGGGGCCAATTACATTCAAACTACCACATTTCCCTCCCTGGCCCCCTTAAGCTTGTAACAATATCATAATGCAGAATGCATTTAGTCCAACTTCAAAAATCCCCACAGTCTGTAACAGTTTAAACAATGTTTAAAAGTCCTAAGTTCAAAGTCTCTTCTGAGATTCATGCAATCTCTTAACTGTAATCACCTGTAAAATCAAAATCAAAGAGCAGATCACATACTTCCAACATACAATGGCACAGGATATACATTACTATTCCAAAATGCACGGAAGGGAGCACATCAGAGAAACACTGGACCAAAGCAAGACCAAGAACCAGCTGGGCAAACTCCAAACTCTACATCTCCCTGTCTGATGTCAAAGCGCTCTTCAGATCTCCAACTCTGTTCAGCTTTGTTGACTACAACATACTTGTTTCTCTTAGGCTGGTTCTACTCTCTGTTAGCAGCTCTCCTTGGCAGGTAACCCACAACTCTGACATCTCTAACATCTTGGGTTCTCCAAGCAATCCAGGCTTCAATTTCACATCTTCATGCAATGGCCTCTCTAGGCCTTCATTCAGGGACACCCCTGACACATGCCTGGTCTCAGCAGCTTTCTTTAGGCAAGGAGGCAAATTCCATAACCCATTTCTTTTATCCTTCACTCCAGAGCCATGTTCTGCTGCTTACTAGGGCTGGAACTTGGCCCCCTTGTTCAATTACATCTTCATCAGCTTTCTGTCCTTCACTGCCTAAGCTTGGTTGTTCTGAAACTGGATATCTAGACCAGACTGGCTTAGAGCTCAAAGATCCCCTAGTCTCTGCCTTCCCAGTGCTAGGATTAAAAGCATGCTCCGCCACAACCAGTTCTAAGCTTTTCTTTAATTCCTTTTCACAAGTTAGAAATTTAGCTGGGTGGGATCTTGCCCTGAAGACACCACTCGCTTTATTCCAGTTCTTAATCTGTTTATCTTGTTGAACACAGAATTTAGCTCCATTCCACTTCCTGTTGCTCTTTTTTTCCTCCAATATTTTTTTCTTGCTCAATTTGCTCATTTTCATCATAAATCTTTATAAGCATGAACACTAATAACCAAAGGACAGAGTCTATACATTTAATTGAGGTAGTAGCTTACAGTTTCAGAGGTTCAGTCCATTTTTATCATGGCAGGGAGCATGACAGCATAAAGGTGGAGTTGGTGCTAGAGTAGCTGAAATTTCTACATCTTGCAGGTAACAGGAAATCAACTCACTCACTGGGCAGTATTTTGAGCATAGGAAACCTCAAAGCTGACCCCCACAATGACATACTTCCTCCAACAAGGCCACACCTCCTAATAGTATCATTCCTTATGTGATTATGGGGGCCAATTACATTCGAACTACCACAGAGAAGCAATCTTAATTAAATGCAGATAGCTGCACACATACACAAAAGACACAAAGTGGAGAGGACTTGCTGGGAAGAAGAAAGGATTTTGTGGGAGAAGGCAGGAGATGAGAAGATGATAGGGGAGAATGAGATCAAAGCTGTGTGTGTGTGTGTGTGTGTGTGTGTGTGTGTGTGTGTGTGTGTGTGTTTAAAAATAATAAATGAAGATGATACTTCTTATGAGTTGAATCATGTACCAAATTCCCAAGATATGTTGAAGTCCTAACCCCTAGGAACTGTGAGTGTGGCTTTAGCTGAATTTAGTCAAATTAAGATGAGGATATGCTGGATCAGAAGAGCCTTTAGCCAATGACCAATATCCTTAGAAAATGACAGGTTTTTGGACAGAGATGAAGATAGCTATGTGGCCCCAGTGTCTAGATGTATTTGCAGGCATCAAAAGGAGGCAGAGGCTGGGACTGTGCTACGTGGGCCAAGTGAGGAGAGCCACGGGTGGCCTGCAGCCACAGAGGCTGGGTGCAGTGAGGTCTGTAGGGCATCTCAAGAGATGTGCTGACTTTACTTTCAGACTTCTAACTTCTACAACAGAGAAAGCATGCATGTCTGTTGTTCTAGATTCCAGGCCTGTCAAAGCCAGCCTTGGAAAATAACAGCATCAGAAGTGGTCACAAGCTAAGGTGAGGAGAAAAAAGCAAGCAGAAGAGAGGAAGATCTTTCCATGCCCTAGAACATGCAGTGGCATGAACAACATTCTGATGCTCACCTTCTTTGACTGGAGTTTTCATAAATCAGTTATGGAACTGGTCTTGTCGGGAGAAAGGGCCTATCAGGCGCAACAGCTGGATTCCAGGGCTGGTGTACTGACTCATTTTCAAAAACATTTTCATTTACTCTTTGGAAATTTCATACATTACATGGCGTATTTTGGTTATATCCACCATTGCCCCCTCCAACTCCTCTTAGCACCATCCCACCCATCTCCATCCCAACTTCATGACCTCTATTTTTTTCAATTGTCATGAGTTCTAAGGATACTGGCCACTGACTTAAGGCCCCCGATCAAGCATGTCCTCATCTTCACTGGATCACATCAAACTAAAGTCACACTTGTGGGTCCTGAGGGTTAGGACAGTGCCGTCCTTATGCACATGGGGTTGTGGACATCCACCAAGGTATGAAGAACCTACCTGTAGCCATGTTTACAATGGAGAAGGATTCTCCCTCATTCAGCAATCACTTTCCAAAAGCACCTCCACCAAGAATAGGGCCTCAGGCCCTTCTCCATTCATGTTGGAATTCTGATTGTCATGTCTCTCAGCCTATTCCTGTGACCACTGATTCAGCCTGATCCAGCCATGCTCAGACTTCTCCCTTGTATCTATTCTGTGTCTTTATTTCATCACCTAGCCAGCTGGTTCCTACAGAAAGGCTGGTTCCTGGAACCCTTGGCCAAGGGAACTAAAGGATTGGTATTATAGCTTCTGAGGGCCATCTCATACAAACTCCCTCCCAGCAACTTGAAGCTAGACATGTCAGGTAGCACAGAGAAGATGCATTAGTCCCAGGACTCTATTTCCTATCAAACATGAATTTCCCATCTCTCTTTTTCTTGTTTTGCTCCTGTCAGAAACTGGCTGCAAGGGACAGTGTGAGAATGAAGAAGAGGACACAATCTATAATGCTTTTTTATGTGACCCTTTATCTAATCGCCTGCACAAGATAACCAGAATTCAATTTCTGCTTTTGATATTTTCATGGTCCATTTTGTCACATGATTTAATCAATTCAGAAACAAAAATCAATAGCTCAGCGTCAATGATGCTGTCAGGGCTGACCCAGCTCAAGAGAAGACAGCGGGGCCTCGGTGTTGTAAGCACAATGTCTGCTTTAATTCCCTCTCCCTAAACAGACTGCATGCCCGACCCTTATAATCCCAAAGATGACCTTGCAAGAAGATGATTAAGTGCATTTTTATATTTGTCAGACTTGTTAATGAAAGAAGGTTATATTGAGAGACCATTCAGAGAGCGTCTAAGATATTTATTTTTTGAAAACGTAATTTGTTTTCAATATTGATTTCATCAATAATGTTCTGATAATATAAAACAGATAGAATAATTTTGCTCACCAATAGCTATGGTCAATTTCCTTCTCATATTTATATGCAAGTAGTTTTTCTTTGTCATGACATTATCAGGGTATTGTGGTGTGTGCGGCATTTTATTTTTCTATAAAACCAATCCAGCAGAAGGTAGCAGGGAGCAACAGAAACACATCTGGCCAGCAAGCCAGTGTGGATACAAATTCCAAGTCTCTGACTGCTGGGGTTTTCTGAAAATCAGTTTCTTTATCTGAACCTAAGTTTACAAATCCAGACTCAGACCCAAAGCTACTTTGCTTTCCCTGTCTGTTAGCTTCTGGCCCTCAAGGACTCCTGTGCTGAAGTCTTCATCTCCAGTTGGTGGGAACTTTCAGAAGCAGGAAAACAGAGTTAGGTGAGGAGCCATGCAACGCTGGTACCTTCTCTGTGCATTCCTCCCCATCTCTCAGCTTCCCGCTGCCATGAGGTGAGCAGCTCTCCTCTGCATCCACTCCCATGACTGCATAGTGCTATACCGCCATGGCCATGAAGTTCTACCTCAGCACGGCCCCAGGAAAAATGGAAAGTGACCATGGACCAAAAACCTCTGAAACCATGAAACAAAACATGACAATAAACTTTGTCTCTTTTTAAATCATTTCTGTCAGACATTTTGTCAAAGTCTTTAATTAAAACAAAATACCTTTATATTCTTTTGTGTATCACCAAGGTTACCTCTCAGTAGCATTTTAACCTTCCTTTCTCACAGCGTAAGTTTATGTCTTTCCCCTTCACCCTAGATAGTCTTTTAGATTGAAATAGAAGGAAAACATTTTAAAATAGGAACTCTGTATAGCTATATGATTTCAGAAATAGAAGCTATTAGATAATAATCAAACAAACTAGGCATGTTGTTCAAGGACAGAATACTTGTGGAGCATGTACAAGGCCTCGTGCCCCATTTCTACATTTAATGAGGCCAGTGGAATGCTGGACATTCCCCTAAGCATCCAGATGCCCTAAGTACAATGAACATTCCTCTTTGCAGATGATGGAATAAGGAGACTGAATATGGAGAATACCTCTACTGGGATGGCTCTTTATATTTTGTAAAATTACGTGTTTATTCTCTCTCCTCTTTCTATTCCTCTCTCTGTTGTGTGTGTATGTATGCACACACACACACACACACACACACACACACACACACACACGTATACCTAACACAACATGTATATAGGTCAGTAGGTCAGTAGAATTGGTACATTCCCTCCCCTGTGTGGGTGCTAGAGATACTCAGGTCATCAGGCTTGGTAGCAAGGGCCTTTACCTGTCAAACCAACTTGCCAGCCTTAGGCCAGTTCTTCCATGAAAGTCACCAACCATCAACTCCAACTCAGCTTCTTATGGTCCTAGAACTAAGTCCATAGATGTCAATTTTGCCTGGAAATGTCTTAATTTTAGTAGAATGTGGAGGCACAGGCCAGAGAAACCTGAGGCTACTAACATGGTTGAGTAAGTTTCTTTTAGACAGGACCCAGGCTGGGGGTGAGGGCAAGCTAAGGAGTTTACACACATTTTTACTATCTGAAAGCTACATAGAAACTCAATAAAAACTCCATTCATCAACACAACCTCAAAACTTGCAAACATATAAACACACCCAGAAAAATGAGAAACATCTGTATAGCCAACAGCACAAAGCCTCGCAATGGGGAGGAGACATTGAGCTGGGCAGTTATCAACTCTTCTTTTCCCGAAATTATGGGAGCGCAGATCTTTGGAACTATCTATACATTTAGTCAAGGGACATAGTTGGTGATTTTTCTCCCCCTAGCAAACAATTTCTAGCTTCTCAATGAATTCAGAGCTGCTTTAAAATTCCAACTTCTGGCAGCTACCCTCTACAAGGCGTTCTTGCAAAAGTTCTCTGCATAAAGAGATTAGCTTTTGTTCATAAATGCCAGCTGAAGAACCAAGAGCCTTTGTAGACTGTCACTGGCTTTTAGGAATATGGGATTTTACTGCTACAAATATATTCTCTCAGTTCTATTATATAGCCTCAGCTTCAGAGAGACCACAATAAGAGACTGAATCTGGGTTTTAAAAGCTTCCATATTTTTAATTAATTTGCAAATGCAACACCGACCCAAAGGTGGGCTTTTTATTTGCTTTTGTTGTTACATTGGGCCTGGCACTTTATTTAAAAATGAGAAATATTCTTTCCATTGAATGGAAACATAATGGTGATCAGTTTTCACATCTTATTGCCCCTGAACACACTGTGAAGCACATCTTCAGAGAATCCTCTGCATGGCCTACTGAATCCATTTCCCCAGGTATCACCAGGTAGAGATAAAGGCACTGCTGAGTAAGGTCTTGACTGAAGAGTGCCAGGTAGAGGGATAAAGTATCATCCTAGGCAAGGGGTATGGCGTTCTCTGTCTCTGGACTCACTTCAGACTAGACACAGAATCTTTAGTTATTACTCTACAATTGTCCACTAAAAAATAGACTTTCTTCCAATGTTGAATGTGTGTGTGTGTGTGTGTGTGTGTGTGTGTGTGTGTGTGTACACACGTGTGCACATGCATGTGTATGCCCACACTCATGTTTAGGTATATGGGTGTGGGTGTGTACACATGTATGCCTGTACATTGAGGCCAGAGGTCAACCTTAAGTATTGTTCCTCAGGTCCCATCCACCTTGGTTCTTGAAACAGGATGTCTCATTAACAAGTAGGTTTGGCTGGCTGGACACCCAAGGGTCTGCTTCTTTCTACCTCCCCAGCCCTGAGATTACAAGCAAGTGCCAGCATGCCCAGTTCTTTCACTCAGGTTCTAGGCATTGATCCCAGTTCCTCAGGTTTGCATGGCAAGTGCATCACTCACTGAACTATCTCCCATCCCCTGAATATTTATGCTTTAAATAACAAACTGTCTTGAGATTCCAACACAGCTGATATGTACCATCAGTGAAGAATCCCCCAAACTAGTCCCAGAGATACCAGATGATATAATGGCAATGAGATTTATTTTTTAATTTCTGTTGTGTGTGTAATGTGATTATGGGATTTGAGGCCATGACAGATATGTGGAGAGAGCAAGACAACTGTGTGGGGTCCACTTTGTTTCATATTCATATGGTGATCAAGATAAGGTTACCAGCTTGCACACCACAGACATTTCCCACTGAGTTGTCTCACTAATTCTCAAGTAAGATTAAAGATGACACCACTAAAATAATGCCTTCTTTGCAGATTGTAAACATTTTCATTGAAGCACAGATTAAAAACAGACAAATTGCCCGGCGGTGGTGGCGCACGCCTTTAATCCCAGCACTCGGGAGGCAGAGCCAGGAGGATCTCTGTGAGTTCGAGGCCAGCCTGGGCTACCAAGTGAGTTCCAGGAAAGGCGCAAAGCTACACAGAGAAACCCTGTCTCGAAAAACCCCAAAAACAAAACAAAAACAAAAACAAAAACAAAACAAAAAAAAAAACCAACAAAAAAAAAAACAGACAAATTGAATAATAAATCCTATTAGCAAATGAAAATGAAAAAGTAAAGGAAAACATTGAACTGGGGCTGGCTTACATTTTCAAATGTTTAATCCATTATCATCATGGCAGGACATGGCAGCATGCAAGCAGGCATGGTGCTGGAGAAGGAGCTGAGAATTCTCTATCTTGATTGGAAGGTGACAAGAAGTGAACTGTATCGCTGGGTGTAGCTCGAGCATAGGGTATCTTCCATCCTCAAGATCTAGATCCAAGGTATGTTGTCTTCCTGCCTCAAGATCCAGATCACAAGTGTGCCTGCCATTTCTGGATTGTAGTTCATTCCAGGTATAGTCAAGTCGACAACCAAGAATAACCATCACACTTGTTAATATTAAAATGCCTCCTCCTTCCTCCTCTTCTCCCTCTTCTTCTCATGGCCTCTTAAGTTAAGCCATGTTCCTGAGGTCACTGCATTACCCCAACATTCTCTTTTGTTCAGACACTGGATGTGTTCCCTGTGATGGGTATTTGTGTGTACCTACTTCTAGTCTGGACCTTTGAGGCAGAAAAATACACACCTTTGATCTGGATGTTAAGGCTGGAAGACACAGGTCTTTAATTTGGATCTTGAGGTAGGAAGACACCTGCCTTTAATCCAAATCTTGATGCAGGATGACATATTTTTAGTATGTGCCATGCCTCCTGCTAGAAGTCTATATAAGAACATAGAAGAAGGAAACTTTGCTCTTTGCCTGCTTGCCCTAACCTTGCTAGCACATCCATTCCTTCACTGGCATTGGAGCCTACTTCTCTGGGTTGCCAGCATCTACAAATGACCATCTGAGACACCCGGCCTTGTGGATTGAGTAGTCCACTAGATTTTTGGACTTTATGCTCACAGCTAGCCACTGTTTGATTAGCTGGACTATAGCCTGTAAGTCATTCCATAAGTTCTGTGACTCTAGAGAACCCTGACTAATAACACCCACTCAAACAATGAATGGACAGAGGTAAATGCAGTAATATTTAGTAAAGGAACAGAAGAGTAAAAGTAACAACTTTGGTCTCAAAAGACAACTCTCCCAGCATTGTGCCTATTTAAAGCAATTAAACCCTCATCTACTCACTCTATACCACGGCTAACTCACCAACTTTGAAGGTCTACTAAAGCCCAAACTTTGCTGATGAGCACTTTAACTGTCCTTAAATGGAGGCCAAATCTCAAGAAAGTATCACAGAGAGGAGGAGGCAGAGGGAAAGAGACAGAAGGTAAGAAGTTGGGGAGAAGAGGATGGAGGGAGTTGTAAAGGAAATTGGCTAAGTTTTATTTCCCAGACAGCAACTTGTTTAGCTAGGGTTCTTTACTCATAGAATGGGTCTATCAACTCCCTTCTGTTTCTCAAGTACCACACACCCTTTGAGTTTAAAAGAGAGGAAAAATGTCCCAACTAGTTACAAACTTCCAAGACAGGCTAAATTGTAACTAAAGTAATCCCATATCTAGCCTTACCTGGTGTCAAAATAATTGCTTGACCTCAATCATTTGGGGCATCAAAGTTAAATCCAAGGAAGATGGCCCCCCAAACCACCAGCCCTGGCCTGGTGTCTTCCTTGTGTACACTCCTCTTGAAGCTTATTTTAAAATTTAAAATAGCACACAGTCTACGGACCCTCCTTGGCTCATGACATCTGAAGCGTTTTTTTCTTTGAAGAAGTGGGTTGGCACTCTGCCCCCTGGGATCTTTGCCAGCCCAAAGGAAGGTTGGTTTAGACGATCTAAGTCACCAGATACAGCAGAAGGGAGATTCTGGCCCCTCTGTCCCGCAAACAACCCAGCACATCTTTCTCCCACACACACCTGCCTTCCACCTCACAATACCCTTTTAACTACATGCACTCAGGAGCTGTCGGGGAGCTCTCAAAACTCATGTACTGTCTTGAGTGTTGGGAGAAGTGTCAAATCATGTATAAATATAAGCTGGCAATGACCCCAGTGCATCCACATTCGGCATACCATTTACCCTAACGGTAATCTTCCAACAGATAGAGCTTGCTATCTTTAGTTCCAATGCTTCCAATGGTCTATACTTCCAATAAGCCTGCCTGTAAAAGGAGAAGAGTGCTAATGTTTCTCAAGGCCTCCTATAAGCCAAGAGCCCTGTCAGGGATTCCTCACGTTAGCACCCAATGTCCACAATCATCTCCAAGACAGATACTTCTAAAGATGAAGGGATGTCAGGTCAGGAAGGGAAGGGAAGGGTAGCTGGTAGTTATACTGGAATTGCAATATAGACCTTCCGGGAGCATGTTCCAGAGAAGCCATCTCTGCAGATTATCAGAGGGTGCCGTAGAAGAAGTAAACATCTAGGCTATGACCATGAGAACATGTGGCTGAGGTGGGGCAGAGAACATCATCATTAGGAAAGTTGTACACCTGTTAAGGTTTGGAAACCACAAAAGAAAAAAATCTGCATTGCTATGTTAGAGCAGGACTCAACACTTTATCTTGTCACTCATCATGGGTCCAGCCTAAAGAGAACACCTCCCAAATGTCTGCGACCACTGAGATGGTTTATTCATAGCTATTCTCAAACAGGACACATGCAGAACTGTGAAACCTACAGGGGGCACACTAGGGCTGACATGGGAGTAGTGTCCCCAGAAATGTGCAAGTCAATAACCTTGATCCCTTGGAATTCCTCCATCTTAGCTTCTCCCTTTACCTGAGCACTGTACTGAACAGCCTCACCCCTACTCTCTGCCTATGCTATTAACCTCAGAAAGACACACTTCTGGGACATATGGCCCATCTTCCCCTTAGAGGTCAAGAGAGCCTTCAAACATTGTTCTCCATTGTCAGGAAAGACCAAGTCCTCCTCAAGTTACTCCTTAACGCCCAGCCCCTTACTCTCATATGGTGTCTTTTGACAATCCCTTATCCTAGGCAAGTCCACCCTTCCCAGTTGCTTGAAAGTTGCTTGTCTATGCCTTTTGAAATTCCTGGTCCAGCCTTACAAAATCTTCCTTGTCCTCAATGTCTCAAGATGACATTTACTCTTATGCACTATCTGTCCCTGGAGACTGCTGCCTCTTCCACTTCTATCTAGTCATGGTTCTGTGTTGCCCACATTCTGTATATCATGGATTCTGGACATTCAATAGAGCATCTTCCTGGGAAATCTAAATATGGCTCTTTATGGAACATCAATGGTCTGCAGCCTCTGCCAGACTACACTACTCAGTTCCCTTTTATTACTACCATCTCCTCACCTTCTGATCACCCCTGTATGCTTCACCACTGAGCTCACTGCCTTCCTCAATCATCTTCCTATTGTTTTTGGTGACAGTGAAAATCCTGGCCTCTGAGGTTCTCACACCATCCCTTCCAATGGCAGTTCTACCTACCTGACCCACCTACTCCCATGGCTTTCACTGAGACTTTGGCAGTGTTGGTACCAGACTCCCTACCAGATCTTGATTTTTCTGAATTCAGTTACCAGACCCACAGCTTCCTTTCCTCCATTAATTAGGTCCTTAATTAGTACTGAAGTAGTTGTCCTCCTCTCAACTGTTCCCTCTGTGATGGTTAATCTTTGTTGTCAACTTGACTGGATCTAGAATCAACATACATCTGGGTGGGTCCAGGAGTGTGTTTCCTGGAAGGGTTAACCAAGGGTGGAAGACCATCCTCCAAAGTGGGTGTCCCCTTCCACGGTAGCCCAGCGAGAAAGAGGTCTGAGGGAGAAAAGGTTTATGTTTGCCTGCTCACCTTCCTCCTTGCTGATGAGTATCCACCCTGTTTCCACCACTTGTGCTGTCATCCTTTATGGAATTGGAACCCAGTTGCTTTGACCTTCTTCTAACACAGACTGTAGACCAGTATCTCTCCAGGGCTTCAGCATCAGCTTGAGGCTGCTCAGGCATCCAGCCTCACTGACTGGGCAGCTACCAGGTTCTCAGCCTATTTGATGTGCAGATGGTGACTATTGAAATACTCAGCCTGAATCATGTAAGCCAATCTAATAAGCCCCTTGCAATATATATTCATTGTGCCAATTCTACTCCTATAGAGAACCCTGACTAATATAACCTCCCTCTCGTCCTTCCAGAACTTTCCTAACCAACTGCAGATTCTGACACTCCTTCCCTTTGAATCTACACTCAATTCCAGTTACTACTTCTTCTTCCATCTAATTGTAGACTCAATTCTAAGTAAGCCCAACTTTCCATTTCCAAAGAGCTAAGTGCGGCTGGAGGGAATTATACCTGTATTAGCCAGTTCCCCTTTAGATGTGTAATAAAATATCTCAAGTGTCTCCTACTGCTGGGTACCCTTCAACTTTCCTCTGGTCGATCCTCTGTATGACTCTCCTGGAAAAACAACCACACTCATTTCTTTCTTCAGACCTCCTCCTCCTCCTCCTCCTCCTCCTTCTTCTTCTTCCCATTAACCTTCAAGACTCCCTTCTCTCTCTTTTAACTCAATGATTTAAAAGAATGAATGCATGAGGCCATCACTCTGTGAGGTGTGGGAGGAAGAATACTCCCTTATCATTCAGCCAAACAGAAGATACAAACCCGATCCCTGCTTGGAGTTACTGCTAGCTGATAGAGACCAGTTATGTTTTGTTTTTGTTGGTTTGTTTGGGTTTTGGTGGTTGTTGTTTTGTTTTTTAACATAGTACATAATTACTAAGGGGGAAACATTAGTTTCAACAGTCTTCAGGGATGACAGCTGACAAACGTCATACATGTGTAGTTATTTATTAATCACAATGAAAAAACCAACAAAAATTTCAGATTTCTAGTTTCTTCCCTGTGGCTCTGCTGGCTCTTCCTTATCTGTCATAGGAGACATATGTGGACCTTTGAGGTTTTTTTCTTTGCCTCTAAGGTAGCCAAGGGACTGTAGTATAAGATGGGTAGAAAAGAACAGAGTCCCTTCTCCCTACAGGTCCTTTGTGCCAACCAGTTCAGGGCGACAGTCAAACAGACAGACAATGGACCAAATCATGATTTACCATAGAAGCTGAAATTCTGAGTATTTATCATCAATGGTAAGACTTCAATTTTAGCAAACAGTGTAATAGTTTGTAATGTTGTTCCAAAGAAATTTATTTAAGTATGACCATTAAGAAGTATCATTTTTAATGTGAAAAGTTCAAGGTGGGAAATGACACTTGTGATATAATAATCATTGGAATTTTTGAGACTTATACATCTTGAGAATTTGAAGAGAAAAAAGGAAAAAGTACTATGAGAATGATCTAATTTCTCCAAGCCCATCCTATGCTTTGACTAGGCTTACAAGTTGCTCTGAAAAACCAAATTCAGGAAGACTGGCATCCTCTCTTGGAATTTGCAGTGCACATTAGAGGTGCTCAGAGGCTTTACAATAGATGAATATGCCCCCACTCATTAGGCTACACACAGCACTCCCAAACCTCCCCAACCTCTACCTCCACCTGTAAGCTCTTGAAGCATTTAACTCTTCCACAAATATGTATCTGGCCCAACATTCCCAGTTGTTAGTATTTATGATACAGATTCTAAAACACATGGGTTTATCATTAATCTTGTAGCTGTTGAGGACAGACCTCTGGAGTGTGTACCACTGCAAAGGTAAGCAACCTCCTGATTGGAGTGCTTGAACTGTGTCCAAGTATAGTCTCACAATCTTGCTCAACACAGTCACCCAGTGATGGTTTATGCTGACCTCTAGGCATGTCTTCAAGAAACTTTCTAGATTAAGTGCATGGAAGGGAGAAGACTTACCATAATTGCTATCCCAGTGAAAAAGGAGAAAGTGATCTGGGTGCTGGCATTAAACTCCATCTGCTTCTTGACTGTGGATGCACTATGATCAGCTGCCTCAAGCTCCTGCCGCCATAATGCCCCAGTCATGACGAACTACACTCTGGAACTGTTAGCCATAAGAGACCCCTTCCTTCCCTGGGTTGTTTTCTGCCAGACATTTTGTCACAGAAATACAACTAATATATGTCCTACTCCAAAGAAGCTAGGATGCAAAATTACATTTGAGCATCATCCCTATACTAGCTTATAAGCCTATGGACTATGGATTTCCAAAATACAGAGGTCATCATTGTTGCCACCACGACCATGACCACCACTACCATCACCATCATTATCATCACCACCCTCACCATCATCATCACAGCTGACATCTACCAGGTATTTCCCTTGGGTCAGCTGCTGTGCCCAAATATCTATGCATTCTGCTCTCATTCCTGCAACTGCCTGAGGAGAGAAAACTCAGACAACAAACTCTATCCCACACACAGTAAAGCCTACTTCATTGTGCCCAAGGGTCTCCCAGCATGAAAATGCCTTAGCTGATAGGCTGATACTGCCAAGACAGTTGCCCCAAAGACACAGTTTCAGTACTGACAAGACTAAAAATATTACACTGAGTTAAAACACACACACACACACACACACACACACACACACACACACACACACAACCATGCTCAGGATTGGATAACGCAGACTAGTCCTAATCATATAAGGAGGTCTGAGGTCTATCCAGGACCTCTAAAAGAAAAGGCCTGAGTGGGGTTAGAACTCACATTGTGGGGTGAGCACACACATAGGGCCCTGAGCCATGCATGGGTTGTTTTCTCAGGCAGCCCCGGGACACACAGCATCTCTGCTTCTCTTTAGACTCCTCTCCCAAGAACTGCAGAGCAGCCAGCCTGATTAAGACACTCCAACCAATAAAAAAAGCAGCACTGACTGACTCCCTGGCTATTCCCAGGTGCTAATTACCTGCATTGGCTCAGCCAGCTTCAATGGAAACCTTAGAAAAGCAGCCATGTGCTCAACATCCTGTACCAAATGAGGTCTCGTGATACTCAAACACTCTGCCCTACAGCAAAAGGACCCCACAGGGGATTCCCATCATTCAGGACGAGAGAATTTTCAATTTACTTGGAAAACCCCTCCGGATGCCAGACTCAATTTTCCTTTGGCAGAGCACAGTCACCTTGGTGAACACATTCCTGTCCCTTGATGACCCCATCAAGTCTCTCTGACTTTCCCATTACAGCAGGGGCAGACTGGGCAGATGGGGCAGATCCAATGGTGCCCCATTACTAACTCCTCCTGGATTTTACTGTCTCCCTGAGTCTTGGGGTACTTGGTCTTGGCAACTCCCAATCTGCAAGCCACACTTGGCTTTCAGTCTCCATTTCCATGGCTGCTTCCATCATGAGGTGACTTCAGCCCCTCCCTCTGCAAACTTTGGCTCCTGCTGCTGGGAGAAAGCCTAAGGGGTCTCCTGTGCCTGCCTGTGGGAGCAGCTGTATTCCTTATATAGAGTCCCTGAACCTCAGCTGGCCATCTGCTGGGGGAACTGGAAAGGAAAGGCATGACGTAAATAAGAAGGGAGCTGAGGGCGAGGCTGGCACTTGGGCTCCTTGTCACTTTTGATAACTCACACCCCCTCTCACTTGCTCTCGCCTCTGCTTCGTTAACAGCAAGGTGATTATTGTGGAAGCGCCAGACAAAATCTTACAGGAGAGAAAAGGTCTCAGGCAGACGCGCTCCACTTCCCCAGAGCTCCCCAAAGTCTCTCTGTGCCTATGAAGTAGCATCCCAGAAGCCTCCAGAGCTCCCCACAGCACTCACAAGGGCAAGAACATGGATCAGTAAGTGAGGGAAAGGGGAAAAACCAAAGACAGCATCTTAGACTTGACTGGATATAAAATTTTCTCCAATGAAGACCTCAGCTACTCCATTACAATAACAACAACAAAAACAATGTGTTTGCTTCTGAAATGGAAGATGAGCCCTCCTGTGGAAGTGCATAACCATCAAGACACACATCCCTGACTTATCTCTAGGTGCTATATTTTATATGATTTATGTCCTTCTTTGATCTTTATTTTATTTTATTTTAAAGATCACTAAGCCTCCACTAGGGAAGAATTGATTTCCTAGCCAAAGTAATCCATTTCTGGCCAATATTGACTCATGAATAATTTCCATACTTACTGGCTTTTATTTATCACAGTTCCCTTTGCACAGGTAAGAGACAGCAGGAGAGGGGATGCTTGGGCTGCCTATGTGGAACCCCCCTTATTCTACTGGCCACTGTGCTCAGCTCAGAGCAAGTCTCGCCAGGCAATGGGACGGCATCTAAGTGCAGGATCAAGGTGTGACTGCTTGCACGCTTGCTAGACAGCAAACAGGTCCACACATTAAATGTGAGAATTCAGGGAAGACTGACCCGTCCCAGGAAGGGAGAACAGGACCCTGACAGTCCAGCTAATGCCTATAATCACAGCGATAAAGGCCTGTAAATGGCTTCATTCCACACTGTCACTCACAGCCCTAGCTGCAGCCTACTCCTGCTACCTACAGTGACCTCTGTAATGCTTGAGAAAACAGCTTCCCGCTGTGAGTTCTCTTACAGAACAGCCAGATGGGGCGGTTTTGCTCCATTATTTGTGCCTGTGAAGGGAAAATGCCAACAGAAAGATTCATGATGATCCATCCCATCTCTGCAAAGCTTCTCTGATTTATTAGGGCATAAACTGCTGTACAAGCTGTAATGAGACATAAATGTTCTGGAAGGCCTATGAACTCCAGGAGGAAACGCCTTGCCATCACACTCTGTGCACCTAATTTATTAACAGTTTATGCCAACACAGCCTGGAAAATCCTGCCAACTTCAGAATCCATGGCAGTCACCTTTGTGGTGGGCATGGGAGAGCTGCAGGAAAAGATGTCCGACTCAGACACGTGACAGAACACCTATTGGCACACTGCGTTCCACCTCGAAGGCTTCCGGTGTCCATAGCAGTCCCAAGGCCATGCTTTCTGGGGGAAAGGCGCAGGTGGGGGCAGGGATTCCCCAGCTGTGAGATGGACAAACCTAACTGGACGCTTTGTTGCACCAGTATCTCAAAATGAAGATGGAAAAGAGCATGTTTAGGTTTAATTCAGAAGAGGCCCCTGTCACTGGTTTAAATTCCGCTATCATTTGAAGAGCCTGTTCTCCCATCTAGTGGCTTCAATACAATCACCGTATTTGTGCTCTCTAAACATTGCCCTTTTGATTCTAAATATAGATCAAAACAAAATGAAGAGCAGACTGGTCCATGTTCTTTCCTCTTTGCTGTAGTTTGCAGCCATTTCTTTTTCTTTCATTATAGGGTGTGTATATCACTTTAATTTGGCTTTGGCTGCATTTGTCAAACTTCAAGAAAGGAGTGAGATGGAGGAGAGGCCAGGAGCATATACAGCATCCTGACGTGACATTAGGCATGGGCCATTTGCTGCTTGATGCAGGAATGCGATCACCTTTTGTGCCCTGGCGATCATTTTCACAGTGTCTCCCAAGCACCAAGCATGTGCTGGAGATCTGGCCGGAGCAGGCACAGCACAGCCAGGCCTGGTGAAGTGGTCTGCAGAGTCTAGTGCAAAGCAGACGTGTGAAAGGGATGATTTCAAGATGAAAAGGGCTTTTCTGAGCACGGAGCCCTGGGGTGTCTGTGCCATGAGTAGCCTAGTAACACCCTTCAGAAGCCAGCCCTGTTCCAATCCTTGAGGAGCGTGTGGCTAAGCCAAGGCCAAACATTCAGGCACCACCATTAACAGACAATGCTCAAGAGGAAAGCAGCACGGCCATTGGGAAGCAGGGCAAAGGCTTGTGAGTTAGGCTGGGCGCTGAGGGTGTGCCTGTGTCAATACCTGGAACTGTGCTCGGCTCCTTGCCAGAGACAGAGAGGCTTAAGCAAAGGCTCCAAGGAGAGAGGCTGCAATTGCGGGAAGAAAGGAATCAGGTTGAACAAAATAGCAGCGGAAGTGCCTTCTCTTCTGCCAGAGGCTGCACACACAAGACGTTACACCCTACAGAGCTTTGCAGGCTCTAGGGAACTACTGTTGAAGCAAACGTCTGCACTGAGCTCAGGATTGAGAGCTTCCCCTTCTGTTGCATTGCCAAGAGAAACCTAAATAAACTCTGCAGGTTCACTTGGGCCTGTAGATGTTTAATGGACCACTGGAATAGGGTGAAAAGGCTCGGTAACTGTCTTCCTCTTGGCTACCTTAACCTTCAGGCCAAATTCTATTCAACTCTCAGGCAGCTGGGGCAGTTTAAGTGTCTGAATTTTTTTTTTTTTTTTTAGGCAATACTATGACCACCTGCTGGCCCACTTCAACAAAACAAAAGCTTGTTTTCCCTTTTGATGAGAGCCTGATCTCACCATCAGCCAGTGGTCAGTGGTAGCAACCTTCTGCTCCGGAGCCCATAAGCTTGGCTTCTATTCCCCGTACACCTGGCTCACATCTACCGCTTCTACACCTAACATCCTCTTGTCTCCCCAGAGGTTCTCATTCCTAGTGCTAAGTGGTTGAAATGATAAACCCATTCACCACTACAGCCCTCCTTGCAGGCTGGTGGAGAGATTTACAATGCAAACACCAGAAGAATGAATGTGTTTTTAGTTTAAGAGACTGAGAACCCCACTCGATGCAAAGCAAATGTCAAGAGTGAGCTCAGGGTGCATTCCACACCTGAGCAATAAACCTGTGTCAACACTGCTTTGGAACACTGTCACTGTAATTAAACACACAGAAAGGCCAGGGATGTCTCCATGGCCAATAGAGAAGCCTTTGCTCACATTAACTAGGTTGTTTCTAGGTTCTCAGAGTATCAGACCCAATCTCCTAGCAGCGCCCCTGGTGGCAAAGCCTAGAATTTGCAAGGGAGCACGCACTTGAGAAAGGGCAGATGGAGAGTGAAGTCCAGGGATTTGACCTTGGTCAGGTACATAGGCCAGTATGGAAAGCAGAAAGAGAATCTGAGGCACCATTTCATTTGCCTACATCCCTCTATCAGATCCAATTTGTTACTAATATTTCAGTTATTCTCTCTTGTGTTTAGAGGACTTGGCTTTTTTTTCCCAATCAATATTTCATGAGGTCTATTGATATTTGATCTTAAAATCAAGGTGTTCCTTAAACACAAATTAAACAATCCTCTGGATTTTTGAGTAAGGAAATGGTTTCTTTATAGAAAATCTGCTTTATTTTGCTCTTTAAATGTGTCGTTCATTTTTTTAAAAAAATAAACCGGAACTGTTGCATCTATGTTTAAATCAACTAAAGTGATCCAAGAGATGATCCAATGCCATTAGGAACGAAGGTGGAGGAAGAAGCCAAAATAAAATGAAATAGACTTATCTAACATGTCAAGTAGAAAGTCCCCTGCAGGTGCCACTGGCCCTGACCCCTCTTGCTGATCCCTTCCATCTTCTACGATCATGACCATGACTGATGATGTTTCCATCTAGCTTACTGGCAGATGTCATAATTCAGTCTGAAAAAACAATTCTTATCATTCACTCTTTTATGATAACATCAAATCCTGGGGTTCAAGGGTTCCAACTTCATGTGTGAAAGGAATTTGTTTAAAGGAATTGTTTAAAGAAGGGTCTTTTATATGAATAACTTATGAATCAATGTTACCAGTGTTTCTGAAGCTCTGTCCATGTAGTAAATATGCTATACCAGTCAGAAAGCAGAGGAAGGACTCAGGAGAGGGACCCAGGCCTGCGGATTAAAGCTAAAAGGGGCTGCCTCTGCTAAAACCATAAGTGAACTAGCCTTTGGAGTAACAGAGTTCATAAGCAGTTCTTTGTGTATGTGGGCCATATGGTGTATGTGCATGTTCACATCTGGGGGCATGTGCACCCAGGTGTAGACACATGCATGTTCATGCGTGGAGGCCAGGGGTCAACTCAGATATTCTTCAACCTTATTTTTTGAGGCAGGGTCTCTCACAGAACCTGGAGCCTACTGATCTTGCTAGGCTGGCTGGCCAGTGGTTTCTAGAAATCCACCTATCTCCACTGATAGCCACACTTCATGCTCAGGTTCCATGTGCACGCCACAACTCTCAGCTTTTTACATAGGTGTGGGGCTCAACTCACACCATCATTCTCCAGCAGCAAATACTTTACCGAGTGAGCCACCTCCCCAGTCCCCAGAACAGCTTCTCTGATGGGAGTAGAATCAACCTCTAGATCCAGAGCTCTGACCCCGGTGTAGCCGTCTACCTCAAACCACATGGGCAGATTCCACGGATCCAGGACTGAGGCAGACAGAGGTGTCTAATGACACTAGGCGTTCAGACCCTGTTGGGGATAACACAGTTCTGGGTTTCCTTCACACTACTAGGTCGTCCTTGAATCAAAGGGCACAAAATAAGACTAACCTTCTATTCCAGGAAAACTTCACTTCACATCTTTTGAGACTTTCCTATTTTGTCTGGTGGCACATGTTTTGACAGAAGGGACTTTAGAGCAAAAGTCCCATCAGAACAGCCATCAGAACAGACACATGAATCCTCACGCGAAGGGAGGAACGTTAGAAGACACCTGAACGTTCTTTCCTATTGTGTCACTGTGAAGGGGCAATCCCACACAGAGCTCTGCATGAAGCCGAGGCAGCAACACCCCTTGAATCGTTCTCCAAATGGCATCTTCCTGGCCCAGGTTCCACTCACTAATGCATTATGGAAAAACCGACTTCAAAGGAACATTTAAGCACAATTTTGTTCTAACTTTGTCTGGTTACCAAGGACTGACTTATAAAGAATGCATTTTACTTTTTACTTTCTTATCTAGTTTTTATGCAAGTTATCTCTGATTTCCCCAAAGTTAACTTTTCCTGCATCATTAATGTTATCCACTGAAGCTGTCTGTGAGAATGGAAAAGAATCTTGAGTTCCCCTCAAGATTAAAAGTAAAAATAAGGAAAATATCCCACCTTTCACCTAGCAGTGAAATACAGAGTCATATATCCAATGACAGATTTTCCTGAGATATACTTCTGCATGCTGCTCTATCCATGGTATTTCCCTCCAACTGTCCACGGACTTTCCCATCTACTCACTCACCTATCCAACTCAGCTGAGTGCTACTTACAAACTCAAGGTCAATGAACTTGAGCCATTTGGCTTCTGTCATCTCTTTCTGTCCCTGGTTGCCCTTGTGGTATTATAAGTCTTACCAACTCTTTTGGGGGAAAATCGTTACACTTCAAGATTAGTAGAGCTACTTTATGCTTGGCCATTTAAAAAGTATCTGAAGCTAAGGAACATGAAATTTCTTGGAATTAAAATGAAGCACTACTTCATGAAAATAACTTCGTGTTTCATTCCCAAGGTCTGTGACTATAAAGAAAACTTCTTGTTGAGTGAGGAGGCAAGCCCCAAAGGACTGAGTCTGAACTCAGTGCTAAAGGAAGATGAATGTATTTCATTACCTTCAGCTTACTCCATAGGCATAGTTAGAACTCCTCTGAGAGTCACCTAATTATGTAATAGACTGCAAAGCATGTGAGCATTTCATTTCGGCATTAAGCAGAATCTATCAAATTCCCTTTTAATTTAGGATTCCATACTTGAAGGGGAACAAGCAGGACAGGTTGTTTCCACTGCGGTGCTTACTGGTTAGTTCCACTGGCTCATGGGAAGGAGGAGGCTGCGTTTTCCCCCTGAGGCATCTCTAGAGAAAAGGCATTTTAGATCACCCTGGTATATTATTAGATGTCACCATTGTCCTAGAGAACCACAGCTTCAAGTGTATTACTTCCAGCAGCAATATTGGTAATGTGGGGGACCAGAAGAGACAGCCTTAGCTGGGTGGCTATTCTCCCTCCTTGGGGATGCCTGGATGGAGCACGGCCACCTGGTCCCAGCAACAGAGCTTACGGCAGAAGCTCCCGGAGTCCTAGACCATGCTACCACCTCCACCCGCCGATTGTCCCAGGCTCCTTCTGCCTTCGAGCAGCTGGTCTAGAAGTCCTCCACGTCGTCACTGGCCTCCTGGAGAAAGCATTGCTTTCTGCCTTTTCTGTTGCCAACAAGCCTCCCCTCCCACTCTGGACACAGGAAATGGCCTTAGCACTTTTCAAAGAATTGCTCCCTTGCATCAAGACAGACCATCAACAGAGGAGTAAAGGCATCTTTCAACCAGAGGAGACTGCAAGGCACAAGCAGGCAGCTGTGTGTGCAGGAAACTTACAAGAGGAAATGCACTCTTCTGGTGAGGAAAGGAGGACTCCAGATGATGGGGCCATGTCAACCACCCCAAATACCCCATAGGTGTAATTAGACTCTCTTAAGACCCCAACAAATTCTGTAATAGCCACAAAGTGTGTGAGCATGTAAGTTAGGCATTTACACGGAATCTGTCAAATGCCTTTTAATTTAGTATATCAGACTTGAAGGGGAACAAACAGGACAGGCCATTAGATTTTCGGAGATTTTAAATGTCAGGCAGACAGTGTTGGAACATATAGACCTGCCCTTCTATATTCTGAACGTTCTTCTATGTTCTCTTGGACATGAGGAAGTCTTGGGGGAAAGGATGGCCAACTTGTGGCACCAGGGCTTCTTGATTGGGTGGCAGACTCTGCTCCCTGACCCCTCTTCAGGGACCTTTCCCAGGAAGTACTCCAGAATGTTACTTCTTAGGCCTTCAATTGGCCCCTGGGGTGAAAGCTTTTTGCTATGTAGGAGTCCATGCTGGATAGCCAGCCAGTGTTCATGAAAGAGTGAAGGTAACTTTCTCCTCCCTGATTGTTTAAGAGGGATTGTGGTGATAACTGAGCCATCTCAAGCCAACTCCAAGGAATGGAAAGATAATATCTGCACAGGCAAAAAGGCCAATGCAAGCTGGGGACAAGCAAAGACAAGCTTCTTTGGCTGAAATCATCAACCACAAGAAACAAAGCAGATGTGACGAGAAGAGGAGGCTGGCGACGTGGCCATCTCCCCAGCTGTAGACAAACGCCCCCCTTGCTCACACATCGGACTCTATCCTTGGGGTGTTGGTCCCAGGGCTGGTGTGCACATGGCGAGGAGGGGGCTCAGCCTCCGCACCTTATGCATCTCACAGATGTGTCAGCTGGTATGAGTTATCCAACAGTGACCACATTTTGGGGAGAAATCACCCATTGATTTATCACAGGGGGCATAAATCATAAATGCATTTAGTTGTCTTCATGGCCTTTCCTGTCATCCTGCCCCTCTGAAGTGAAATTAAGAGGCAGATGTCTTATCTGGGATCAATTCCAGAGCCCATTTGTGTTTAAAAAAGAAAGCCAGGAAGGGTTTCATACAAACCTTCCGTCACAGGTTGATCAAAGTCTTGGTGCCTTGAAGGCCAAGTCCCGTAGCAGATAGCTTTGAGAGGTCCAGGAATGCAAGAGGTAGACAACTTGGCTCACACAGTCCCCTCACATCCCAAAGAAGACTGAAGATGCTAACAAGTTCCACACTGTCTCTAAGACAGCCCCACCCCCTCCCACCCCCACCCACTCTGTGGCTTCTAGCAGCCAAGCCCACAGAGATCCCTGCACACAGGGGGAGGTCCCAAATGCCCTGGAAGAACAAAGACTGTTTGGCTGTAAATTTTAAAATTTAGAATAAACCACAATAAGGACAGAACAGGATCCTTCCAGAAAGTTCTCAAGAGCGCCTCTTAAACACTTCTACTTTCTCCGCCCTCAAATTCCATGGAGGTCTTCTGAGGGTCCTGCCTCATTTGCCTGGCTCAGTTTCCTCCAGGTTCTTGTCCTGTTTTTCCTCCTGGCTCCAAGTACTGAAAGATCCTGCATATGTTTTTGTTTGTTTGTTTTCTATTCTAGAACTCACTCTGTAGACCAGGCTGGCCTCGAACTCACAGAGATCGCCTGGCTCTGCCTCCTGAGTGCTGGGATTCAAGAAGTGTCCTGCAAATGCCTTTGCTAATCCTCACAGCAAACAGGGCTGTGGCATTAACATGGCTATTTGAAGATGACAGAATCATAGAGACTGAGCAGCTGCTTTGAGATCACACAGTTGAAGGCAAAGTTGAATATCAAACTCAGCTTTACCATTTTTGCTTGTTTGTTTGTTTCCAAATATAAGACTTTCTATTTTACAATACGGAGAAATCATTACCCTTTTCTGATCAGGTTTTTGAAGTCCAACTACACAGTCCACCCAGGACACCAGCTATTTATTGTTCATAAAGAAAACAGCAAATATGAAGAAAAGCATAAGCTATAAAGAGAAGGGGCGGTCAGGGGGTGCTCTGCAGAAGATGTAGATGGATACATACACTTGAACATGCATATTCAAACACTCAGGTCAGAACTTTAACCTATAAGACACTGATGTGAGCTGACCAGCCATTCCCCTGGGACTGTCTTGACACAAGTACCTGCAATGTCAGCTCTTGACCCCCACTGGTCAATCTGAGGCAGCAACAGAGAACCTCCAAGTGTCCTGTCTACAAGAGGCGGACTCACAGAGCTGTAGCCCACTGAGTGCACCCCACCCCATTTCCCTCATGTCCAGTAGCCAGCTGTCAAATGTCACATGCATTTTTTCCTTCTTTTTCAAGGGAGCCTCAACTTGTATTTAATAAGAAGAGCTCCTAAAGGGTTGTTTCCTCCATCGAGAGGAAAAGAAAGGAGTGCAGCTTTAGAAGGGCTAAGATAATTACTCTGTGCAGCGGAAACACATTTCGGTAAGTACTGCTTGGCTCCTGCTCACATCCTCCCCTTTGGAGTCCTGATCTGGAACAGTCTCCTTTGAAATTTGAAAACCATCACATTTTATCCTGTCCCACTGAGGTACAAAACAAGTCACATGAAAGCAAAACTGAAGTGATCCAAATCTTAAAAGCTGCAGAGTTTCCATGGGTTGTGAGGGTCAAATTCATAGAAGCAAGAGTTGAAAGTCCCCCAAATCCAGGCTTCTGAAGCCACAGGCTCCAGATGCCTGCCCCCAGCCTGGTCCACCTTCCCCAAAGCAGAGGGCACTTGAGAAATCCGCCCCCAAGCTCTGCGGGGGGGGGGGGGGGGCTTCCTTGCCATTTAACTAATCCCCCCTCCACATCTCACTTTCAGTTCACATTCCAGCACCGATTTCCACATGGGCCTCTCCGCTTTCCAACAAGGCATGTCAGGCCACAGAATTCATGCCTGATAGTTAACATACAGCTCATGCAAGTCCCCAAAGAGGCCCATTAGTCACCACCCTAGGCTGTTTTCTTTCCTCAAGAGGGATCCCTGAGGAACAAAGAGATTAGAAGAAAATCTAGTTTTACTTCCCGGAAGAGGGAAACAGTGCACCAACCTCAAACCGAAGACCATGGAAAGGGGTGGGGAGGCTCTTGTGAGAGGCTCAGGGCTCTAAGGAGGCTTTGAAAGGAACCAAGTTTCAAGTGCTGGGCTGTAGTACCTGCCCCGGAAACAAACACACACACACACACACACACACACACACACACACACACACACACGTCTGTTTCCTTCCCACCATTCATAGAAATCAACAATGTAAGGGTCGTTGGGTGGACAATAAGTTACTGGCCCAAATCATCTGGCATCAAGAGGCTTACAATTAATGCTTATATGTATGAAGAAGGAATGCATGGTTTGATTATGTAGGCTATCAGACTTCCTGAGAATCTACTGTAAAAAGGAGCTTCATTTATGAGGCAAAACGGTGATCTGTCTGTCCTCCCCTCAGAGAAAGAGGGGGGAGGGAAAGAGAGAGAGAGAGAGAGAGAGAGAGAGAGAGAGAGAGAGAGAGAACTAAGTAAGTTAATGTCTCATCTGTGATGAAAACCGTGTACTGTACAAGACTTACACCAGGTTTAAGGATTCAGAAGCCTTCCTGTTGGGCTCCCGGGATCAAGTTTAAAAAGGAAAGCATTCCTCTGGTGTACACAGCATTAATACATTAATAAGCAGTGCAGTTGGTGACTCCTGGGGAGAGGTGGAAGGCCTGCCTTGACCTCAATCTACATATTCATCCTTCTGTCCACAAATGCTGACCAAGCACCTACTGTGTAACGGGCATTGTATCAGGTTCTAAGCTTAGGGGGAAAAAACAACCAAAAAAAAAAAGAAAGAAAGAATGAATGAAACTGCTGTGTCTGCTGAAGAAAACACTTCAGAGATAATGGTGCCAGTCACCAGTCACCAGTGCCACCAGTGCTACAGAAGTTGAAGGTGCTGGAGAATGATGTTCCTATGCAAGGTCATGCATGCCCTCCGACCACAGCAGTCTTCCTGAAAGTTGTTTGCTGCCCTGTAGAACTGGAGACACTTTGAGACTCTTATTGAGTCCCTGGGTACTAAGTTCCCCCACCCCACAAGAAAGCCAGAGGCGAAGGACTAGGCAGGCTGTGCTCTCTGTCCACCCAGGAGTCTCAGACTAGCAGGAGGTGCTGGGGAGTAGGCTACAGATACCGGCTTTGCAGGCAAGTTCTGAAACTTGCCTGGTTGTTGGGTCTTGTATAACTTTGTTTCTTTAGCTATAAAGCAGTATGCTATCAGTATCCACACCTTAAAAGTCCTTCCAGGAGCAGCAAGGTAAAGCTTGCGCAGTGCTCTGCAAGTGGTTGGCTAGCATCCAGGAAGGCTTCTGGACATACGATGCTTGTCAGGTAACATGCTGGTCACATGATGGACAAAACAGGCATACCCTCCTTTCATAGCATTCTGTTTCTCACAAATGAAATGACAGACAAAGTTCACCTCCTAAGGTCTTTATCTAGCGGTTATAAGACAGAAAGCAAGGCACATGAGAAGAAGGCATTAATGGAGACCAGAGCAGCCTCAGTCAGGTGGTCAGAATGAGCATCACAGAAAACATCTGAGACAAGCCAAGAAAACCTGAAGAGTCAGTTGGTGCAGAAGCTGGAGGCAAAGGCCCAGCAGAAGAAATGGCATATACAAATGCCCCAGAGGAGGCAGGAGCAGGGAGTTGAGCAGAGGGCAGTAGGCATGAGGGGCAGCAGACGAGAAGGCCGGAATCAGGTCTTCACGGACCAGAGTGAGACACCAATGGAAGTCGGAGGGAAAAATCAAGGGTGCATCTGTTTCTAGTTTCCACAAGATCTGCCCATCCTGTGGGCTGCCTTTTCATTCTGTTGATGGTTTCCTGTGCTCTACAGACACTGTTTAGTTTGACAGAGTCTATCTAGTTTTGTTGTTGTTGTTGTTGTTGTTGTTGTTGTTGTTGTTTTGCTGGTCATACTTTGTTACCCTGTCCAAGACAAATTTAATTCAAATCACATCCAGACTCCACATCTGATAAGGGGTTAATTCCCAAAATACATAAGGAACTCTGTAAACTAAATAGCAAAATCAAAGCAAAAAAAACCAACCTGATTAAGTAAAGAAGAAAGGACGTGTGTAGACATTTTCCCAGAAGAGACATATGAATGGCCAACAGGTCTGAAAATACGCTCAGGATACTGCAGTCTCCAGGGGAAATGGGAATTGAGGCTATCGCCATCATCCTTGGTATGGGGGAAATGTAATAAGAGCTGGCAAAAAAAGGGACGCCCTGTACAGTGATGGGCTGTAAGCTGGTATATTCCTTATGGAAAATTAAAACCCAGCCACCCAGATTCCTATTTCTGGGAATAGAACAAAGAGAATTGAAATCAGGATTCCTAAAAGATTGACGTCCTCCCATGTATATTACAGCATTACACACAGTGACCAGAATATGAGAATAACCCAGTGTTCACAAGTGAAAGAATAGTATGTATATAAACGTAGCATGTATATAGAGAGGAATCTATCGCATTTTCTACAATACAGATGAACCCTGGAGATACCTGCTAATCAAACCAATCACAGAAGTACAAATACTAGATGTTTCTGCTCGTATGATCTGGACAAGAGTCAAGGTATCAGAGGCTATAGAACTTGACCCACTGTTGGAAAGATGGGAGGAGAAGGGGATGGAGGACTGTTCAAAGAATCATATGAGGAAGTTTCCCAGGCTGGAGAGATGGCTTAGCAGGCAATAGGGCTTACTACCAAGCCTGAAGACCCAAGTTCAATCCTTAGGATCCACAAGTTGGAAAGAGAATCAACTCCCAATAGTTATCATCTTACCTCCATACACATACAGTGGCAGGCAAGACTACCCCCCCTATACACAGACAGACAGACAGACAGACAGACAGACAGACACACACACACACACACACACACACACACACACACACACACACAATTTTAAAAATGTAAAGACTAGCAGAGGATGAGTTCCAGAGACAATGTGGACAATGTGTGTTGTACACATCTGGAGACAGGAGAGGTGTTATGAAAGTTCTGGGGTGATAAGTGTGTTAGGTTTTTGCCTGAACTATGGTCAAGGTGAAATATCCAAATGTGCCAATAGCATGTATTAGTCACCTGCTGTTTATAGTATACCAAATATATTAAAACTGGAGATTTTTAAAAGAAAATGTCTCTCTGGCTAATCCATGGAGAACAGGCCATAAGGAATGCTCCCCTCAGCTAAGCACCTGGCCCGGAACAGGGAGGGAAAGGGAGTTTGGCTGTAACTTAGTGCAGGGGTGACTGGTGTGGGGAGGGGGATCTTACTAAGGAGGGACCAGACATGTGGCCACTCACTCCCCACACCAGGCATGTCACTGACAGCAGATGAGGACTTTGCACTCTTTTCAGTCCTGTTCCTCTGTGGCTGGTTCTGTGAAGAAGGTGACAATCACTGGCTGAGAGAATAAACACAGAGGTAGAGAATAAACACAAGTCACTTTGGGAGTCTTAGCAGTTTCCAGGTACCCAGATGAAGGAGGTGTGGGTCAGTAGAAGCCCCCTTTCCAGGTTTAGCACACTATCCTGTTTAATTCTTTTTTTATTTTATGTCATATAATTAACATTTTTTCATTTATTTTACATACTGACTACAGTTTCCCCTCCCTCCTCTCCGCCCACTACTCCTCCCCCACTCCCATCTAACCCCCCCATCCACTCCTCCTCCCCCACTCCCATCTAACCCCCCATCCACTCCTCCTCCCCCACTCTCATCTAACCCCCCCATCCACTCCTCCTCCCCCACTCCCATCTACCCCCCCATCCACTCCTCCTCCCCCACTCCCATCTAACCCCCCCATGCACTCCTCCTCCCCCACTCCCATCTACCCCCCCATCCACTCCTCCTCCCCCACTCCCATCTAACCCCCCCATGCACTCCTCCTCCCCCACTCCCATCTACCCCCCATCCACTCCTCCTCCCCCACTCCCATCTAACCCCCCATCCACTCCTCCTCCCCCACTCCCATCTAACCCCCCATCCACTCCTCCTCCCCACTCCCATCTAACCCCCATCCACTCCTCCTCCCCCACTCCCACCCCCCCATCCACTCCTCCTCCCCCACTCCCATCTACCCCCCATCCACTCCTCCTCCCCCACTCCCATCTAACCCCCCCATGCACTCTTCCTCTGCCTCCCATGGGCTTGACCATAGCATGGCACATCAAGTAGAGACAGAACTGGCCTCCTCTCCCTGCAAAAAGGCTGGGCCAGGTAATCCAGCATGGGGAACAGGTTCCCCAAAGTTAGCTGGGTACCAGGGAAAAGAAAAGTTCTGACCTCACTGTTAGGAGCCTTACAAACAGACCAAGCAACACAACTGTCACACACATGGAGAGGGCCTAGGTTGGTCCCATGCGGGTTCCATAACCGTTGGTCCAGAGTCCATGTGCTCCCACAACACTGCCTGGTACGGGTAAGTAGCTCATGTCTAGATGGAGAAAAATATGTGCATCCAGACACTACCTCATTCCATTAGGTAGTATTTCCCTGTGCCCATCTTACCTAAGTCCCTTACCCTATAGACCAACAGAAAAACAAAAACAAAACTGGGAAATAAGAAGATGCTATTGGTATACAAAGAATGCAGAACTTACTTAGCAGATTTCGATTATTATTGGGTATGCCAGATAATAAACAGATATATCTCAGTACTAACAAGGGGGGACTTAAAAGGTTGGGGTTAGCTCTCTGCTTTGGCAACTATTCCTAGGCAGGGTCTTGACCAGCAGAGGCAGGCTATACCAATGCAGGAAGGAGAGGAAGTTATCCTTCCCATTGGCTTCTTGCTGGCTGTCCAGGTTAGCTTTAACTGCTAATTCGACACAGTCTAGAGTCACCTGAGATGGAAGTCCAAATTGAGGGATTATTCATATCACACTGGCCTGTGGACAGGTCTGTGGGGTATTGTCTTGGATATTAATTAATGTAGGAGGGTCCAGCCTACCATAGATGGCACTATCCTCAGGCAGGTGGTCATAGAGTATGTATGAAAACTAGCTGAACATAAGCCAGTTTGCAAGCCAGATAGCAAGCATCCTCCTTCATGGTTCCTGCTGTACTTCTTGGCATTGAGGTCAGTCTGAGAGAGAATTTTACAGAACAGCAAGAGGTTTTCCTTGGTTTCTGTGGTAGTTTGATTGCAATTGGCCCTATAATCTCATAGGGGGTGGCACTACTAGGAAGTGTGGCTTTGTTGGGGTAGTTATGGCCTTTCTGGAGGAAGTATGTCACTGTGGGGGCAGGCTTTGAGGTTTCCTATGCTCATGATACTGCCCAGTGTCTCAGTTGACTTCCTGTTGACTGCAAGATGGAGGACTCTACAGCACCGCATCTGCCTGCCATGCTCCCTGCCACAATGACAATGGACTGTAAGTCTGAAGCTGTAAGTGAGCCACTCCACTTGTTTTCCTTATAAGAGTTGCCGTGGCCATGGTGTCTCTTCACAGCAATAAAAACCTAAGACAGAAGTTGGTACCAGGGACTGGGGGATTGTCGTGATAAGCCTGGCCAAAATTGGAGAAATTTGGACTTACTTTGGGTTAGGAAAGCAGTAAAATGCTTTAAGCAGTGCTTAATGGGTCATACTAGGAGAAGCATGGAAGTCAGTGGTACTAAATGTCACTTGATGAATTGTGGGGATCAAGAAGTTTCAGAGGAGAACAATGTTAGTATGGTGCTTAGAGACTGGTCTTCTGATTTTGGTGAAGAAAGTGACTGCTTTTTGCCCTTGTCCGAAGAGTCTGCTTGAGGCTAAAGTGAAACATTTTGGATTAATTATGTTGGCAGAAGAAATCTCAAAATAGCCTAGTACAGATGTTGTCATGTGGATATTAGTGGTAACTCTAATGAAGATTTATAATGAAAAGGAGCAAGCTGAGCAGGGTAAACCACAAAATGGAAATTTTAAGGAGAAAAGGTGCATCAGGAAGTGGAATGGAGCTAAGTCCTTTGTTCAAGGAGATAAACAGATTAAGAAATGGAACATAGGGAATCGTGACCTCAGGGTAAGATCCCACCCAGCTAAATTTCCACTTGGGAAAAGGAACTAAAGAAAAGCTTAGAGCTGGGGTGATTGGGCACACCTCTAATCCCAGCACTGGGAAGGCAGAGGCTGGCCATGTTTGACTTTGGGACCAGCCTGGTCTACAGAGCAAGTTCCAGGACAGTCGATCTAAGACAGTAAAGAAAAGAAAGCTGGTGGAGATGTAGTTGAATGAGGGGGCCATGTTCCAGCTGCAGTAAGTAACAGAGCTTGGTAGCTTTGGCCATGTGGTTCTGGCTTTAGATTTAAGGATAGAAGTAATGGGTTATAGAATTTGCCTCCTCGCCCAAAGAAAGCTGCTGAAGCCAGGCATGTGTCAGGCATGTCCCTGAATGGAGGCCTAGTAGAGAGGCCATTGTGTGAAGCTGTGAAATTGACCCAAGATGTTAGAGATGCCAGAGTTGTGGGATACCTGGCAAGGATACCTAGGGAGTGGAACCAGCCCAAGAAAAAGAAGTGTGTTGTGGATTATTACTTTATACTGTGTGAAGATATGTCACTGTGATTGGTTTAATAAAAAGGTAAATGGTCAATAGCTAGGCAGGATTTACAGACACACAGATCTCTGAGAAGAAAGGTGGGATGCCATGAAATGCAGAGGAAGCAGGATGTGCAAGAAGAGAGGTAACAGCCATGAGTCATGTGGCAGGATATAAATTAACCCATTTCTATTCATCAAAGTTATAAGAACTAGTTATAAACAAGCCAAAGCCATAGGCTGAGCTTTCATAATTAAGAAATCTCTGTGTCATTATTTGGGAGCTGGCTGGCAGAACAGAGAAAGACTCGTTATCAAAGCATGTTGCAGTCAACAAAACTGAACAGAGTTAGAGATCTGAAAAGGTTTTGATATAGACATGAAGATACAGAATGTGGAGTTTGCCCAGCTAGTTTTTGGTCTTGCTTTGGTTCAGTATTTCCTCACTATGCTCCCTTCCCTAGGTTTTAGAACAATAATGTATATCCTGTATCATTATATGTTAGAAGTAGGTGATCTGTTTTTTATTTTGATTTTATAGATGATTATAGTTAAGAGATTGCATGAATCTCAGAAGAGACTTTGAATTTTGGACTTTTAAACATTATTAAGACTGTGATAGACTACGGGGATTTCTGAAGTTGAACTAAATGCATTTTGCATTATGATATAGTTACAAGCTTATGGGGGCCAGAGAGTGGAATGTGGTAGTTTGAATGCAATTGGCCCCCATAATCTCATAGGGGGTGGCACTATTAGGAAGTGTAGCTTTGTTGGAGTGGGTATGGCCTTGTTGGAGGAAGTGTGTCACTGTGGGGGCAGGCTTTGTGGTTTCCTATGTTCAGGATACTCCCCAGTGTCTCAGTCAACTTCCTGTTACCTGCAAGAGATAAGATTCTCAGCTATAGCACCACTTCTGCCTGAATGCTGCCATGCTCCCCGCCGTGATGATAATGGGCTGAACCTCTGAACTACCAATGAGCCACCCCAATTAAATGTTTTCTTTATAAGAGCTGCCATGGTCATGGTGTCTCTTCATATCAATAGAAATCCTAGCTAAGACAATTTTTCTCTATGATGAACTATAACCTGGACGTGTAAGCCAAATAAGTCTTTTCCTCTCCTAAGCTGTTTTGGTCCCTGTGTTTGTCATAGCAACAGAAAGGAAACAACACTGACCTTGTTCCCAATGCCTTCCCCTCCAACAAGGCTGCTTCCCCTGGCCAGGACAGTTTTTATTTCAGCAACAGTGTTGATCCCTGGTGGAGGTTTTCCCAACACTAGCAGAATCAACCCCAAACACTTCAGCTACTTCTTCCCCAAAATCTGCAATCTAGCTTCACACTTCCCTCCTTGAGGCCTCTTCAAAGCTCAGGGACCCAGGCCCATAGGTTCTTCCTGCAGCAGATGTAACTGGTTCAGGTGATGTTTCTCATCAGGTGCCAGCTTGGACAGACTCTCTTGAGTCAAGGCAGGATCACTAACATCCTCATAACTCTCAAAGGATGGCCAACAGCACTCAGGTCGCAGGGCTCTGCCTGCAGGCAGTGAAGCCCAACAACCATTCTCACAAGCTCCCCATTTCTCAATGCCTTGGTGACACCATGGTGCCACAGTGATGGGGCAAAGGCCATGGACTGTCTAATATGAGTGGGCAAAATCCTATGGCAACCAGTCCATACTTTGGGATCTGAGACAAATTTTTTTCGCCTGTTAAATAATATTTTCAATCAGAGTTTCAAGCCGGTGCTGGTGAGGGCTACATAATGAGACTTTTTTTTTTTTTTTTTTTTTTTAAAAAAGGGGAATTGCAATAAGAGAGCTTCCCACAGGGCAGAGCAAAACATTCCACAATGAGCTACAGTAAGCAGAGGGAGTAAGTCTTTGCTAGCATGGCGGGTGGAGGCTACTCGGATAGTCCCTCACTGCAAGATGGTGGAGTCACCTGGTGGGAATGTACACTGCCCCTCATATGCTTTCTGAAGACGGCGGCGGCGGCCCCTGGATGGAAGCCAAGGCCAACAAGCCCAGGAAGAGACACACAGCAGTGGAGGCAGCAGAAAAGTGACATGCAGCTTGCCTGCAGCCCTGGGGTCCTAGTGACTCTTTCAATGCCTGGCCGAAGCCACACACATCAGTGGGTGTCCTTCCTAACATGTCTTGTCATGTTCTTCTTGCTGGAGTCACAAGACGTCTAATACCAGCAGAAGTAATTAAAAATAAACCAGGAGACAGTGAACCGTTTCGACTCTGCCTTCAGCTGTGAGAAAGGCCTATATGAGCTCTCACCATGGTGATGGCAAATGCTTTCCCTGTCACTCTGTTGACTGGCCACGAGTAATAAATGTCCCTGCTACTTTTGCAAGACAGCATTAGAATTTATCACCCTTGAAAAAATACAGCAGAGACGCACAATCGCTCTCAACTTCCAGGCCACAATGTGCCTTGCAGTCGGGGAGGAAGAATGAGTAGAAAACAGTGAGGGGAAAGAAAGGATCCTCTCAAAAGAGCCCTGAGGTAAAACACCAGTGAGAAACAGCAGTCTTCTGAGGCATTTGTGGGAAATAGGCTCTACCACCTAGACTCCTGCCAACCATTCAAGTTGATGAAAGCTGGCAAAGAAGGTCAACTCCCATACTGCACATTAGCCTAGTCTTTGTCTTAGCTGCCAAAGAACTCGAAACAATACGCTCATGTGCATTCCCTGCTCAAAAGTCCTCCATAGCCCCCATTACTCTTGTATCAAGGGAGGAGGATTTTGGCTTCTTGTACCCATCAAACTTAGAGGAGCCAACCTTTGGGGTCCTGAGAGCCTATTGCATGACCCAGTCCCTGCACCTCCCAGCTCTAACCATGTACTCTTCAGTGGACTCTGCCCACGTGCCCAACTTTCCCTGGACCTACTCCATGGTTTCTTTCAGTTATCCATGATCCGCCCTAGAGGTTTCCCTTCCTGGCCCATCTACAAACATGGCCACCATACCATTCTTTATCTTGGAGCGATGTTTGTCTCGTTCAGAAGATTTCTCTTATTTCAAGTGTTATTTGAGAGCTGCTTCAGTTTTCTGTGATTTCTTTGTAGGTTTGTATCCACCCCATCCTTCTAAGCTCTGCTAGAAAACCCTGAGGCACAAGGGACCCCAGTAAACCGTTACTGCATGATGAACTGCCCTATACCTTCCTTCCTCTACATCTTCTGCCAATAGTCTCCAACTCCCTCTAGGTCCCATAGTAATCTGGTTCTATGGGATGGAAACAGACACAGACAGTGGAGGGGTGGTTATGAGGACTATTTCTCTCTCTCTCTCTCTCTCTCTCTCTCTCTCTCTCTCTCTCTCTCTCTCACACACACACACACACACACACACACACACTTATCCTTGAGTTGCTCATGATCTTGGGAAAATCTGTTCTCCACTCAACCTGCTCAAAGGCAGATGAAAAGCATGCATGAGAATACTGGAATTTAGGAAGAAAAGGAGAACAAATAAAAATTCCTTCCAAGTGGCTCTCAGTTACTGGAAGACTGGGCTCCTAAAAGAATTAGCCCTTTGGAGGTAACCAACAGCTCTCAAATTGGACTTGAGACCCACTCCACAGGAGATCATGCCTGGTAACAGAAACCTAACCAACTACTCAGGGGTAGTGAAGTCATGGATCTTGGAGAATTATAGTGCCCTTTTACTAACCCAGCATCACCCCAGCTACATTCTAAACATTTGTCCTTATATGCACAGAGAAGTGTAGTCTTCACCCTGCATCAAGGAAGCTTTGCAACAGGTGGAGACCAATACAGAAAACCACAACCAGTCAAAATGCAGAGCTGCAGAGCCCGGTCCCAAGAGATATATCTACAACACAATTCCCCCACCCAAGGCTCAGGGTTCATTGAGGAAGAGGCAAAAAGATTCAAAGGGCCACCTGGTATTGGTGCACGCCTTTTATCCCAGCACTTGGGAGGCAGAGGCAGGTGGATCTCTCTGAGTTCGAGGCCAGCCTGGTTTACAGAGTTCCAAGACAGCCAGGGCTACACAGAAATACCCTGTCTCAAACACACACACACACACACACACACACACACACACACACACACACAAATTGTAAAAGCTAAAAGAACACAGAGTTTGGTGAGAGATTGTGTCCCTGAGGAATGTCAGAAGCTACTCCCATAAAGTCTCATCTACAAGACTACATAAAAATAATCTGAACAAGAACAACAGTAGACATGCTGCTGATGTGGATGGGGGTGGAGGTCAATCCTACAAAAAGAACTACAGGCAACTAAGGAATGCTGAGAGCAGAAGACACAGTCTGTCCCAGAGAGCAGCATACCAGTTGGTGATCTACTACACAATAGTCAGTCCTGAACACATCAGACAAGTAACAGTATATAGACTGAGCAGGTTGTGTTCATGTATTTAGGAATACACATCAATAACTAATGAAAAAAAGAGGCCATGATTTTTTGCAAAAGAACAAAGAAGGTATATGGGAGGGTTGGGGAGAGGGGAATGATGTAATTATAATCTCAAAGAAGAAAAGAAATAATAAAAAAAATAAAAACTAAAGAATTAGCTCTGTCCTTGCTTGCCCAGAAGCTGTGTTACCCAGAGTGGTGCAGGCTTCATGGAGAGATGAGATGCAGGACACTGAGCTTTACAAAACTCCTCAGGGCACAGAGGCAGAGCTAAGCCTTTGGCCATCCTGAATATCACAGGAACAAGGCCGACTAGAGCCAGGGAAGGAGACCTGTCTGGGCAAGGATCCGTACAGTTCTTCCAAGATCGAGGAGGCACCAGCTGTAATCTTGGTGACTTGGACAGTGCTTCTACAGTGCTTGGAAGACATGTCCTGGGGGCCTCCTAAGATCAAAAGCTTCCCTTTACTCCCATCTAAAACTGGCTTTGGTTCCCTCCCTGTGGTCTCAGCCAGGTCACCAAGGATCCTCCAAGAGCCCTAAGCCCCAGTAGACTTTTTGTCTTCTTTCCTTTCTGGTGTAAGGACTAGACCCAGGGCCTTGTGCAAGCTAGCAAAGTGCTCCCTCTGATCGACATGCCCCAGCCTCTTCAGAGGCCCTTGAAGGAGCCCGAAGCTGCCATCTCCCAATCTGTTCTTGAGATAACTGAACAGCAAAACCCACACAAGGGGCTATCATTTGCCCCTGAATTACCTTCATCCTTTCTGAAGAGGGAAGTCATTTAAGCACACAGACAGACTTGTGCTTAAGCAATTTTCTTTTTTTGCTCTGGCCTATAGCCCTGGGGTTTCCAGTACCCCATAGTCCTGCCATCCTGCAGACTGTCTTGCATCTTGGGGCCAGTGAGGCCGAACAACAGATTCACTGTCCCGATTACACGGTGCAGTGTGGAGTCTGTGACCTGGGCTCCCTTCCCTTTGTTCCCTCAAGACATCTGTAATGCTCTTTAGGGACCAAGCTTAGCGCCTGACAGGAGCCACTGACCACCTCTGTCAACTGCTCACCATGGAACCCAATCAGTCATGTAGTCTCAGTTTCCTCTGCAAAAAAGGGGGATAATAGCAGTTCCCATCTCACAGTGGCACCTGAAAGTTTAGAACAATGCCTGATACTTGGCACTCAATAAAAATTTGCCTCAGGTATTAGTGTCAGCATATGACTTGAGGACATGAGATCAATTTAAAACTGATTATTTATTGAAGGAAACTCAGGTTCTGGGGAATGGAGGAGAAGAAAATAGAAAATTCAAGAACTGCCCTTATTGCTGCATAGGGAGCCCTGTGAGGATGGATTGCTCAGTGCCATCCAAGAGGGAAAGATGGGCCATCATCCACATTTAACACCTAGTCACTGTGTTCCTCTTCTGCCCACACCAAGAGTAAGTTAATAGGCAATCTGTTATTTAACTGTTACAAGTAAAATATTAATCACTAAAGGGTAACAAAAAGATAAAAAGTGTGCTGGCTCCTGGGTAGGTCAGTCCTTCCCTAGTAACACGGATTAAGCAGTGGTTCTCAACCTTCCTAATGTTGCAACCCTTTAATACAGTTCCTCATGGTGTGGAGCCCATTTCTGACCCCACCTATTTTTTGAGCATATTTTACAGATTCATTTTCCCCACCTGACCTCCAGAGAAACAACAGATACCATAGCTTCTGTACTCCTGATTTGGCATGCCATCCCCCCCTACCAAGCTCCTGGAACACCACTGCTGCAACCTGCCTCCTCAGCTCCCTCAAGGAACAGACACCTGAGATCTCCCACCATGCATGACCCCTAGTTTCCCCCTCCCCACTTCGCCCCTTGTCAGCAGGAAGCAGTCTCGAGAATTCAGTGCCCTTGTTCCCCCACTTGCTATCCATAAGTCACCTTTTTATAATAATCAAAATGGAAAAATGTTAATATTCTGACCCGCTCCCTGGAAACCTGCTCCTTGGGGCCGCCCTGCATCCTGATGTAAAAGCCTGATTTAAGAAAAGAGCCCTCCCTTCCTCTCTCTTCTTTCTGTCTTTCCCTCTTTCCCTATCTCCCTCTTTCTCTCTCTATTATAATAAACTCATTTCCACATGGATGCAGTGCCTAGGTTGTGGATGACGTGCCATGGCCCACCACCCGTTGCTATATCTGCCCAGCATGTTTTCCCTCATGCATGGGATACCCTGGCCAGCTGGGGTTCCCAACCCCTCCGTACAATATCATAACACCTAGTCTTGAACTTCCAGGCTCCTAGATTGTGAGATACAAGTCACTGTCATTAATAAGCCACCAAGACCATGCCATTTTAATGCAATCCAAATAAAAAAGGAAATCTCTAATTTACCAAATGTTGCCAAAGAGGGAATCTGATTCTTTATAGTCTATTCTTTCTGTTACCCCACTGACCTGAGAGCCATGGTCTCTGGCCGTGCCTCCACACATACACCCATCAACATCCAAGGCTGTAGCTAGAGTTTTCCTGCCTTGCCCACAGTCAGGACAAATCTTTGTCACCTGCCAGCCCCACAGTCGCTCAGACCCAACCAAGTAAACACAGAGACTT
The DNA here is from genome assembly GCF_004664715.2 of Peromyscus leucopus. NCBI lineage: Eukaryota > Metazoa > Chordata > Mammalia > Rodentia > Cricetidae > Peromyscus > Peromyscus leucopus. Next base: position 111,356,436 of record NC_051070.1, on the reverse strand, counting down.
ATATTGCTTACAAACTGTATGGCCGTGGCAGGCTTCTTGCTAACTGTTCTTATAGCTTAAATTAATCCATTTCCATAAATCTATACCTTGCCATGTGGCTCATGGCTTACCGGCATCTTCACATGCTGCTTGTCCTGGCGGCAGTTGGCAGTGACCCCTTCTGCCTTCCTGTTCTCTCTTTTCTCCTCTGTTAGTCCCACCTATACTTCCTGCCTAGCCACAGGCTAATCAGTGTTTTATTTATTGACCAATCAGAGCAACACATTTGCCATACAGAACATCCCACAGTACAAGGCCATCACATATAATGGTTCTAAAGACTCAACTTTCCAGGTCCTGGTTCTAGCTCAAGGCCTAGGAAACCCACCCTTCAGCATTCCTCTCCTGAGCATGGTAGCCTAGGTCTGAAGTAGACCTGAAGGAGTCTCAAGGGTGGGGACCTACCTCACTGCTGAAAAGCAGGAAGACCCTGAGCATTCTAAGCTAGATCTCTAGCAAGGAGAACCGTGTTGCACTCAAGGTCTCACACCTCTCGATTTTATTCTGTGGTTCTACAGTTCATCCAAGAGGAAAAGCGCCTGGGAAGGGGGCAGTCTGCTGCCGCCATTCTTAGGAGCAGCCAGTATAGCACATCATGCTGAGGGTATCTCAACGATGCACAACTACACAACACTTCTCTAAATTTCCCTGAAGACAGCTTAGAGCAGGTATTGGAAAACAATCTTAAAAGACCATGCAATAGCTATTTCAGGCTCCACAGGTTAGTCAGTTTCTGTCACAAGCAAACCCGGGGAGTGGGTGGGTGGGGAGCATCAGTCATAATCAAGAAGCAAATGGGCAGGCACACACTAAAATAACCCTGTCTACTGACAGCAAAATTTGACCATCATTTGCTTTTGGTCATGGAGTATTCTTGCTTTTATAGAAGTTTTACTTATTGCTGTGTGTGTGTGTGTGTGTGTGTGAATGTGTGTTTGTGTGTGCTGTATTGTACATATGTGCATGCATTCCTGTGTATTTGCATATGGAAACCAAAGGAGGATGTCAGGTGTCCTGCTCTATTTGCTTTATTCCTCAAAGATCCTATCTTTGCTGGCATGACAAGCTTATGCACCCAGCCTTTTTTTTTTTTTTTTTTTTTTTTTAATTAAGCAGCTGCTGGAGATTTGAACTCAGGATCTTATACTTGTATAGCAAAAACTCTTACCCGTTGATCCATCTCCCCAACCCATTGTTGTTGTTTCAATTAAGACAAACTGAAAGGGCAACCAAACACGCACAAGTTATCCATAGCCTGTGGTCTGCCAAAGCAGGTAGAAAGCCAAATTAAACGTGTGGGTACTAGGAGGCCAAGTCCTCCTGTGTACCATTTAATTAATCACTTCCCACCGGTCCAACCAGGATCCCTCCATCTTTTGTACTTCAGGGGACTAACAAGTAACAATAAATAATTCCATGACTTGAAGTTAGAAGAGCAGCTGTGTGACGGTGGCAGACCCAGCCATTTTCCTAATTTAATGTACACCGCATTGGCTCTGAGCAGACCCCGGGCCAAGTACCTCTCACGCTGCCGAGTTCATGTTTTATTCCAAACACGTCAGAGCTTGTGTTAAGCTACTAACCAAAGAGTATTAAGCAAAAGTAAATGGTGTCTCATAAATGAATCAATAGCTCCTCACTTCCACTCTTGGAAATAAATGCTGGCAAGGGACACATTGCATAGGCAATCACAGGGCTGCCTCCACAGTGTCTTGGTTAATCTCCAGTAATGCATTCTCTCTTCCAACGCACTCTAAGACGTTTTATTATGCAGCTGTCTTGAGCAAGGAGGGCCTAGGTAGGTAGTGAACAACTTTTTAAAAGTGACCTTCACAACTGCTCCCCCAGTTTTTCCCCCCTATTTCTTCTGCCTTTTCTTTCTTGAAACTGGGCTGCCATGCTATACAGAAGTCCAGTCGACTATAGTGAGGAATGGACCCAGAGCTGCCCTAGAAGACAAGATACTATGTGGAGAGGCCATCGAGGCCAACTGCCAAGCTGAAGCCAAGTGCAGCTTTCCTACTGAGCCCCCCGACACCACATGCAGCACAAACATTGTAAGTTCACAAATCCATGGAACTGCATGAAATAATTACTGCTATTTTAATAAATATAAGGGTAACTGGTTTCCCTTTCTTTCTGCTTCTCCTCGATTCTCATCCTGTTTTTTCTATTGCTGGGTAAACAAATTACTAAAATCAGGGTGCTAAAAACAACAACAAAAAACAAACAAACAAACAAACGAAACTCCCATGTATTTCTGACCTCACAGTTTCTATGGGTTGGGAGTCTGGACACAGTCTTGCTGGCACTGTTTCTAAGGCTGTAGGTGAGGTAGAGAATGGATTGACTTTTCATCCCAAGGCCTGACTGGTAAGAATCGACTGCCGAGGTCACCTCACACTATTGAAGGAGACTTTTTCCTGTGGCTGTAAGATTGAGGGCCCAGCTTTCTTTTGAGGGTTAGCTGGAGGCCCCTTGGGTCCAAAGTGGGCCGATTGTCCTATGTTCTTGGGAATCTCAAGCTGTCACCTTCTTCGTTACACCAGCAAAGAGCCTCTCTGGGCCTAGCCCTTCTTCGAGGGTTTTTGGTTAAAAAAGTCCCATCCAGGATAAAAATCTCATTTGATAAGCTCACATTAATTGAAATGGGATAAAAATGTCCTTCATCATTAGGAGATTCTATCAATTAGAAACAAGTCACCGACTCTACCCACACTGAAGGGAAGTGGTCATACAGGACATAAGCCCGAAAGGGGTGAGAGTCAGAAAGCTACCTAAGGCTCTCTTGGCCAGACCTTTGACCAGGTTGCAACACGATGCAAGCTGGCAAGATTGTTCAAAATAGGGAATCTGTCTTTATATACTCACCAAAAAATGTTGCTTAAAGCCAGCAACAGAAGCAATTACAAGATTGGACCATGGCATCCTTAAGACAAGTTCTAGGGAGTTTGGAGTTTAGGGCTCAGCTCTGTATGTTGATCAGTGATTGACAGCATTCCGGGGTAGTAGGGCAAGAAACACTTCTGTATATTGGATTGGACCAAGGGATCAGGACCTTGCATAGGTAAAGAGGAGAACATGAGTGATGAAGACTCCATTCCTTGAACTATGTGTTAGGTGTGGGGTTCCCATCAATAGCATCGGCTTCATGCACAGACAGATTACGAGTATTTACTTTCAGTCTTCACCCCCATAGTGAGGCAGAAGCCCCAGGTAGGGCCCTGTGTGAGGTCCAGCCCTCTAGGTAGGACTGAGGCTTGCTTACTTCTGAGAACTACTGTTTTATGGGAATCGTGTTCCATTCTATGGATCATTTTTCTCTCTCTGATCGCACTTCCTGGTTTTATCATCTTGAAGATTGCCAGTTACTGCGCATCAGACACAAACCTTTACTGAATTGCTAGCATTCAGAATAATGGAGAAAGATGCCTGCTTAGACCTTCTGTGTCATCTCACTTTACTGGGGTGCTAAATCATATCGGGGTGCTATGCAAATCTATCACCTGTACCCTCACGAGAAGTTCATAAAACAGAGAACGTACGTGTATATGAACATCATGGAATTCTCCAGAATGGAGTTGAAGGGTAGAGTGCACTGTTAATTTCTAGTAACAAAAGACCCTCTGACGACAGAAATCATTTCTGCTTCTGCTTGACATTTTCTACAAAAGGGAGCTGTTTCAGAACAGGATCCTCACTCCAGAGCATCATCAACACTCCAGGTTCACAGTCAGCATTGCTCACGGGGAAAGGCAGGGATGCTAAAATCTGTATTTCATCTGAAGACTTGGGGCTTTACCAACCAGTATCCCTTTAGCCAGTATCTCTCTCTGTAAGCAAGGTCAGAATATTTCAGTACCAATGTCCCTGGGTAACTGCTATGGGTCCACATTCTCCAAATGGGAGAGATTTATAGAGCATAGCACAGGCAACACATGCCATACACAACGGATAGTATCCATCCATGCTTATAAAAGGCTCACCTCTTTCTTTTTTTCTAGCCCCAGATGGTGCAAAACATCCTTCACTATGTGTGTGATGTGTGGCCATTGGAACTTTCTGTTCTGCTTGTAAAATATCCAGGGCCCTACTCTCCCTTTCTGGTGCTGGCCTCTGTCGGACTTTTCTTTGGACCACCAGCTCCCAAATAATGACATGGAAACTTACTACTAATTATGAAAGCTTGATCTTAGCTTAGGATTGTTCCCAACTAGCTCTTATAATTTATTACCCTCTCCTGCCTAACTATTGGCAGTTCATCTCTTTATTAAACCAATCAGAAGCTGCCTCAGCAGGCGAGGTAAAACAGCGACACATCTTCACAGTGTACAAAAGATCATCCCACAACAGGTCTCTCATTTGGCCCCCTCATAAGCCCTGACCCTACAGAGCTTTTAATTCAGACTCGTACTATACTGTGTGCTACAGGGGCACAGGAGTCCACCATCCTTCTCTCTGTGCATCATATATACACATGAAGAGTGAACATGGCCTCTGTCTGAAAACCATCACCCCAATTAAATCTAAGATCATGTGTTAAGTCCAAGAGGAAACCTTCCATCGCATTTGAGGGTTAAATTCTAAACTTGGTGTCTCTCATGGGTCACACTTACTCGGGGATATCATCACGGTGCCATGTCAGCGTCCTAGATACTTTCAGCAAACCAAGCACACCCAGCATCCCTCTAGCTTCAGAGGTGGTGGCTATTCCTAAGGTTAGGCACCAATCAATCCCTTCCGGAACTCTGCTGTACAGAACATGCAGCTTTAATCACCAGATTCATTGGCAAGGTAAGATCCTATGTGTATCAGAGACCTGGATAAGTCAAGAATAACAAACATAACAATGAATGGTTTTCCCTGTCATAGTCCCATAATGTACATGCTCCCCAGGTACCGCAGAAGGTATGGCTGTCTTCTGTTTCTTCTTGACAAATGTGTTTTGTTAGTTCATGTCTTGTAAACTAAACATACACAACAGAGGAAGGAAGACTGACATGGTCTAGGCTGTCTCATGCTTCTAGACAGCCGAGATAACACAGGGGACAAGAAGATGCCCGATGGCAACTGTCCTACCTGACTTTGTTCCCTGCTAAAATCCTACCATGTAAAGTGACAGTGATCCCCAATCGCCAATTCATTGGCATGTACCCATTAGTGGAACTTGTTTAAAAACATGGATTATGAAGACACATTTCCAGAGATTTGAGTGTGTGAGAGAGCACAAATGCCCATCATTTTAAACTTTTCTTCAGAGAACTCAGACTGGCTATCAGCTTTCAGGAACCTCAGCATTAGGTTCCTCAAGAATAAATAAATAAATAAATAAATAAATATATATATACATATATATATATATATATGTATATATATATATATATCAGTCACAGATGCTCTAATATATGGTTCAAAGATAAAAAATAATTTATTGATTCTACTTGGAAACTAAGAAATAATTAGAACAAAGGATAAACAAACTGACAAGCACACGATACTGTGTACAGAAATAGAAGATTCGAGGTAGAGATAGTCCAGGGAAGTCCTAGAGAAGCATGCATCATTGAGGAGTGGCTTCATGGCCACTACAGTCTTGACATTTTACAAATACAGGGCTGACTGGGTAGCTCTGGCTTCAAGGAAAACAAATTCAAGACAAATGCTGCATAACACGAGGAGGCACATCACAATGAATCTTTTCACACAACACATTAAACGTATCCTCAGTCTCCTTCCATCTTTCCAAAACAGTTTCATTTCAAAAACTACAAAAGCTGTGGTATTTGATTTTGGTTAACCCACAAACACAGGCTGAGAAACCATAGGTCATTATGAGATCAAGTGGACACGCGACACTTAGCTGAAGACGATCTGGAGGTTGCAATGAAGACTGACCGTGGCCACCACTACGCAGATGGTGGAAGCATCAACTTACCTTTCGGTCCGGCCAATTGTATTTTGCAAAGATGGTATCGTAGGTGTCCACCGCCCCATCAGTTATGAGCATGATGGCCTGGCTGCAGATGCTTCCTTGTCCTGTGTGGTTGAACTGTGGGGAAAAAATGCTTAAAATAAAACACTTGTCAGAGAGTTTGTGTATCCACAAGACTTCCAGGGCACTTGAAAATCCAAGAGCTCGTTTCATACATACAACTCACAGGAGAAGCTCTGCGCATGTGTAGCCTTTTGTGCTCTGAGAACGACAAGCTAACTGCAAGTCACTGCAGAAGTTGGAACTAACATGTTTTTAGACTAAGGCAAGTGTGTGCGTGTGCGTGTGTGTGCGCGTGCGCGTGCGCGTGTGCGTGCGTGTGCGTGTGTGTGTGTGTATGTGTGTGTGTGTGTGTGTGTGTGTGTGTGTGTGTGTGTGTGTTGGGGGAGGGTCTAACACAAATGCTTGCAGTCTACCTCAGTTTTCCTGCCTCAAAGCACTGCCCTCACTGCCGAAAAGAAGCCACTGAGGAGTTGGCAAAGGAGCTTATAGAGTACATTATAAGGGCAGCAGGCTGTGAGAGAGACAATATCTCTTTCAAAATCTTAATGAGGCTGATCTGAAGGAGTTGAGTAGGTATAGAATGTTTCATATGCTAAAAATCAAAACAAGTTTCAGACAAGAATGAAGTTAAGAAAATGGTAAGAAACATCCCAAGGTTAAGCACTCTTTTTGAACAATGAAGCTAAAATGCATGTTTTAGCCTAGAGGATTTGTAATAGTTTGTTAGCGCGTGTGGCTGGCTGGAAATCCAGACTGTACTTGCTAGTGTGCAGATCCTAACTGCAGCGTTATGTGTTTTAAAAGCTCCTTCTCTTAGCCAGGGATGGAGCATGTGCTTGAAATCCCATTAGTCAGGAGACTGACGAGCAGGAGGATTGCTGCAAGTTCAAGGTCATCCTGGTCTATGTTTCCTGGGATAGCAAGCCTGGGGTTCAGGTTGAGGCTCCATTCTCAAAACAAACAACAAAACCAAATAAATAAATAAATAAATAAATAAATAAATAAATAAATAAATAAATAGATAAAAATAAATGGGGGTGGGGTGGGGTAGGAGCCTGAGACATGGCTTGGTGGCAGAGCACTTTCGCCGTCTATATGCTGGGCCCTGGGTTCCATCTTAGCACTAAACACACACAGCGCTCGTCCTTGCTGAGTAACAGCTGCAAGTGAACAGACATAATCACCAGAGCTGTGCACCCTTCGTGGAAAGAGGAGGTGGGAAAGAAAATCTGTAATGAATGCTATTAATGATGCAAGTCAAAGTAACACCAAGTCCTTAGACACCCCACAATTACACAACAATGCCGAGGCCCCGACACCCAGCACAGGTCTTGAACTTGCAGAAGCAAACACACCCTCCACTCTAATCCACTGTTGATTCACTTGCTGACGGGCATGAGTGCTGATGGGGATGAAACATGCCCTGATCACTTCCTTCCCTTAGTTTTGTATTCTCTTTGAAAAGACCTAGAAAAACGTTTCTATGACCTGATGATGAGGATTCTAAAAAGGAGGAAGCAGACAAGGGAGCCAGGAAGGGAGAGGTTTTATGAACTGTTCTCAGGGAAGACTTCACTAAGAATGTGATTTTCTTCCTCCTTCTTTAAGATCCTGTCTCAACAGCAATGACAAAATCCATCTTGGGGGTGAGTGGGTGTGGGAAGGGATGGAGATTGATCGAGGCTCAGTGGAAAAGCACTTTCCTAGACTTTCCCTAGAGGAAAAAGGCACCTCAGCAAAGAACGTGTTAAATGTATTGGCCACAACACTGGGAGAGACTGAAAGATCCTCTTAGTCTTGCTGGTTGGTCCATGGTGGCTCAGGGAACAAATAAGACATTCAAATTAATGATATTAATGTTTAGTTTTATGTAATTACAAGTCTGATATGTTTACCAAAAATAACTGGATGGATGAATAGATGGAAGGAAGGAAGGAAGGAAGGAAGGAAGGAAGGAAGGAAGGAAGGAAGGAAGGAAGGAAGCAAGGAAGGAAGGAAGGGAGGAAGGAAGGAGGGTGGGAGGGAGGGAGGGAGGGAGGGAGGGAGGAAGGGAGAGAAGAAGGAAGGAAAGAAGGAAGGAAGGAATTACTCTGAGGCCTTATTAGGACAGAGCAAGCCAACCACCTACACGTGGAGAATGGTGATATAGTGTAAAGTCTTCAGTTCTATTCTAGAACCAGATGCATGCCTGAGATGTTCTTTCCCTAAGCATCCATTTCTTCTTTGTTCTAACAGAGGTTAAATGTTCACTGTGTACCCAGGGAGAAGCTTAAACCTACTGAATCTTCATTGGTCTTGGAGGTTGAAACTATACTTATCCTCTTTTTACAGGCAAGGAGGCTGAGATAGGTTAGCCCAAGGACAAATGACAGTTGTCCAACAGCTGGTATCGGGACACGGGCAGGCCAGCCCTAGCAGCGACTGGCACAGTCTGCACTCTAACTCTTCAGTGATGATGGGGAGGTTCCCGAGCAGCTAGTGACTGTGACGGTCTGAGAATGACCTCCAATCGCCCTTATGTGGGAGGCTTGTAGCTGTGTGGAGAAGTGGTACAGGTCTGTGAGAGGCAGTGTCAAGTGGGAGGTCCCTAGATCCCTGAGACTGCTGCCCCCAAAAGCAAGTAAGAAGAGTAAGCATGGTCTTCAGTGTCCCTGGCTTCCTCATCCACGTGACCTCTCATTCTTGCACACACCCCTCCTTGCTGCGATGCCTTATCTGCTGTCCGGCTCTCATCATTGAGAGTCACCAATGAGGCTTCTTTCAACCTCCCAAACTGTGAGTAAGTAAACTACTTTGTCCTCCCCATGGAGACACCACTAAGATTCTCCCAGGGTTGTGCCTTTCTTCCTTCCTTCTGTAAGAAAACAGCCTTCTAGCCTGGCCTTCGGGAGAGGTCAATGGGTAAGGAGGCTGCATTCTACACAGTCTTTGAAAAGCCCACCTCACGCCTGTGAATAAAAGCCATTCCTGCTTCAAGTCACAGAGACTTCCGGGACCAGGGACTGGGGCTATTCCTGAAACTCATTCAAAACCATTCTGGAAGAAACACTCCCAACAAAAGGGAAGAAAGGGAGGGGGATGAATGCATCTAAGTACTGTGGCTTGGAAGCAGGACCCCCAGGAGCTCTTCATTGCAATGCCAGACCTTTCCTCTCAGGCAGGCCCCCTTGCATATCCTCTGAAGCAATGTGGACTTGGAGGATTTGGAGGAATGCAATTAAATTCAAATGCTTTGATGAGTAATATCTCTTCTCTTCATATTTGTCTAGAACATTTTTTTCATTGAATAGGGAGAGTGATGAAAGTGTTTTCCATAATAATAACAATGACAAGGGCCTGGTGATGAACTACAATTAGCCCCCTGATTCATCAGTTAGCAGCGAAACTTTCAATGCATCCTGACATTTAGAGCATTTGGTTGTGATTAACAGTCTTTGAAATGTCACTGAATTTTATTTAATTGGCTAAGAAAAATTTTTAAAAGGTAATCACTGCAAAGATCACATTCATCGCCAAAAAAAGATAATTGCAGCTGGCACATGACAAGGTAGATGCTAACTACTGTGGCAAACTGGTCTGTGTTCTTTGTGGAGTCTAATGAATGGAGTAGAGATCAATACCTGGAGAGGGCTTAGAAGTTTATTTAAATGCTCTTTTCAAAGCCCTGAGTATCAACGACCACAAGCCTTTAAGTCATCTGAGCAAATACCAAAACTGAAATGTTGGTAATTGCAAGACAGAATAAATTCCATTTAATTATTGCAACCTCTGAGACATTCTATGCTCCAGCCAGTCACAGTTAGTGTATGTGTGGCTAGCAGTCTCTCCCTCTCTCTTCCTGTGTGTGTGTGTGCGTGTGCGTGTGCGTGTGTGTGTGCGTGTGTGTGTGTGTGTGTGTGTGTGTAAAAGCTTTTTAAGTTTAGATAAGCTTGCAGAGTCAGACATAACACACAGGAAGAGAATTCTGTCACTTAAAGGCCACATTGATGAAGTGGAAAATAGATGAAGCCTCATTTTCATGGAAGATTAACCAGCTCTGTGTTTGTCTAAGAATTTAGCTGTTTAAAAGCCCAATGGCGAGAGATGGGGTGGAAATGTTTCTCTCTAAGATGAATGTGCACTCGGGCGAGCATGGTGCCAACTGCTAGCCATCTCCAGCATGGACATTTGGCAGCCCTCATCAGAGCTGTCTCCAGCTCTCCAGGATTGATGAGCAGTCCATCTGGGGTCTGACTGGCCAGACTCCACAGGGTTTCTGCAGGTGAAGATGGGCCATATGCATAGGTGGAAGGCTTCAGTGTTGAAAATAAGGGAGCCAATAAGATGGTTCAATGGGTAAAGGGTACTGGTCACCAAGTCTGATGACCTGAGTTCAAGCTCCAGAGTTCACATGGTGGAGGAGAGGACAGACAAGCTGGACTCCGGCCTCCACAAATAACACATACAGACATACATATGTGTGATAAAAAAATACTGACAAGGATTTGAGGGGGGTGAACGGCACCCATATTGGTGTTTTCTCTGGGTCTTAGTGGTCTCTGGCAGTGTGGACACAATATTTTGCAGGATATAAAGGATATTATTCACAAACATATGCTTAGTGGACCCAGACTACAAGATGTTAATATTAAGTTTATGATATGATATAAATTATAAAATATATAAATATATATATATATGATATTATCTGAGCTCAGATGCTTAAACACTGAAATAAACACATTTTGAAATGCTATTCCTTACAAACTTCTCCTAGCCATATATATATATATATATATATATATATATATATATATATATATATGTGTGTGTGTGTGTGTGCGCGCGCGCACACGCACGCGTATACATACACATGTGTGTATTTACACATGTGTATGTATGTATGTGTATATATATGTATATATACATACATATATATATATATATATGCACAGTGGACCTTCTTGCAAAACATATTTAAGTTTTGAAATGGTGAAAATATGTGTGTGAGTGCATTGCAAAGATCCAGGATGAGGGTAGCTCCCCAATTTGCACACCATGTGTGCACTTGATGGGTCAGCATTTATCTGGCTGTAACCTTGGCCCAGGAATGGCTGAAGACAAAACTGATGAATGGAAAAAAATTAAACCAAATGTTCCAGGGAAAGAAAAAGAAGAGGGATGAATGAGAGGCCATGCAAGAGGTAAGGCCACATTTCAGAGTGGACACTGTAGCTGTTAAGACAGGAGAGAAAGATGGAGTTACAGGGTGTGGAAGAAGGAGGGGCCCCTGAGACTAAAGTTTAGTTAAAGCTTCCAACTAGCTGAGACTCAAGAATTCCAACATAGTTGATAAGATGACACTATGGATTTTATATAAGAATATTTCCTAATAAGGAAAATAAGATGGCAATGAACCATGCTTCATGCCTAGGCCTATAGAAAAGTGAAGGATGGCCTTATTCCTATCCTGGATACCTTCTAGAAATTTCACAAACAATACTATAAACTTTTGTTTACAGTGTAAGCATCCTGACTTCTCTTACGACTTTTGCTTTATCTTAACAACTTCAATCCTATCAGGTACATCTCTGGAGTTAAAAAAATGATCTCATTCATATTCTTAACTGTATGTTTCACTCTTTCTCAGAATGCCTCTCTTCTTATTAAGCCCTGTTCTTAACTTTCCTCCAGGAGTGACTCATCCACCTGCCACAGTGAAGCTGCTCCAGTGACCTACAGAATATCTTGACCTGGAGTCCTATCAATGAAAGGACCAGGACAATGCAGTGACAGTCCAGTCTGGTAAAGGTAATGAGGTCTCATTAAAGGCATAGTTCTCGTGAGCTGTCACCCACATTGGGATGGAATTTCTTGGTAGGGTACCTCACTTGGAGTTACATATGCAGCTATAAGTAACTCCAATAAAAAATTGTTCACCAAGTTGGACCTGGGTGGGATCCTTTCTCTGGTCTGTGCATGGCCTATGTAGGGCAAACAGCCATTTCTGTATGTGTCTCCAGGGAGTCACACATCTGCCTTCAGAGATGAGAACAGAAGAATGAGGCTGAGAATCCCTTATTCAATTCACACACAGGTTCCCTGCTCAGCCAACCCGACACCCGAGGACCACAATCTCAACCACATAATGGTCCCCTAACTCACCCTCCTCTACTACCAAGAGCAAGAAAACAAGGATGTGACATGGGGAAGACTTCCAGCAAGAAGTTGAGCTCAGAGTAGTTCTAGAGATCACAAGACTGGATTTCCAAACCACAACAAGTCTTTTCAGCATCCTCTTAGGAAGAGACTGATAAACTCAGGACTTCGGAGACTGACAGCTCCGAGGTCTGAGAAATCACTTGCCTGGGTCCAAACCAATGCGAAGGGGCATGTGTCCCTCTGCCCAGGTCAGTGGTTTCTGTGCTATTAATGTGCTATTTACAGAGATGTGCTCTCTAAAACACGAACTCTGTGTGTGTGTGTGGTGGGGGGAGGAGACTGACTGACTCCTGGAGCTCACTATGTAGCTGAAGATGACCTTGAACTTCTCATTCATCTGCCTCCATCTCCCAGTTGCTAAGATTATAGGTATATGCTACCATGCACAGTTAACAAATTACTGGGCTGTGGACCCAGAATTTTGTGTATGCTAGACAAGCACTTTACTGAATGCACCCCAGCTTCTTCAGAACATGAACTCTTGCATACATGTTAATCACCTGTGGCTAACAGTCTCTGGGAATGAGGCAAGAGAGGCTGGCTTTGGGTTTATACTGGGGAAAATGACTAGATACTTCCCTTCCCTGATTTTGTTTCCTCTATAAGAGGAAAAGACACTATGCGAATGTATTTTGTCTGTGCTCTAACAAATAAAGCTTGCCTGGAGATCAGAGTTCAGAGCTAGCCACTATAGGCCAGGCAGTGGTGGCACACACCTTTAATTCCCAGCACTTGGGATCTCATGCCTTTGATCCCAGTACTTGGGAGGAGCAAGCAGGAAGTGATATGGCTGGGCAGAGAGAGAAGTGATGAGGCAGGGTGGAGCCAGAAGCTCAGCCCCCTTCAGTCTAAGGATTTCTAGAGGTAAAAAGTCTTTCTAGTGGCTGGCTGCTCTGCTTCTCTGATCTTTCAGCTTTCACTCTGGTATCTGGCTCTGGATTTTTACTATTAAGACCAGTTAGAATTAGCGCTACAACACTGGCTCAGGATTGAAATCAAAATGACTTTCTTTGTGCCATACGTTATTAATAAAAGAAACTCTAGGTGTTATTCCAACCTCTGACCCAAGAGCCAGTGTATCTAGGTATGAAACCCCCAAATCTAGACTGGGATTTCACTGAGTGGCAAAGCAAGATCAAGGCAAGCCCAGGTCCAGATTAATTATCTACCACATACAAGGTGTGCGTGGTACTGAGTGACTCATCCCCCTGACCCTTCATTTGCTCACATTCAAAATGACAAGAGCTGACACCCTGATCCAGATGTAGGTGGCATTCCGGTCTGTGTCTGTTGCTCTCAGAGTACCTTAGGACTAAAACTAACACTGTCCAAGATTTTCTGCAAATCCCATCTATTGTCCTGAGCCTAAGCAAGGCAGGTCAAGGAGGTACTTACATCACTGAGTATGTTGAAGGCCTCGTTCAGAGCGATATCCAGCATTCCAATTCCTTTGGCGAAAAGTTTGTCCAAATGCTCCCTGAAGTGCTGAAACAACAATGCAGGAAAACCCATTAGGACTCTGTTAGGACTCTGCGTGTGTCCCCTCTGCCTGGAGCCTCCCCGCAGCTCCTTCCCCAGCACCTCCGCCACACTCACTACTAACTGCTTCTGGGGGCTCAGTACTGATGTCACCCCCTCTCTATCTGACGAGGCTATCTCAGGCCGTTTGCTTCTCAGACCAGTTCATAGTCCTTCCTTTGTGTCCTAGCTGGCTTCTCTGTGGCAGTGATAAAACATGGACCAAAAACAACTCCAGAGAGAAAAAAACTCCCCAGTCCATCACTAAAGAAAGAAGGGCAGGGACTCAAGGGGGGTCCTAGAGGAAGAAACTGAAGCAGAGATCCTGGAAGAAAGCTGCTTACTGGATTGCTCCTACAGCTTCTTCAACCCAGGACCACCTGCCTAGGGGTTGTACCACCCATAGTGGGCAGGGCTCTCCCACATCAGTCATTCATCAAGAAAATTCATACAGACATGTCCACCGGCCAATCTAACAGACATTTCTCGATTGAGGTTCCCTTTGTCCAGGTATCTCTAGTGTGTATCAAGTTGAGCCTCCTTAGCGACAGCCTAGGGTCTCTTCTGTTTCTTCTGGGTATGTAGCAATCCCAGCCTCATAAGAAACTATGAAACACCGCAAAGAAGCACAGCACACACGGCACATGCATCACACAGCATGCTCGAGTCTGGACTTTGATTGTGTTTTGGTGGTCTGTGCTGAGGATGGATCCCGGGCTGGCACATGCTAGGCAAGCACTCTCCCATTGTGCCACACCCCGAAGCCCTTTACCGAGAAGTTGGTCCTTAACTGGCCCCAGAGCTGTATCATTATGGTTAGGCTCTGCTTCACAAGTCCATCTGGAATCTTATCCATCACACACGCTCAGTGGCACTCAGTGGCATAGGTTTATACTGCATGGTTACCATTCTTTCAATCAATGTGAGGCTGTGTGTTACATGCTGCTTCAGGCAGGGGCTGCTTTTATTGTTGGACATGGAGAGTCAAATGGAACAAACATGTCAGAGATTGGCTCAATGCTCTCTCTGACAAGGTCAGTTGCTTTTGTTTTGTTTTGTTTTTCCTGTTATAAATATAATTCATACATCAGGTGGAAAATAATTCCCCTAAAAGAGAGCTTCCAAATAGCGCCATAGCTAGAGGATTCTGTTTCTCTTTATTCTCTCCTTCCAGACTACCCTTCTTTTCCAACCATAATGCAAACCAACTCCATGGTCTTAGAGATATATTTACCTCCCAGTCTAGCTGTCTACACACAGAGTGGTTTTCCAGGATACTCTTTCCCAGGTTATGATATCCACTAATTGCTTCTCTTTTGTGGGCCACAAGAATACATCATAGAGATTCAGCTGTGTATTAAAGTTACACCTTGACTGGCCAAGGGTCTGTCGAGAGGCAAGCCATTTATTATGAATATTTGGTGTTATCCAGCCTTAATATTCCAGCTGTCTTCTACTATGAAATTCTTGCATGGCCAAATATTTCAGACCTGCTGAACTACTAGGTAACTAACTTCCATGTGGGAGCCAGTACCTGGATAAGGTCACAGAGGCAAAGACAAGCTGGTGGAAGATGCATAGCTTTGTTTCTTGTGCAAATAAACCTCAGACCATCCCCCTGACCCAAGGCCTAGAGGCTCTCCAGAGCAAGTGACCAAGAACAAAAGAGGATTTTACATATCAAAATGAGAAGTAGAATAACATTCCTGAGGAGACAGAGAACCCTGAGCTCAGGGAAAGAAAGGGCAGGCATTTTCTGCAGAAACAGACAGAATGGCATGGCAAGAGAGAAGAGAGGATGACAGAGGTCCCTAGAGGGTAAGCAGATCTCAGGCAGCATAAGGAGATGTACACTGGGCATAGCTTGAGCATATAAGACCTCAAAGCCCACCTTACACTGACACACTTCCTCCAAAAGGCCACACCCACTCCAACAAGGCCACACCCCTAATGTGCCACTCCCTGAGCCCAGGGGGGGCATTTTCTTTCAAACCACCACAGGGACCCACGGCCCTTTTTCTTTTTTCTGACTCTCTCTTATACTAACACATTATGGATGGCTTGAATGAGAGCACTTTCTCTTTTTATGTCCTAGTTCATTTCTGCTGCTGTGATAAAATCCTAACAAAAAGCAGCTTAGTGGAGAAAAGGTTTATTGGGCTTACAATTCCAGGTTCCAGTCCAGCACAGAGGAGAAGCCTAGGCAGGAACTGGAGCAGTTAGTCACATCACAACCACAGACATGAGCTTCCTTCCTCTATTGCTTGATGTTTATCTACTTTCTTCTATCTTACCCTGTTTAGGAATCCCTGCCTAGGCCATTGGTTCTCAATCTTCCTAATGCAGTTTTAAAACAGTTCCTCATTGTGGTGACCCCAACCATAAAATCATTTTGTTGCTACTTTTAACTGTAATTTTGCCACCCTTACGAGCTGTAATGTAAATATCTGATATACAGGAGAGCTGATATTCGACCCCTAAGAGGGTTATGACCCACAGATTGAGAGAGAACCACTGGCCTAGAGACTGGTGCTGTCCACAATGGGTTGAGCCTTTTAACAGTTAATTATCAAGACAGTCACTCACAGACATGCCCACAGGCCAGTCTGATCTAGATGATTCCTCAGGAATACTCTCCTCCCAGATGACTCTAGGTTGGGTCCAACTGACAATTAAACTAACCAGCACACCTTCCCAGATGAAGAAATGGGTTCATTTATGAGACCCACCCACTGTCACGCAAGGACATTGACCCAGGACTTTTGCTGTAATGCAGGAGAAGGTAGCCATCAAGGTTAAGACTGCTGGTAAGTCAGGGAGGAAACCTGGGTCCCACTGGTCACCTGGCCACTGCAGGAGTAATACTCACATGGGTGAAGCAAACAGTCAAGAAGAAAAGTCCAAGAAGAAAAGGGGTGTGGTGGTGTGAATGAAAATGAGCCGCATAGCCCCACAGGGAGTGACACTATTAAGAGGTGTGGCCTTGTTGGTGGAAGTGTGTCTCTGCCGAGTGGGCTGTAAGGTATGATATATGGTCAAGCTATGCCCAGTGATGACAATTCACTTCCTGTTGCCTGGGGACCAAGATGCAGAACTCTCAGCTTCTTCTCCAGCACCATGTCTGCCTGCATGCAGCCATGAAGATAATGGACAAAAACCTCTGACACTGTAAGCCAGCCCGAATTCAATGTTTTCCTTTTGTAAGTGCTGGCATGGTCATGGTGTCTCTTCACAACAACAGAAACCCTAATAAAGGCAAGGGGGAAAGACTGGGTGGTGACAACAGGGCTAGACCACTGAGTACAGGCATGCCCAGCCTTTTCAGACGAGCAAGTCAGTATACTTGCTCCTTTGTTTATTCAGTTTTTGTCGCATTCGGGCATCTGCCTGGGTGGTGGATGGAGCAGAGCATATCAGGGCTGAGGACAACAGGAAGAATTTCTGTTCCATCCCATCCTCATTCTGCCTCTCCTTTAAGACATTTTTCTTCTCTGGGCCTTCTCTTTCCTCCTAGCCATCAGAGGCATGAGGCTGGTGAAGACACACCTGGAGAGGATTGTGGTACACGGAAGCAAGTGAAATCATCTTCATGTAAGAATCCCTGTCTCCCACAGCTCATGATAGGAAATGACAGTCACAGCACAACAGAGCTGCCATCACTAAGAAAGAGAGGGTGCTTATCCGTGAGCACCAGAATGGCTGGTCTAGGAACCCATTCAGTGCCCGTGCTGAGATGTTCAAAGGAAGAAGTGATTCCGAGAGAGCTCGGGTGCGGGAGATGGGAGTCCTGCCAGGGTCCAGTCATCACTCTCCTTCTTAGGGATACTGCTGGCCAGTTCCCATGTTCTCCAGCCGTTCTCCCAACCACACCACGGCCACAGGCACCCTTCCACACACATGCTGCTATGTGGAAGTGCAACTTGGACTTCTTTAAAAGTTTTCACAGATGGAGGGAAAACAGGGGTAAACTGAGTAGGGATTATCAATATTTAAATATTAATAAGAAAACCAGAAAGTTGGTGGCTGTGGAGGTGGCTTGGTTGTTAAAGTACTTGCATCACAAGCAAATGAGCTTGAATTCAGCTAGAATACAGGGGAGTGGAGACAGGAGGCTCTCGGGAGCTCACTGGTCAGCCAGTCTAGTGAGAGACCCTGTCTTAAAAATAAGGTGGAGAGCAGATGAGGGAGAGGCAAACAATAACACACATGTGCACATTCTCACACACACCCCGCCCCCATCATGATCCAAAACTTTTTTTTTTCATTTTTTTATATAATTTAATTTAATTTTACATATCAGCCACAGATTCCCCTGCCCTCCCTCCTCCTGCCCTCCCCCAAGCCCACCCCCCATTCCGAAACTTTATACTTCAGATGCCTTCCATGCCAACTGCCTCCTTTGCAGCTTTATAATCCAATACACCTCGGAAAATAACATCTTGTCCTTCAAGGGCTAGGTTGTTTTAAATGAATACAAACATGGTTAATTTCACTGACCCATAATCCCCAAGGGTCCGCAGGAGCCTAGCTACAGCAGAATGGAAGATTCCAAATTGCTGGCCTGGGAACTGCTCACGGCTGTGGACGGAAGGTAGCCAGTCTCCACACCTTTTCTAAATTAAACAGTTTGTGGGGAAGTAGGTGACAGCCCCATCGTATTATTAAACTTCAATGAAGGAAGGGTAGGGCGGCTTTTTATCTTTGCTTCTGGCAATTCATGTGGCATATTCGGCTGCCCAGGAAAAGGCCTTGCTTCCAAAGCAATTAGCTAAGCTTACTGCCTGGGGAGATAAACCTGCCATGGCTCCCCGTGCTCAGTGCCAGCAGGAACCATGGAGTCTGCTTATCTCCTCCACACAGTCACCACCACCCGGCCAGTGGAGGGCCCTGGTGCAATGGCTCTCCCTCCAGCTGCATTTGGCTTGGTAGAATCATACTGATGATTCTCTCTGAGACAACAGGACTCCTGTGCTCTCCTGTCCATGTGTCCTAGTCAGGGTTTCTATTGCTGTGACAAAGCACCATGACCAAAAGTAATTTGGGAAGTACCTTTAGAGTTTCCATTGTTGCAATGAAACACCATGACTAAAAAGCAAGTCGCTGAGGAAAAGGGTTTATTTGATTTGCACTTCCACATTTCTGTTCATCACAGAAGGAAGTCAGGACAGGAACTCAAACAGGGCAGGAACTTGGAGGCAGGAGCTGATGCAGAGGGCATGGAGGGTGCTAGATACTGGCTTGCTCCTCATGGCTTGCTCAGTCTGCTTTCTGAACCCAGGACACCATTCCAGAAATGGCCCCATCCACAATGGACTGGGCCCTTCTGCATCAATAAGTAATTAAGAAAATGCCTTACAGGCGGTTCTTATGGAGGCATTTTCTCAATTTAGGCTCCCTCCCTTCAGATAACTCTAGTTTGTGTGTCAAGTTGACTTAAGACTAGACAGCACAACTGACCCCTTGTCAACTCGACACACAAACACATCACTATTAAGCCACACCTTTCCTTTCTAATCCATCTCCAAGATCTCGCATTAAAAACATAAATAACTTTAAAAGTCCCACAGTCTTTACCAATTCAAACACATTCAAATTTTAGTCTCTTCAAAATATCCAGTCTCTCCAAACTCTACAATCTCTTTGAAAAGTTCAAAGCCTTTAAGTTGTGGGGCTCTTATAATATCAAAATTAAATACTTCTCCCAGGGGGAAGAACCAGGACACAGTCACAATCTGAACCAAGCAAAACCAAACTTCAACAGTATAAATAACTCATGTCCAATTATCTGGGATTCACTCACAATCTTCTGGATTCCTCCAAGGGGCCTGGGTCACTTTTGTCTGCTCAGCCCTCTGCAGCACACACAGCTTGTCTTCTAGGCTCCGATTGGCTCCACTCCACTGCTGCTGCTGTTCTTGGCGGTCATCCCATGGTACTGACTCCAAAACTGATGGGGTCCCTTGCTACACGTAGGCTACACTTTCACCAATAACCTCTCATAGGCACTTTTCCTGGTGCCACGCATTGACTTCTCTGCATGAACTCTTCATTCCTGGGTCTTCAACTGCCACCAAGGCTGCACCTTCACCAATGGCCTCTCCTAGCCTCTCATAGTGCCACGCCTCAAGTGCAAGACCTCTTCATGCCTTCAAAACCAGCACCACCTTGGTGACTCTTACAGTACCAAGTTCAGATGCCAGCTCAAGGTACAACCTTGGCCACCTCAAGAACACAGCTTGTGTGTGCTGACCCTGAGAAAACACTTCCTAGAAAATTTCACCTCAATGATGCTGGTCTCTTAATACTGCTAATTTCTTAGCTCCAGCTGACCAGCATCCATTGTCCCAATAACACAAGGTTTCACTTCAGTGGTGCTGGTCTCTTGCTAATCTTGACTGACTCTTCAGCCCCAGCTGACTAGAATGACAGACTCTTAATTGAAAATATCAAATTACCCTGATAGAGTCTTTAAACTTCCCTCTGAAACTTCAAAAGACAGGCTTCCATCTTCTGCACTGTGCTCAACATGCTTATCTTCCAAGTTCCTACAGAACATCTGCTGAGCTCTCAACACTCAATGGCTTTTCTAGACTAAAGTTCCAAAGTCCTTCCACAATCCTTCCCAAAACATGGTCAGACCTGCCACAGCAATACTCCACTATGCTGGAGTATTGTTTTAGTTAGGGTTATTATTGCTGTGATGAAACACCATCACCAAAAAGCAAGTGGGAGACGAAAGGGTTTCTTTGGCTTACACTTCCACAGTATTGTACATCACTGAAGGAAACCAGGACAGGAACTCAAACAAGGAAGGAGCCTGGAGACAGGAGCTGATGCAGAGGCCATGAAGGGGTACTGCTTACTGGCTTGCTCCCTATGACTTGCTCAGCCTGCTTTCTTATAGAACCCAGAACCACCAGGAGTGGTCACACCCACAATGGGCTGGGCCCTCCCGCATCAATAAATAATTAAGAAAATGCCTCACAGCTGGTTCTTATGGAGGCATTTTTCTCAATCAAGCCTCCTGCCTTTCAGATAACTTGAGTTTGTGTGTCATAAGACACCAGTGTCCCTCAGTGTGTTTGGCTCTAGAAGTTATCACACACAGTGACGGCCAGATGGCCCAAGGTGAGGCAGAAAATAAGAGCAGGGAAGTCCTCGGCTTCTCTGCAGCAACAAGACAACAGTGAGGGCACAATCAGCGACTACACACAGCCTTGCTCCCCTGCAGACTGTGGACCCACAATCTTCTAGGAATTTTAGCAGGAACCACATTTACAGGGAAAGAACATGTGCTCAACTCCTATGTGATCCTAGAGTTCTTTTTTGTTTGTTTTTTTCCTTAACAGATTATAATTCCATCCAGGGCAATTTTGAAGCTGCCCTATAATCCCACTTAACAAGGAAGTGAAGGAATTGGGAGGGGGGAGTTTCTTAGCAACCGTTTAAGATGTGCCTTGGCAGCACTAAGGAGGTATACATTGTTGCTGGAGGGCTTCTCTCCAGCTTCCACCAAGCCCCACAGTCCACAATCCACATATAAAATAATCCCTCAGATGCTTATAATACTTATAAACTGTATGGCCGTGGCAGGCTTCTTGCTAACTGAAGCCTATACCCACACTTGGATATGTCTTTCTGAGCACCTTCCTACTTAGAGTTTATATTATACCTTTAATAAAACTTCAAATTGTTTCATACTGGCTGCTCTTGGAACTCTTTTCTGCTTTAGTGCCACAAATTTAAGTCTAACCAGAGCTGAAGTTCTAAAAGAGGAGGGAAACTTCTCACGCAATTGAATGTAACAGAGTGGAAATGGGCCTCTGACCCCCACTGCTGACAAAAGTACATGTTTTGACAGACTAGAATCTAGGTGCTCTAAGAGTGCTTTATTGGTTCTCTAGAGGAATAGAACTTAGAGAGGGGGGGAGTACATATAAAGAAATTTATTAGAGTGGCTTACAGGCTATGGTCCAGCTAATCCAATAATGTCTGTCTACCAACAGAAGGTCCAAGAATATAGTAGTTGTTCAGTCCGCTAGGCTGGATGGGGTCCCTAAGAAGTAGGCTCTAATGCCAGTGAAGGAATGGACTTAACATCAAGAATGAGGGCAAACAGGCAAAGAGCAACAGCTTCCTTCTTCCATGTCCTTCATACAGACTACCAGCAGAAGGTGTGGCCCAGATTGAGAGTGGATCCCCCCACCTTAAAAGTTCTGTATTAAAACTGGGTCTTCCCACGTCAAGTTATTGAATTAAGAAAAACAGTCCCTCATAGGTGTTCCCAGCTGCCTGGGTTTTAGTTCAGTCCAGATGCAGTTAAGTCAACAACCAAGAATAGCCATTGTAAGGGCCCTGTTGAGGCCCTCCAAGTTTTAGTCCCAGTAACAGATGTGGTACCATTTTCCTTCTAACAGGAATGCAGTTTTCGACAGTCCCATCAGCCAAATAGATGAGTGGTCTACCAGCCATAATGGCTGACTCACCATGAGATCGCCATGTAAGCTTTCACAGGGCTGTGTGATCCAAATCAAAACCACTGAAGCCCATCTACCAAAGACCATGGCTTCCTACACCTGTATTGTAGTTTCACTTAGTTACTACTAGGTTATTTACTGTAAACAGGGGCTCTCTGTCCTGACATAAGTACTCCTGACAATATACAGCTGTCACCCCAACTTCAACCCCAGGCTGATTCTCTCAGGCACCTGTTTAGCTTGAGAAATCCCCTGGCTGAATTCTATAACCATTTTGGTCACATGTCTCAAGAATACAGGGCCAAGACTAGTCAGTAGATTTTACAGTAGAAAGGCACACATCTGTGGCATGGCCACCTCCAAACTCAGACTCTAGTAAATCAGGCTACCATTTGATTGGGAGAAAGCAGAGACACAGTGTTTCTAAAAAATGAAAATGGAATGGGAGGAGGAGGTAGTTCAGCTGTTTGCAAGTTGATGGGGGTAGGGCATGAATTCTGATAGAACCGCCCTGAACCCTTCCAGGGTCTCCTTCCTATTGTGGATAACAAATTGAAGTGTCTAAAGGCAGCAGCTGTTTAAAGCCGGTGCCAAATTAGACACAAGATGGATCTCTTGGACATGAACACGTGCTAATTCACGGCAGGTTCCTCACATCAACTACAGCTCCATTTCCATGGCAAAAGCACTGATTATTCCCTGTAAGACGATGATGACAGTCAGCTCAGCACAGGAGATTCTCCACTGGGAGGCCTCTCAAGTGGACCAGCACTCCCACCACATCAGTCCCTGTTGTCCTAGAGGAGACACATTCGTCACCATACGCAGCCCACCACGGAGTCAGGAGCAGACCTGCTGCCATGCTTCATGTGAGGCCACTGCAGGGTCCAGATGCTCCGAGGAAAGCCACAGCCCAGAGACTTCTAGACAGGACACCTGCTTTGTGTGCCAATGCAAGATGGTAGTGGGTATGTGAAACAGCAGGCCTTGCCCTTCATTTCTGCCCGACATCCCTAAAGGTCCAAGTTCATCCTTCATCAACTTTATAAGGGCCTTGATTTGATGAAATGTCTTTCTTAGAGCAAGAATGCTTTCATGAACTGGGGTGTACAGAAGACAGAAGTCAGTTTCAGTCCATTCCAGCCGTGATGCCAAGTTTTACTTTCGCGCTGGAGAAATGTGAGTTTATAGCCGGTGCCCAGGGAGAATACAAAGCATTGTGCATGCCAGTGAGCTCATTCACACAGAGGTATCACCTCCTGGGCATGTGGGCAGTCCTCTGTACCCACATTAAGAACTATAAGCCCAAATACAAGGCTGACGGGGACCAAGATGCATGCATGGATGCATGAAGATTTGTGGTTTTATAAAAAGTATATTTAATTAAAATGTGTTTGTTACAATGATCTCTGTATTTTGCCAGACATAATTATGTATGAGTATTAAACTTAATTGTGTCCATCTCATCCATTCACATTCAAGTCTGGGAATAAACAAATCCCCTGGCTGGCAATGTAGTTTGAAGGATCTATCAGCATTATTTGATGAATCCCTGACTGATGACTACTCAGATTTTCAGGATTTTATTTTTCCAGTCTTGACTCCAGTGAACATCCCTGGGCCTACATTGTAAGACATTCGCCTGATAACACCATCGTAGCAACTTCATGGATGTAAACGATCAATGAATATGCAGTAAATATGTTTCTTTGTAATACCACAAGGAGTTATTACAGAAATTTAAAGAGTAACTCAGATAGTGCTTAAACAGACTCAGTCTTTAGTAAGTGCTCAGTAAACACAAGGTCTCTGCAGGATAATGAGATCACAGTGTCAGAAAGCACTGTGTTTGGCTCTTGTTTTTAAGTCTCTCAGCCGACACACTTTCTCCCCTTCCAAGGCTACATACAAGGAAAGGAAAGCTGCCATCTCCTCTGATGGGGTGAGAGTGCAGGTGCCTCGGGGAAGGGACTCAGCCACACCTGGGGACTGTCTGGCTCCTGGCTCTGCTTTGTTTTACTTGTCAGAGCAGACAAGCTACCCTCTTGAGCAGGCTCAGATTTTCCTAGCTCTAGGAAAAGTTGGCAAGTGTTAGGGTTGCCAGCTAAAATACAGACCACCAAATTAACACCAAGTTTCAGATAAATAAGAAATAATACATGAAAAATTCATTGCCGGTCAATATGTACCATATGCTTCAATTCCCTGCGCATTCGGGGCGGCCTGCGGCTGGTATTCCGTGTCTCAGCGTTAACCAGTCTTGGTCTGCTCCTTCTAGGATCGCTCTCCAATCCACTCGTGCCCTCTGCCAGCACAATGGACAGGGTGTTCCAGGTTCTTACTCAGCTTTAGCTGCAACCTGGGATCAGGCATTTTTCCTAAGGAGTCCAGGAAACCTTGCACTGTTTAATTTTTTTTCAACTTGACACAAACTAGTGTTTCCTGGAAAGAAGAAACTACAACAGAGGCGCTGCCTCTGTCAGACTGACCTGCAGGCATACGTGTGACACGTTTCCTGGATTAACGACTGATATGAGCAGCGCCAGTCCAGCAAGGGCAATGCCACCACTGCACGTGCTCCTGGGTCATAGAAGAGAGCAAGCTGGGCAAGCCCCGGGTAGAGAGCCAGGAAGCAGTGCCCCGTCCACCCCTGTGGTCTTTGCCTCTGTCACTGCCCCCCAAGTTCCTATGCCAACTTCCCTTGACGATGGACTATAACTTGTAAGCTGAAATTAACCTTCTCTTCCACCAGCACTGGTCTGGGCTAGTGTTTTATTATCAAGGCAAGAGAAAAGCGAACTAGGGCATTCTCATTTACACTTACCCTTATTCTCCTGGGCACACACTCAGCAGTGAGGAGGATGGAGGAGCAGGGACAGAAAACAGCAAGGGGCCAGGGGAAGGGGCAGAGAAGGAAAACATACAAGATGGAGGGGCTCATAAGAAGCCTGGAATGTGGCACAGTCCAAGATTGACTAGGCAGAGACAGGAATGCCAGGCAGACCATGGGTATTGTAAGTAGAGGAATAGATGTGCCAAAACCCCAGGATAGGAGAGAATGGAGTATCTAAGTGACTCTGAGGGCAGAGAGCAGAACGGAGGACTCTGTGTGCCCTGGGTATGGGAGGAAGGCAGGAGCCCACGAAGCAGGACTGTCCAGGCACTTGGAACTATCAAGAAACAGACTGCTAGTCAGGATGGATGTGTGAAGATTAAAAAAGTCTCAAAACTCAGTGCCGAGAAGAAATGCCAGCTTTAGGGGTTAGGGGAGCCTGAGGTCACAGCAGGTAAGCCACAGGAATAAACAGAAATACAGACCTCAGGAAAAGGGCAATGGAGGCCCAAGGCCGACTCCTTCAAAAGCAAATCAGCTGTGATGCAAAGGTAACAGAAGGATAGATTTTCAACCACAGGATATGAAGGCATAGGCATCGGGGAGCTTTAGAGACAACTTGCACGCTCCCAGTGAGAAAATTAAGATTCAGTCACTAGCAAGAAAATGAAACTGAAGAAATCACTCCAAGAAAGGTTTATATGATTCATCTATAAAGTTTTCGTTTTCAAGCTCCACATTGGAAGATTAAAGATACAGATCTTTTAAATAGTCCAGTTGTTTTTTTCTGAAGTAAAACATCTCTTTGTAATTCTTCAGTCCCCCTGGCCAGTGGAAATGTCAATGTATAGACACTATGTGTTCTTTTAGGGCCTTGTAATGGTCCCTCAATCTTCACTGTGCTGAGTCTGCAGTGTTGAGCCCCATAGTTGAAGCAGACCTGTGACATTTCCCCTCATCCTTCTGTGAGTGCTGGCCGTGTAGTTCTTTCTTGCATCTAGACAGGAGATGACCCACTCACAGCAGTTCCCCAATGTCTCTACTTGTGTCACCAGCTTCGGGGAGGCTTGGGTCCCTCCTCTGAACACAGAGTGCCCATCCCAGCGGTGCACAGCTGTGCAAGGTAGGAGCAGTCCAATCAGACAGCAAGCCATGCTGCTGACTCTTCCCCAGAGGTCAGGGAGAGCTTTTCTTGTTCAGCCTGGAAGGCAGTAGGTTCCAGGAGCCTAATTAACACCTCCCTATTTGCTTCTTAAAGGAAGCTAAAGGAATTTTAGAAAGAAAATCATTATTTCAAAGAAGCATCGGGACATATGTTCACGACCTGGCATGGGTGGTACCCTTCACGGAGATAATAAATGAGAATGCTAAGATATATCCTTTACGTGGAAGTCAGGTGTTCCCTGTCCCTCTCCCCTGCCTATACTGGTCAGTTCCCCTGTGGTTCAGGGTCCCTGGGCTGCTGATTCTAACCTGTGTAGGATAATGAGTCAGTATCTCTCAATGAGTAAGGGGATGATAACAGGAACGAGAGAATTTATATTGCTTTGTTACAAAAGTGAATCTATCCCATGATCCAGTCTTTAAGACCCATGCCCCACAGCAAGCAGCCAGGGGAAGCAGAGGCCATAGCTTTCAGCACCAGCATGAAGATCTCCAACTGTGCAGCCCATGAGCAGTGAGGTCTATGTGAGTCTTTATCTCACAGAGTTTGGCAAAGAGGAAGAGTCTTATAGTATTAAAAGGATACATTCTGTTTTTAAAACCTACCCCATGGTTTTCAATCTTAATTATGGGGGTGATTTTGGCAAAGCCTCCTTGCTTCACTACCAAAATAAGGACAACAGAATGGACAGTCAAGGCTCTTTGGAAGGTCAGTCAGATAACACGTGTATGATACCGAGCAAAGGATCTAACACATAAACTCTTGAACACTTCTGGATGTTCCTAGGGGAATTTTAAAAACCATTTCATATGAAATAATTGTAGGGCTTCACAGAAGTTTCACTAATATTGGTTCCCATACTCTCACCCCAACTTCCCCCAGTGGTAATTCCTTTACCAAAGAACAACTCTCTAAACCAGCAAATCGACAGTGGTACAGTACTGTGAAGTAAACGACAGTCCTCACTGGATTCCATCAGTTTTCATAATCACTGTATGTATGCATGCTATTTTATAAAATGTTATCATATGAATGGGCTCACATTCACCATTAGGAAACTGTTCTCTCACTGAAGAGAAAAGCCTTCTCATCCATCTTCTCTATATCACAGCGTGCTCCACAATTAAGCTCTGGAGATCACTGATTCTTCTCTATCACTGAAATACTCTTGTAAAGATTTATTTTTTATTTATGTGTGTGTGGCAGTGTGCATGTGCATGCACCAATGTGCGCAGTACACACAGAGGCCAGAAGAGGGCATTATATCCCCTGGAGCTGTAGTTATAGGTGGTTGTGAACTACCAGTGTGGACGTTGGGAATTAAGTTTTAGTCCTGCAAGTGCTCTTAGCCCCTAAGCCATCTCTCCAGCCTCTATCACTGGCACCTAATTTAGAGCATATCATATGACTGGAATCATGCAAGTGCTACCTTTTGAGACTGGCCTTTGTCACCCAGCATGATGCCCATCACACACATACAAAAGGGCCTTTGTCAGCCTTGTTGACAATCACACCCTCAAAGCCCCAACAGTGCTCAGTCTGAGGCAGATAAATATCTTTCAAACTATGTTTTTAAAATTAATAGGCATATTAAGGCTTACATGTATGCAAAAGTTAAATATAATTTGGTCTAATTTCAATTCCATGGCTTTACCCCAAGGAATCAGTCAAGCAAATATCCAAATGTTTATATGAACCATGTCCATCATAGCACTATTTATAATGATAATTTAAAAAATAAAAAGCATGCTATATATTGAACAATAAGGAGGATGAAATGATATGTAGTCATATAAATACTGAGGATTAACTTATATATGCCTATAAAGGTCATTTCAAGTTACTCTTGGTTTTAAGAGACACATAAATAAGATGTACTTTAAGAAAAAAAAACATTGGATGGCCTTCCCAATAAATACAAAAATGTGTTATTGACTATTTTTGATGGCAGAAATATACACAACCTAGGATTCTCTTCCTTTTGTTTATTCATATTATGAATGAGATTTTTCATTATGTAAAAGCATCACTTAAAAAAAATCATCACTGCTGTGGATAAGCCTTACTACCAAGATATCCTTATTTGTGGAAGGGTTCCATATTTTGGAATCTTAGCCCCAAAATCATCATTAGATGCCTGTCCCCTGGGCAGTGAGACCATGTAATAAGAGATGCATTTGCCTTCCAGAAGGTTTGCTGATGCTGAAGACCAGCATATGGGAAGACAAATCTGGGCATCTGCTGGGAACTAGAAAGATCTCGAGGGGAACTAAGAGGAGCTAGCCCTTAAAAAACAAAGTAAAGGATTAGACAGGTGGGGTGGAGACAGCCTGGTAGTGGTAGCAAATAAAATTAAGAACAGTTTATGAGAAGGGAACTATTTGGAGAGCTCACCAGTTCTACCTAGAAAAAGGCAAAGACAGTACCTTTCTTCCCTTAGAGCTCCTAAAAGGAGCCCTAGGAGCTAGACATGCAGGTGGGCAAGCTCCCAGCCTAGCTCCTTAATTGAACTTGTTTGTACTACAAATGAAACTGACCAATTACGATAGAGCAGATGGAAGCTTGTACCCCCAATACCTCCCCCACCCCATGACCACCTCTTTCCACACACTCATTGGTCATGACACCAAACAGAACAGAGGGGACCAGCCACCCAAGCCTCCACCTTCAGACATAGCATCCAGACAGCAGCAGACAGTGAGTTTCTTCAGCTGTGGTTTGAACTCCCAGCCTGACAGGCAGGTGTACTTGAGTTTCTGATTCAGGCCCCTCACAGGGTCTGAACTAAGAAGGAGCTGCCTCCTTTCGTGACAAAAATTTTCACAAAGTGGGAAGAAACCAAAAACTACCTTTACAAATAATCACAAAAATGAGGCATCCTAAAACCAAAAACTCAGCCCACGTACCTGGAAAATGTCCTGTATCATTGAGGGCTCTTGTATGATCATTTCAATACTTTGAGAAGACTCCCAACAGATAGACAGAAAGGGAACTATTCATTATCAGAGCTAATAAAAGTGGGTGTGAATGTGGAGTTAGCTTTTTTGGTCATGGAACCTCTGTAGTCACCTTTGTCCCACGCTCTGAAGGGTCCTGCTCTTACTTAATGCTCTGGGACATGGTCATCATCTTTAAATTCAATAAACAAGAAGCTCTGCTCTTCTGTTTCATACACAGACCATGTTCTGTTGCTCTAGTAAACCACCTGCTCCTGGGTCATTGATAAAGGAATGATAAAAACATTATTTTGTCTCACAGTTCCAGAAATCCAAGGGTACAGATGTCTGCTCAGCTGACAGAGGACTCTGTTTGTCTATGTGTGGCAGCAAGAAAGAAAGAAACGTGAGCAGAGAGGTGAAAGGTGGGCAGCTCAGTGTGTCACAACCCACTGGCTCACAAAAGTAAACTGTTCCTGTGTGTGTATCCGGTGCTGCTGGTCTTCAGACCCGGCTTTTGCGGTGGGCCTTAGGCGTCAGTTTTGGTAGTGACTAACTCTAACCAGACTGTGGCAGTACTGAAAATCATGTGACCCACCCTGATGGCTGCAGAGGCTTATGTTAGGCTACCTAAGGACAGGAGTGGTGAGAAAGGGCTGTCTCCCGTTACAGAGTTTTGGTCTCTGTCTCTACACAAATGTTTACCAGTGTTCATGGATGCCTAGCTTTAGTTTCCAGGGTCATGACATCAGAGAGCAGAATTTCTCTTCAACCAGCAACTGGCTAAAGAATCCTCCACAGTTCGCTTGATGTAGTAGTTTTAAAATTAGCTTGTGTGAGAGATCAGGGTAAAAGGAACATATTTAGAAAACTACTCCTAACCATGAAAGTGCTATTCCGAACCCTCAAAGCAGTCAGTCATTTGATTCTAGCTCTTAGGGCTTTGATGGACAGTGGGATGCTGAGAGGCTGGGATGCTGAGAGGCTGGGATGCTGAGAGGCTGGGATGCTGAGAGGCTGCGGCAGGATGCTCATAGCATGCCTCCATTCACACAGATGCAAGTGGAGCCGCCAGAACTGAAGGGTGCTGGGAATATGAGCTGTGGTATCTAACAGTACGCTGGTGAGCAGACTGTCACCGAATCCCTGGGAAGCTTGCTAAGAATATTCAATGGTTCCAAGCTTAAAGGCTGTACGTTATAAAAGATGCCAGTGTGAAATGTACCTATCACCTCTTATGAGTGGGACAGTGAGACAAAATATAGCTCACTTAGGGAGGAGCCTGAAAATAATGCAAAGGCCTCCTCTGGCTTTGGCACCCCGCTCTGAAGCCCTTTGAGCTAGCCCCGGGCCTCAAGTCAGGCTGTTACTGCAGCCTTGCCGTCACCATCCTTGACTGTGATGACGAGAATGGGAATCCAGAAAACAAAATTGAAGGCGAAATACATAAAGACAGTCAAATGAGGCCATGCCGCACCCCTCATGACATGCCTACAACGAATGTGTTGTTTGAGGTCTCAGCTACCAAGGAGCCCACAATTGTGTAAAACTCCGGTCACATGATATAGGCATAAAACACAGCCCGACAAAACACTAGATTTCACTGGCAACATGTATACAGTGTAGAAATGAATTCTCTGGGCAGGTGATCAGGAACAGGTTCAGAAGGAGCAATGTCTGAGATGCTCCAGAGGTCACTCGGAGCTTCCCGTGGCAAACCGCTCCGTGAACGAGCCACAGCTCCTACCTGCAGCTCCTCTCTCTCACACACAGGAAGCAGAGAGTGAGAGGCTCGTTGTCATACTGCTGAGAAAGAAAATCCACAAACAAGAACAGCCAGAGGCTCCCTGGGCACATCACAGCACGCCACATTATCTTCTTTACTCAGCAGTGCAGAGATCCCAAACTGGTCCTGGAGGAAAAGGCAGGCTTTGGGCTTCTGCCCCCTCCGTGGAATGATAATGAGAATTCAGTTCCAGATAGGGCATGCTGATCCATGCTGGATGTTCCCTTCAAGACCCAGCTGGCTGTTAAATGAGGTTAATCCAGCTCAACCCAGTGAGATTTTTGAAGCAAATACCCAAGAAAGCTGCTAGACTCCAGGCAAATACTTTACAAATTCACAACAAAAGAACATCTTCCCTTCATAAAGATAGGAAAGAGCCTCTGTGCCACGCACAGATGCCTTCAGCATTATTTCTATTATTTCCAGACTTCTACCCAAGCGAGACATTTGTCTCAGTGTCCCTCTCCCAGGACATTGATAGGCTACATAACACATTGGCATCCCTGTGCCAAGACAACAGGCCCCTTCCTAGGAAATGCCTTCAGCATAAACTGCCAATCCTAACATATTTGGGGAGACTAAATAACTGACCATTTGGGGGCCGTGCCAAGGCCAGCTGGCTGAGGCTGCCAGGGACCTTGGCCTGCAGAGCATGGGGTCTGGATCTGGCATCTGGGTCCTCCCCAGGCTCAGTGATCACAGCTGAGGCAGGGATGCTGCAGCCCTCCTCCCACCCAGGACCTCAACTCTGCCATGTGATGGGGAGGCAGTTAATGTTCAGATGAATTGGCACCCAGACTCAGGCCTGCAGGAGAGCACAGAGTGAAGTCATGCCTGCCTAAGACCTTCGGTGATTTTCAGAGCTCATTTCAACCAGATTTGTC
Source organism: Peromyscus leucopus (assembly GCF_004664715.2). Lineage (NCBI taxonomy): Eukaryota > Metazoa > Chordata > Mammalia > Rodentia > Cricetidae > Peromyscus > Peromyscus leucopus. The sequence goes on along the minus strand of NC_051070.1, from coordinate 111,324,602 downwards.
AACAGGTTTAATCCTGTAGAATAATTAAAGTTAGAAGACAGGCCACACGGCTGCTTTCCAGTGCTCACAGGGGAATCTGCACATGGAAGAAGATGCATTGTTTTGCCTGCCAAGTTTTTTAAACTTATCATTATTAACTCATTAATTTATTCACTTGAAGCATATAGAAAAAAGAGCAGAGGCCTGTGAACACCTACAGCTCTCTGAATAGAAGGCACAGCACAATCAAATGCAGGTTGCTGATGTGTGAGGTCATCTTCCATCAAAGGCTGTGTTATGTGTTGGTCCATCTAATGCAAATGCAGGACACTCAGGCTGCACCTGTGTGAAATGTTTGACCATTCTGTGATCTGCAAAAAAAATGGTAATTTAACATGGATCCTTCTAACAGTTGTTTTTGTTGTTGGTTTTTGTTTTTGTTCTGAGCATGGCCCCCTGGGTTCAGTTTGTCTAATACAAAGTGAGATCTGGAGCTTGACCTCCTGCCATACAGGCTATGATGAGCAAATGAGCTGAAAGATACAGGGAGGCTTTGCAGAGTATGAAGCCACACCCCGCGCTGAGGGGGGTGGGGGAAGGACTGTATGGCTATCATTCCAACACACTCCAGATCTTCTGGTCAGTTTCTGATCCAGTAGCCAGGGCAGCTAGACCTGTATGGAATTCGGTGTGTTAATTTAACCCAAAGCATGGTCAGACAACCTGGTCGCTGTACTTTCATGCCTTCCCATCTGTAATACTTGCCATAAAACTAACATGAGTTTTTATGTGAGACACATTTTTTTTCAAATATTAGATACTGACTATAAATCCCACAGCTTCTCTCCACAGTAAGAGCATTCAGTTGGCAGGTCTCCAGTGGGACCCTCCACACAATGTAGTCATGTTTTATCTGGAGAATGCTTTGTTTGCTGATGGCCAAGGACCTCTACCTGAGACCAGGCCACATTCTAAAAACAGTAAAATCCCGATTATTATTATTAAGTAAATACTTGTGAAATCACAGCTCCTTCTAGCCCAGTAGATGGATGATGCCATTAAAAATATCCAAGGGTGGGGCTGGAGAGATGGTTCAGTACTTAAGAAAATATGATGCTCTTCCAGAAGGACTGAGTTCAGGTCCCGACACCCACATTAGGCTGCTGACAACTGCCTGTAATTCCAGCTCCAGAAGATCCCAGGCCTTCTTTAGACTGCCATGGACCCCACAGCTCACATGCACACGCCCACACAGACACACAGAATAGCCAAGGACTGCTGGGGAGCTAGCTCAGTGATTGAGACTGGGCAAGCATGAGGCCCTGAGTTTGGATCTTCAGCTCACACATAAAAGTTGGGCGTGGCCATGTGAGCCAGCAACCCCAGTGCTGGGAGAAGTGGAAACAAGAGGCTCACTGGAGCTCGCTGGACGCCAGCCTAGCCAGAGAGCACTGGGAGCTCCAGGTTCAGTGAGACCCTGTCTCAAGGGAATATCGTGGAGAATGGCAGAGGACCGTGGGTACTAGGGTCTCAGGGTCTGATCAGTTTCATGAATCCCTGCCCCCCCCAAAGCTCCAGAGCATTTGAGATAGTGACATGGCAGCTTATTCCTTTGATAGGACGTCAAGGTAGAACCCAGGCAAGCAGCAGCCACATTTCAAATCAGGCCACCATCCCTGGAAGTATGGGGACCAGAGAACAGAGTTTATAAAGAGTAGTATCCACAGTGCCAAAGTCCCTCCTTGACTAGAAATGCCACCAGTTTACAGCCAGGTAGAAGTAAGACAGACAGGCAGGCACGCACACACGCGCGCGCGCGCACACACACACACACACACACATATACAGGAAGGGAGGGAGGGAGAGGAAGAAGGGGGAGAGAGAGGGAGAGAGGGAGAGAGGGAGAGAGGGAGAGAGGGGGGAGGGAGAGGGAGAGAGAGGGAGAGAGAGAGATATTCAGCAAACCTGGCCACATGTAGACAGAGATATCAAAATAAAAGGTTCAATAGATTCCCACAGAGGTGGAAGTAATGAGCAAATGTCACATCCTTCTTCATGTTACACACAGTTGTGCTCTTTCTTACTAAGGTGGATGGCACAGCACTGTAAGAGTATCTTACTAAACACCACTCATCACACCATGTTCAAAAATGTCATGCTGTTTACCCATAATTCAGAATTGGGTTTTACTTCTGTATAAGGCAAAACAGAATGAAGTGATATTGAATTGTGTAGGAAAGTTAGCGATACCTGCAATGGGTGGGTACTGTTGGGCTTTTTAAGCTGTATATGATTGGTGTGGTTCTGTATTTACATGGTGTTTGTTTGTACAAGTCATCTAGTACCTTCTTGTTTCAATCATCTGTCTGATGAGCTGACCAAATATGTTGGGGACTAGAATTCCCGATGTATACATTGGTAATAATAATGATGGCAATCATGAGAATCAGACATGTTTTCTCACTCCTAAGGTACTGTGTTTATATTATGTTATACATTATTTATTTCATGTACGTATTTCTATGTACAATGCATATCCTTATGTTTTTGCCTTCCAGCTAAATACAGATGAACAGTGAAATTAAGAAATCAATTAGCTGGTGGGTTTATTCAAGGCAGAAAGTTCATCCAAGGTAGAAATTCTCCCTAAACCCTCATTTGCTAAGAGTTGAACTGAAAGGTGACTACTGGCTTCCATGTGCTCCATGCAGAAAGCGGTGACTCTGAGTTATGCAAAATCTGCATTTAGTAATATATATCTTCTTCTCGTCTCATTTACAGTTTACACTAATGATGGGCAAACTACCATCCACAGGCTATGTTTGTCTATGGTCCATCTTTGTAAATAAAGTTTTATTGAAACACAGCCAGGACCATTCATTATGTATTGCCCGTGTCTGCTGTGGTGCTAGAATCACAAATGACAGCCATTGTAGCAGAGACTCTATGACCCCCAAACCAGAATATTTATCGTGTAGTCTTTAACAAGTTTTCTGGCATCTGGTCTAGACTCATACGAAACTTCACATTTATTTCAGTACATTGACGGAGAGAGAAACACAGTGACAACAAAACTGGCCTACACTATATGTTGGCACCAAGCCTAACAGAGATAGTCCCCCAATCGCATTTCGACTAATTTTAAATGAGTGAATCCATCAACTGCACATAAACAGGCAATTATATATTAAAAGGTAATATTTGAAGAACTTCTGGGATAATATCTCACAGAAAAGGCTTTTTAGCTTCTCTGAAAGGCTGCCTCACAGGAATTAGGACTTCTTCTGTACTGTGTATCATCTGTACCACTATTTCTTAAGTAATTTCAGGTAACAGGGTAATGTGGATTTAACACTATGTGTCCACACCTCTTGACCTTGCCAAACAAAATCTACCCATTAGAAAAAGAAAGCTTATCTAGAAATGAGAAATTGCCCTTAGAACTATAGAGAAGTGAATGGGTTAGTATTTACCATTCTACAAGAATAGCTTGTTTTAAATCTTTATATGACTTTCAATAATGTGAAAGTACTGTTAAAATACTTTATTTCCAATTGCAAAAGTATTGTGTCCTCAGTGTAAAGACACTCCAATAATGCAGAAATAGATCAGACAGCCCTCTCAAACTTTCCTCTTCACTTCTTCCTCACTTCCTCTCTCCCTCCCTTTCTTGCACTTTAAAACAAGCAAAATAGGAACTATCACATCACAATAGTAGTTAACTGTTAACTACACACTGTTATTCTCTGTCTCTATTTCTCTTTCTCCCTCCCCCACCCCGTGTGTGTGTGTATGTGTGTATACTTTGTAGTTATTTTTATTAAATTATATACATTGAATATTAAATGATCAGATCTAGCATTTCTATACAACTGTATACAAATTGTTCCTATTTTCTTCTATTTAAGTTATCTGTTATCTTCTATATAAGTTATCTCATGGTGTTTCTAAGTAATGCAATTCTTATACCTTTTACTAGTTTTAATTTAATAAAAGTGAGTTATCATTTGTTCCCTCAACTAACTTCATCTCCTTTTGTATTTGTCCAGGCAACATTTATTTATACACAGAAAAGCTACTTATCCACATGCCCCTCACCCTCACAACACTGGTATACTGTATACTGCATATTCCCAAGGCCGTGAGAGGCTGGAGGTTTTAGCATCCTGACTGTCCCCTTCAACCAAGCTCAGACTGAAAGAAATAGTCCCATAGAAACCCAGCAACTCTGCTGGCTCCTTTTGTTAGGGCAAGGAGCACTGGTGTCTCTGATGCCAGGGGGAAAGATGAGAACTGCCGAAGAAGATGGGAGTCACATGGGTCTCTAAGATCGGCTGATTTCGCAACAGCCAATTCACAAATGAATCTTAAACAGAACCATGAAATTTGGTGGATTTCAGGACATCTTCATTATAAAACCAGAGAAAAACCATATCACCCTCCTTCCTCCCTCGTATCCCCCCTCTGCTCCCCGCAGAGACCACGGGAGGTTCATTTCAAGGTCTGATGAATGGTTCAGAAGGTCTGAAGTAGATTACAACGTGAATTTCCTTGTTTGAATTCTATATTTGAACTCCAGACTCACCCAATTTGTCATGGTTTCTTTTTCCTTAAAGAAAACACCAGTCAGTTATTTAGAATATAAAACAGCAAAGCCAAATGTTCCCCAGACAGCAAACCACACCTTCAGAAGACAAAACCGACCACTTAAGAGAACCTCCAGACCCTGTCCAGGGATGCTGAGCTGTCCGCTATTTATTTTATGCAAAAAATCATGGGAAGCCAGTTTTGATCAAAGCCACCCAACATTTCCATTCTCATCAAGACACACTAAGATCCCCACATTCCTTTTCTCGTTTTCTAAAAGTAATTTTATCAATTCTGTTTTGATTTAAATGACCATGTTCTGATTTTCAGGCCCCTGGATTAAGGACATGGCACATTATACTCCTAAATGTGACCTCTGAGAAGCTCTTCATGACTTTGGGTAGCTGAACCTTCAGTGGCCACAGTTATGGGAGGAAAAGCCAGGTGAGTGGGTAGAGGGGCATGGATAGAGTCTCAGATATCCCACTGTCCCTAAAACTTCTCAGGAAGCACATGGTCATTCCCGCAGGCATCTGAACATGCTGGTCAAAATCAATGAACTGCCACTGCTGCTCACACGGCCAGTTTTACACAGGTGACATGGCAGGTGACAATGTTCCATTCCCATTATGAGAAGAATGTGGAAAAGGTTCAAAGCTGCCCTCAAGAGAGTGCATTGGATCAGAAATGACTAGAGAGAAATGCTCATGTGAAACTAGCCAGTTTCATCTTGTCACATTTTGATTACCGTGGTTATATGAAATGTACCACATTTTTCACCATTTTGTATAATGCATGATAAATAAACAGGGTGAAACCACAAAAAATTCCAAGCTTTTATTGTCAGTGTTTTCTAGATCGTCTATTGAAATGACAAAAAAAAAAAACCCTAGATAGAATCCTTTTACAAGTGCCTCATACATTTGTCCACTCATTCACACTTCTACGAACCACATATCCCTTATCCCTAAACTCAGTGCACAACATTTTCCCTGTGGAAATGGGTATATCTGCCCAACACAGACCTACATCGCATTCACAACTGGACTGTCTGCTGTCTGGCTACTCCATCCCTGTCCCTCATGATGGGTCCCCTGACCTATCAGAACCACACGGAAGAAGCACAGGGACACAGCCTGGGAGAGGGTCTGACTCTAGACATCAGGTCAGAGGCTTAGGGTACAGTATTCCATCCTAGGAAGCTACTGTTAAGTGAGTATATGTAAATTTACCCTTTGCTTTTCATGAATGGTCTGTGTCTGTGTCGCATACGGACAGAGAATACTGCAGGCACGTGGCCCACACTGAACTGAGGGCAGACACAAGAACCCGGTCAAATTAACTGACAGAGTTCCCTTCAATTTTAAAATATCTTAAGATAATAATGGAAACTAAAGACTTGGTCTTCCGAGACTGTTCTCAACATGTAAAGAAGCTTTTTGCCATTATGTGGTAACTACAACCAGTCCTTTCCTAACAGGACTGAAGAACGTCTGTCACGCCAAGTCCGCAAACTCTTTGCCTAGCCCTAGATCCTGAACCTTCACTTTGTTCTTCTAGAGACGGCCATAGCTAAATTGTTTGCACCTGACTCTGAGCCACTTGATTGTTCCGTAAACTGTAACCCTGAGGTCAAGGCTAAGTTCTCATTGCTTTATTTATGGATGTTGGGTTGCTCCATTGTCATTAATTATCAAGGCTAGCCTTCCTTCCCTGAACTGCTTCGTGATGTCTTCAAAACCAAACTGGGCACATCTGTGTGGGTGTCCTGCCTGTGTTCTCTCTTGCATTTATTTCTGTGTCTAGCCTCCTTTCCACCAATGCCAACTCTTGTTAAATACTGTCTTCCTAGGGGGCAGTTTGTTGACTCCATTTATTCTCCCTACACCCTTTTTGGTTTTTACTGGAATATGTATGTTCGTGTACAGGTAGGTACACAGGTGTTTGCAGGTATGTACATGAATGTAGAGACCAGAGTACGACCCCAGGTGTCACCTCTCAAGCACTGTTCACCTTCCTTCCTTCCTTCCTTTCCTTCCATTTCTTTCTCTCTCTTTCTTTTCTTTCCTTTTCTCTGTCTCTCTCTCTCTCTCTTTCTTTCCTTTCCCTTCCCGAGAGAGAGAGAGGGGGGAAACTGAGGGATTTCTGGAACTTGCCAATTAAGTGAGGCTGTCTGGCCAATGAGTCCCAGGGCTCTGCCTGTTTCTGCGACCTCAGCACTGACATTATCAAGTACGTAATGCCGTACCTGGCTTTTCAACTTTAACTTGAGTTCTGGGAATTGTATGCACTGGCTGCTTTTCTAGAGGACCTGGGTTCAGTTCCCAGCACCTATATGCTGGCTCGAAACCATCTGTAACTCTAATTCCAGGGATCTGACGCCCTCTTCTGGCCTTTGTGAACCTCAAGACATTCAGGTGGTACACAGAAATACATGCGGACAAAACAGCTATGCATATCAAACAAAGTTTTAAACAAAGTCAAGCTGCCCAACTTTCACCAAGGTCATTGTTAGCTGAGGTTTTTATAAATAGCCTTTTTTTTTTTTTTTTTCATGACAGGGTTTCTCTATGTACCTTTGCACCTTTCCTGGAACTCACTTGGTAGCCCAGGCTGGCCTTGAACTCACAGAGATCTGCCTGCTTCTGCCTCCAGAGTGCTGGGATCAAAGGCGTGCACCACCACCGCCCAGCTATAAATACCCTTTTAAACATGACAAAACTATAGCTCATCTCACCTTTGCTAAGGTATTATTTTTAAAAAAAATGAATGGGTCTTAGGTTTTTGACCAAATGCTTTTCCCCATCAAATGCTAGGCTAGCATATCTTCTCATCTTTAGCCTGGTGACATGGCAGATTACGTTGATTGCTTTGACACTGATGTTGAAGCAGCCTTGCATATCCAGAGTCAAGTCTACTTGGGTGGTGTCTTACGTTTTCTTTTGCTCTACTGTTACTTGTTTTATCAGAGAAAGTCTACTCCCCCCCCCCCCGGCCCCAAGAGTAAGGGTGCTCTCTCTACATGCTCCATTTGGCTTTAATTGTCGACTTGACACAGTCTAGAATCATCTGAAAAGGAAGTCCCAAGTGAGGGCTTGCCTAGATCAGACTGCAGCGTGGGCATATCTGTGGGGGGCTGTCTTGATTGCTAAATGATGGAGGAGGGTTCAACACTCTGGGAGTTGGCACTATCTCCTGGGCAGGTAGTCCTGAGCTAAACAAGGATCTGTGAGTGGGCCAGCAAGCAGTATCACTTCATGGTTTCCAATTCAAATTTCTTCCCCAAATTCTCCCAATGATAGAAAGTAACTTTAAGCCAAAATAAGTCATTTCTTCCCCTAAGTTGCTTTTGGTCAGAAAGTTTCATCACAGCAACAGAGATAAAACTAGAACACACCCTTTCTATTTTTTTTAAAGGATATTATATAAAATTGGTATTAATCCTTCTCTCTAAACTGTTTGGTACCAATTGCTAATGAGACCATCTGGGCCTAGAAATTTATTTGAGGGGAGGACTTTTAAATTATAAATTAAGTTTCTCTTAGTAGTTATAGGACTATTTAAGCTATCTATTTTTATTAGATTGATTTTGGTACATGTAAACAACTTCTGATAAGTTGTTGAATTTACAAGCTCAAAGCTATCTATAATGTTCCTTTGTTGTATTTTTTATGGTTTCAGGATCTGTAATGATGTCTCTTGTTTCATTCCCAATATTTCTTGATTTGTCTTCTCTCTTTTTATTTTTGTTGGTTTTGCTAGAGATTTATTAATTTTACTGACTCTTTTTAAAGGAGGAAGTTTACGTTTCATTGTTTTTTCATTACTGTTTTCTAAACTGATTCATTTCTGTATTATTATCTTGTTTCTGCTTGATTCCTGGTTTTTTTCATTTTGCAAGCTCCACTTGATAAACTTTTCATTTAGTACTTACGAGTGCTATCCTTCTTTCTGCCCTCATGATTTCATGGGAAACATGCTATCACTCATATTGGTATTTCACGCAAGCAACACATCCCTTCTCCCTGGTTGTTTCAAGATATTTTTCTAACTATATTATGACATACTTTGACACAGGTTTACTTGGACTTATCCTAGATTTTTTTTTTTTTATAAAGACTTATTTTTTTATTATGTATACTACAATGTTCTGTTTGCATGTATCCCTGCAGGCCAGAAGAGGGAGCCAGATCTCACTACAGATGGTTGTGAGCCACCATGTGGGTGCTGGGAATTGAACTCAGGACCTCTGGAAGAACAGCCAGTGTTCTTAACCTCTGAGCCATCTCTCCAGCCCCCTAGATGGGTTTTTTTAAGCTTCTGAATATGTAAGCTTTTTTTTTTTCTTTTACTAGATGGAGAGATTTTTCAACCAATATAAACATATATTTGGTCCCATTCTCTCCTTTCTCTCCCAGAACTGGGATGCTGTGGATGCTCTTTTGCTATGATTTGACCTGTCTCCAGGACTCTAGTTCATTTTGTTTGAGTCTGCTTTTCCCTGTGGTTAAGACTGAAAACCTCCATTAATCTATCCTGAAATTCACTAAGTCTCTCTGCTCTCACATTTGCTGACACTGGCTGGTAGGCCTGTCTTTCACGGTGATTGCACTCTTCTCTTCCCTAGCTCCCACTCAGCTCTACTTTGGAGCTCTCCTTCTCTGCTTAGCCATTCTAATTCCTTTCAGGAGAATTCCCAGCTGTTAGTAGAAACCTCTTGGCAATTCCAGCACTGGATTTGTGTCACCGCAGGCTTCTGCTGATTATCTTTTCTCATCCATGGTGTGAATTCTTGGTTCTCGAGATGACCTGGGAATTTGTTGGGGTTTTTGTTGTTTGCTTGGTTGTTGTTTGTGTGCTGGACATTATGCATTTTATTTCATGGGTCTCTGGATCCTCCTAATATTCTTTTGATCTAACAGAAGGAAGAACTTTCTGCTTGGCTGGAGCAGAGACGCTGCTGTGACGAAAGTCTCCAGGGCTCTTGTCCCCAGAAGAAACCGGAGTTGACTCCTGGGAAGTTTGGTTGCTGCTGCTGTCTTCATTTTAACTTGTTTGTGTTTTGGTTTTTTGGCTACCCCTATTGCTGAACTGAATGACAGCCTGGAAAGTTCGATTTTGGAACACTGCTGCTCAGTAAGGAAGCCAGGGAAAAACCACCTCCATATTTTCAAGTCTGAAAGCCCCTGGTCAGTTCAGCTTCTCCTGAATGTCTTCCAGGCTCATCCTGCACTTGTTCACTAGAGTTACACACAGAGTTCCAGTGTTCTGAGGAAGGCCCCCTGATTAATACATAGCTCTTTCACACCACAGAATCAGACATTTGGATTAATTTTTTATATTCAAAACTACTCTACTTTTTTTGTAACCATAAATTTAAAGGCAATTTCAAACAAATCCTTACCCCATTTCCTCACCCAGTCCTTGTTTTTGTAAACAAGACTTAATACTTTCAAATTTCCCAGTGTTTTCTATTCTTTGATCATTTAAAATGATCTCTTTAAAATTGGAAACTTCACCCACTGGCACCTGTTTGAGAAAAACACTGAAGCATCAGAAAAGGGTGGACTCCTTATCTAGGCAGCAAAGGGAACTTGCTTAGAGAAACTTGTAGGCTTGTCACTTGCATACTAATGAACATCCTCAGGAAGCATGTTCAACTGCTCTGTCCTTATTTCTTGCTTGTAAAAATAAAGGGGTTTTGTGAGCATGCACATGAGTGTGTGTGTGTGTGTGATTTTTTTTTCCTCCCAAACTAAAGCTAAGCTACCTGGTCTATGTACCAGCTGGAATCTCTCCCAGTCTTCTGAGGCTCTCTCCCTCAGAGGTTCCTAAGCAAAGAGCTTCCCCTGCCTGCCTCTAAGGTAACACCAATTTCTCTCTTCACATGGGCCAGGGTTTTTCCCTGTAGCATTTGCCCAGTGCTCCACAGAAGCCCACCGTGACCATTGCCCTCTGTCCCCTCATGGGGGTCTGCTCTCCAGAAGGAGAGAAGTCCTGAGTGCGGAGTCTAGTCAAACAATGTGAGCAGTGCCACCTCTGAGTCCTGTGAGGTGCCACACAGCTGCAGCTAAACCTTTACTAGTCTGAGTTGTCACGGGGAAGAGGCATGGAGGAGGCGTACTAATAGTTGGATTGGTAAATCAAAAAGTTGCCCAAAAGAAAATGATGTAGCTTCATAGAATTCTGTTATAAGAAATTTCCTAGAAGGCTCAAATTTTAATAGAATCTTCAATAGCATTTCCTAAGTGTTGGAGCCTAGAGCAGTTTTCCTAGTAGCTTTACCCAACAGGACTGCATAAGAGGATGATTGGACCACGGGCCTGAGTACCAGGTGTTTGGAAGGGTTTACATTTGGCTGTATCTAGCAAAGGGGAGGCCTTTCGTCTCACCCCTTGGCATTGTTATAAAAAGCCCTTTTGAATAAAGTTCTGGGCCGGTGGTTAAGGATCCAGGCCTTCCTGAGCTTTCCTGTGTTTCTATCTGTTTCTCTCCCCTCTATATTTCTATTTAAGTCTCTCATGCCTCATTCTTCAAGAGTCCCTGGAGTAAATAAATGTGGGATTTGGTCTCCCACACCTTCAACTCATCTTCATTGTATTCCACAGTACTTAAGAGATGAGCCATTCTTGGAATATTTAGGATACAGCAGTCTACAGACCAGTCCTCTCTTGTAAAACTTGCACTTTACTGAAGACAAGTTATCCCAAAAGATTCCCAAGGATGCTTCAATCCATTGTAACAAGCGAGAAAGGAGAAACCGTTTTTCTTGATCTCTCATTAAAAACCATATTTTCTCTGTGGTATTAACAGAGACATTGAGCACACACAAGATCTGCTTACGGCAAGAGGAAAACAAAGCCAATTCAATGGATTCAGAAGCAGCAGGCCGCTGAATAAAGTATAATTGTTTTACTGTCAGGATTTTGCATGTGCTTCTTAGTTGACATTCCACAATCTGGAGTAAGCTGTAATGCCCACAGTGAATTACACTCAATGAGATTTTAATAATTCAGATAGAACTCTTGTGAACAGTCACAATAACAGAGACGAAGGTATGCCCAGATCCCCGCGGTCCCTGCCCAGTGGCAACCCCTACCTCCTTGTTGGTCCTGTCCGCTTGTACCAGGGTTCCATTCAGGCAGGGTTCCACGTAGTGAAGCTCCTCATTATACTGTGAAGGGTAGAAACAACCAAGAGGAAACAATGAATGAGGAACCCAAAGGGTACTAGTGAATGGTCAAAGGGTCCACAATCACACAGGAAGTCAGCAAAATCCCAGGTTCCATTCATTCGGACAATGGTCATCAAGTGCTGAAGACAGACATTGTTGGAGAGAAACCTAAAGGGCCCACACTAGAGCACAGCTTGGCTGCACCTACTGCCAATGGCACATCTTTCAATAGTGACTGGGCAGACAGCAGTGGCACAGGCTTCCTGGGCAGGCCTGTGATGATGGTGAAGGAACAGACAGATCAGGTGGTCCAGGTCCAGCTCCATCTCAGCTTCACTGACTCAAGAGATACCTGTGTTGGTCACATGCGGAGCAGACATGATGGAGGAAAGGAGTGCCTTTGATACTCTCACTAACCCTGGAATGTGTGTGTGTGTGTGTGTGTGTGTGTGTGTGTGTGTGTGGCGGGGTGGGGGTGGAGAGGTTTTGGTGATACTTCTCCTATACAGTGGTACCATCTCTATGGTTTTGCCAATACCTGTCCTCTCCAACACTTTGAGTCCCTAGCAATCCAGGATATGACCCTTAATTTTTGTCCTCTGTACATGATCTTTCCAAGGGCTTTGATGGGCTCTGGGCATTTGGACTGGCTGACCACTCAAGTATCTTCACTCATTAGTTCACAGCAAAGACATGCTATGTTCTTGTCAGCCTATATGCTCTGCTCATGCCTCATGTCTTATCTGTTCCTTCTGACCTTCACCACTGAGAACAGTGCCAGGAGCTCCTCTGCCTGACTTCTGCTTTCCCTGGCTGACACAGGCTCATCCTCTAGTTTGGTTCAGTCCCATACCCACTGGGAAGGAACCTCAGGTGCAAGAGAGGCATTTAGTAAAACCTCTTTGCTGTATATTCCATATAATGTCTAGTTTCCTTCACCAGGAGTGCCCAGCTCACAGGGAAATCCCATGTTTAGTTGCTCTACCTGATCACCTGATACTGTGATGGGCTGAGACCAATTGTGTAGCAGACATATTGTTGCCCTGAGCTACCAAGCCCACAGGAAGTGCCACAATCCATTTATTCAGTGAAAGCACCATGGCATTTCCAATTTAACAGCCAAATAAACCCAGAGCTGCTGAGGGAAGAGACTAGAAGCATCTCTCACATCCACTCTAGAACAGAATCTGACTGAGGATCTGACCTTTTTTTAGAGTGGGATCAGCAAGCACCATGGGAAGGCCAAGCAAGTCACGGAGTGAAAAGAAGGATGAGCTTAGGACACTCACTCTGGATACTTGCAAAGATATACCTGCAGCTGCTACAACAGGGGTGGATGCATCAGCCCAACGTGCAGAGAAGCTGCCCAAGGGGTGGGGCAGGGTGCCGCTGCTCTGGGTAGTTAGCTGCTCTGGAGCCCTGCCCTCATCCAAACTCCAGACAAGCTTCATCGGTAGTTTGACTCAGCCTCAAGTATGTCCAATAGCTCACCCTTTACAGACAGGGAAACTTATTTCCATAAGTTGCAAAAGACATCACTGAATACGTAGGGAGCAGTGTCCAGGTTCGTGTCCAAAAGGGCTGACCTCACAGCCACTTTGTTTCAGGATTTCAAGGTCCTCTGCACCCCCGAGGCTCCTTCACTTCTCACCAGGCTCACTGCTGCCTCTCTTAAGGCTTTGCTTCTGGTCTTGCAAATGCGTCTGGAAATTCCCATTTGTCCTCTGAAGTATTGAGCAAACACTTACGTGCATCATCCCTGCTCCCAACCACCAAGTGTGGGGGATCTAACTGAGGACTATTTTTCTTTGCTGAACAACTTCTCTAGGGTGGTGGATGTTTTTGCTGAAGGGGGTAGTGACAGACACTGGTTCTGGGCTAGATTTCTGGGGGGCTGCTGTGGTAATGTTCGATTTCTGGAGATGGTCAGCTAGATTAAACCTAATGTGTTCATTTTGTAATGATTCTTAGAGCTGAATGTATATTGTGCATATTTTTGTTATGTTAAATAGAAATAAAAAAATAGATGTTTGCTATGCTGAAGTTAGCTGCTGAGGAACAGGGTGTGGCATTTGGTCCCCAGAAGGGAAGTCACCTCTGGATTCAGGAAGCATGTACATAGATCGATGTGAAGGTCTTTACCAAGGTTCTCCTGTACTTTGGAGGGCTACTGAAGGCTGCTGGGGATGAAGTCATTCCTTTCTTCTTTACCTCTCTTGCCGATGACTAACTTGGTTCAGGACAACAATATCTTTCCAGCACTACTGGTCTTAGCCAATCACAGTTCTTCAGCTGTGCTCTATTAGATACTTGCTTCCAGATCCCCTTTGTTGCCAGGGTTACTCAGTGAACCATGTGCAGCCAATGGGACAGAAGGGAAGTTTCTAGTGTATTTTTCTCAAACTTTCTCCTGTTATGGAAAGAAAATCCATCTGTGCCTACCTCCCCCTTCCTTCCTCCCCAGAGTGCTTTGGTTCCATTGCAGTGGCTACTTTCCAGCCAGGAGGTGACACAAAAGGATGAGAAAGCACAGACAAAGGAAGAGAAAACAAGGAGATGGGGCCAGCATGGGTCTGCCACTGATGCCCTCTGAACTACAGGACCAAGACTTCAACTGCCCTCCTTCTGGATGCTTCCATCGGGTTATTAGATGCATACATAGTGAAGCATCCTTCGAACCTTTATTCAGCTGTTCTGTAATTCAGACCCAGTTTGGTTCTTGCTTTTTAAAAATAATGCATGTATGGTGTGTGTGTGTGTGTGTGTGTGTGTGTGTGTGTGTGTGTGTGTGTGTGTTGGTATGGATGCATATGCATGTCATAGTCATATGTACAGGTCAGATGACAGCCTTGAATGTTGGTCTTTACTTTTTTTTCCACTTCTTTTTTTGTTTTGTTGTGTTTTTGTTTTGTTTTTCAAGACAGGGTTTCTCTGTGTAGCTTTGCACCTTTCCTGGATCTCACTCTCTAGAGCAGGCTGGCCTCGAACACACAGAGATCCACCTGGCTCTGCCTCCTGAGTGCTGGGATTAAAGGCGTGCACCACCACCGCCTGGCTGGTCTTTACTTTTTTAATCTAGACTGAGGTCCTTTCACTCACGACTGCATAGCCTACTATTGCTGGCACAGGAATTTGTGGAGATTCTCTTGTCTCTACCACCACCTTTCTGCAGAAGCACCAGAAAAACAGAAGTGTGCTGTCATACCTGACTTTACACCGACTCTGGGCATTTGAACTCAGGTCCTGGGGCTTGCGGGACAACCACATTTCTGATGGAGCTAACACCTTGTTTCACTGACACTCTTCCTAACACACACTTTCAAAGGCAACCCCCATGGTTGTAGAGTCCAAGATTAGTGTTAAAACAGCTGGCACCAAGTCCCATGCTGCTATGTACACCGTGGGGTGAAACCTCACCAATTCCACATCCTTATACCTAACTCACCTTACGGTAACCATCAAAGTGGACCTGTGGAGATGCAGGGAGGTGACTAGCTCAACAAATGCCCTTTGTTAATACAGAGGCAGGCAGGTGCTGGGGGAGGGGGCTGAGGAGGGGTTTAAAAGCAAAGAAGACCAGGAAATTTTGTCCTCATCAGGGAGGTACATATATAGTAATCAGAACCAGGCTCACTGTCACTGCGCACACTGCACCCACAGTAGAGGAATGCATTCTTCTGAACCCCAGCCAGCTTGTTAGTGGCATCATCCAAGCTTGCAGTTCCCTAATTTCCCCTGACAACATAGGACTGAGCCGGGCCCAGCAATCTGGTCTGTATCACTGCGGGGAGCGGAGGTGGCCATGTGTAGAAAGGAGAGGTACAAGCCCACTGGCCACACAAGCTCATCAAACTCCCAAGGGACTGCAAAGGATGCCCTGCACGTGGATGCATTTCTTAAGCTCCAGCAGCTCCTCATTTGGATACCTTTCAGCTGGTACATGTTTATGGATGCTCCCCAGATGTCTGCTGTTTTTATTGTATATGTGTGTGTATATATAAGGAATGTATATGGAAATGTTCTTGTGGATGTGTACATGTGTGTATGTGTGCACAAGTGTGTGCATGCATGCAGAGACCAGGGGTTAACATTAGGTATCTTCCTCTATCACTCTTCACCTTACTCACTGAGACAGAAGTCTCTTACTGAGCTTGGAGATCATTGATTGGCTAGACTGGCTGGCCAATGAATTCAAGGTATTTTCCTGTGTCTCTCCCTCCCATTAGTAGCATTATAGACACTTGCAAGCCATGTGCCAAGGTCTCACACCTTGGGGATCTGAAATCAGGTCCTTATGCTTGAACAGCAAGCACTCTACTGACTGAGCTGTTTCCCCAACTCCAGTATTCCCTCCATTGCTGTTTTTTGAATCAATGGTGTTAGGTGGTCACATCGGTTTATAACTGAAGATGTGGTCACTGCTAGCCTTAGGGCACAATAGCCCATGAATAACTCTCTTTCATTCCTGCTTGGCCAAGCTGATGTCAGTAGCCCAAGGAGAAAGAAGATGCCACCATTTACCCTCAGAGGTGCAATTTCTTCTGTACTCTGCTTTTAGCTTCTCCTATGACCAGGAATCCACCCTAGAGACCTCCAACCATGCCCTCCCACCAAAGTACCAAGTCCTTCCTGCAGATGCTTGGGGAGTGCTCTTGGTAAAACAGAAGAGCCTGAGGAGCCCAGAAGAGGTCTCGCCCAGCAAGCCAGCCACATGCCGAGGAATGGGCAAACATGACCCACGGGTCTCAGTCACTGTTAGCTTTCTCCTTCCTTCCTACTTCCTGGTGGCTTACTCTTTGTGTTCACACCAATAGTCCCTGGTTTTTCCATACACAAGCTGGGTCACTTGGCCAAGGTTTTGCAGCTCCATGAACCACAGAGTCTGAGTTGGAGAAACCTGGAGTCACTGCCCCTGCCAGAGGCTCACTGTGAGGATGAAGAAGCATGCTCAAGGTCTTGGCATGAAGGAAGAAGAGGCAGGCGACCAAATGTTCATGCTTAGTGTAGAGAAGAGGAAGGAGGTAGGTATGGGGATGCAATGTGTGGACACAGTGATAGACTGACAGATGGGATAAGGAGAAAGGGGGAGGAGCTGCCAGTGGAACCGGACTGCTCTTGGGAGCAGGGGCCATACTTCTTGGTTTCCTCTGAAGAACGTTGTAGACACATTTCTGGGAGACAAAGCAGTGCTCCACTGGACACAAACGACCAACTACATACCAAAGACAGGAACCTGGAGTTCTGCTTCTCACTCCACACTATACTCTGAGCCCTCCCAACAACCCAGGTCTCTAGCAAACTAGGAGATAAATCATTGCCAGATCCTTCCCAGAAAGGTGTCTACCACAGAAGTCTTCATTCCCCCATTTGCTCACTGAATGTTAATGCTAGCCTACTATGGACCAGGCATGTGAATACCACCAGCTCAGTCTGCTCATGACCACCACCATTGAGAGATCATAAACAACTTTTCTTGCCCTTTCATTGTAAGTGAACATATTCATGTCTATGCTTTTCTTTTTCATGATAAAAAGTGCTTATCTCTCACACTGAAAGGGTCCTTCTGAACACAAATCAGGCCACCATGATCTTCACTAGACTATGTCCTAATATTGCTCTCTCTTGTTAAGAGACCATGTCCTTCTCTCAATCAACCAGCAATCAACCATGTCCCTCTCTCAGTCAAGCATGGCCAGGTAGCAACAGGCATATCACTACGTGTCTTCTCCTTCCTTCTGTTCAGTCTCTGCAACCATTGCCCATCTCTCCTCGTCCATAGGCACAATACAATTCTCAGAAAGAAGGCTATTAGGAAAGTCAAGCTGTAACCTCAACCTTTGAATGGCCAGAACACTCTTGGGGAGATTCTGAGAACAAGGAGATAGCCATGTAGTAGAAATCATATCCTCTGTGGGCTTGTTGCACACCACAGCCTGAGGGCTGGCCAGAAGCCAGCTTGCCTTTGGGTTCTAGATGATGCTAAGGTTCCTGAGCTTCATGTCAGAAGTCCAACTTGATGGAAGAGAACAATACATCTCTCTGACTTGATGGGATAAACTATCAGCTGCCTAGACACTGGGATGAGGGAAGACACAGTAAGAGGGGAGAGACTTCCAGAAAGGTCTCACATATCATCCTGGAAGCTGGGACTCCACATGATGACACATAGCTGACTGGATTTGTGTGATATGGCCTGACTCTCTCAATGCAGTCTGATTCTTTTCCCCAGCACCATCCTGGCTCTGTTTCCCCTATATCCTCCCCCATCCCAATAAATTTCAGATATAGTCAGTTCTCTCCTGAAGTGTGGGTGTGGGTGGGTGTCTCACAACCTGAAAATGGCACTTGCCTTCTCAGTAAACTCCTTCCTTCCATCCCTGACCCAACCCATGGCTTCCACCTAATGTCTATATCACTTCAAATACCTGTCTAGTTGTCACCTTCTAAGACTCTGTCACCCATGGCTTGCATGCTCTCTCTCTGTCCCTGCCAGGCTCCCTCCCACAAGGTGCTTTTCACTGTACCCTGAGCAACTGTTCCTGGGCTTCCCCACTAGACAGTCACATACAGAATTTCAGGGGTATTGAGGCAGATGCCTTTCTTCTACAGCAGCCCAGCACCTAATACCGAGCACACATCAATGTCTATTAGACCCACTGATCACAATAGCAAAAAATGGAAAGAAGGAAAAAATGCAGGGAAACTCACTAATGACACAAAGCTAAAGAAAAATCCAAGTATAAAATTAAAAGAATAGAATCTTTACCCATTTCAAAACAACAGATTGATAAGCAAGCAATAAAGGAATAAGTAAGTATGTCCTAAAGAATCTGAAGTTTGACCAACAGCCCATAATATTAAATTTCTGGCTTGCTCATGGAAGCAATGGAGGAAGCCCCATTGCTCCATTTTAGGAAACTGATGCAAAGGAGACTCAATTAAATATGTTAACAGTTCTGTTACTGCTGCTGTGTTTTTAATGAAATGACCTCTAGGATGAAAATGGAGGAAATATGGAATGAGCAGAGGAATCCACATTTATTTCACCAAGACAAGGTGTCCCAGGATCTTCTAGCTTACAAAAGTATCTTCTGAATTTAGACACACAACTGGCTGTAATTAGCAGTGCAGCCCCAAGGAGCAAGGAGAGCAAACACTAACCCATGCCTCAGTGTGGTCAAGATTGCAAAGCCACAGCAGGGTGAGTGCTGGAGAGTCAGTTCTCAGAAAACAACAACAACAACTGTGAAATAAAATCAGACTTTCAGAATCTTCTAGGATGAAGTAGCAAATGATTCTCTTCTGCACACCATTTTACACAAACCTGGCCTGCAGGAGGCCTTTAAATTGATTTCACAAAATCGGCCCAGTTAATGTGGTGTTCGCTTAATGCCTGACCTAGGCTTCTTCTGTAAAATCATTTCTCAGCTTCCAGTAGCAGATGGAATTAGCATCCTCATTTTTATGATAATATTGTTCATTTAATGCATGGCTTGGAGGAAGACTTCAATGTGAATGAGAAAAAAATATGCTCTTTTCCTGTCATAATTTAACCTCAAATTTTAACTCCAACTGCACAAAACCCTTCTATCTCACCTGTTCTTTATACATTTCATCAGCTAATTCATTAGCTCTAGGTAGATTTTTCAATATCCTGCCCATCAAAGATAAAACAAGGTTTGTTTATCCATTCATGTTCATTCTCTGGAAAGACCCAGATCATGAGATCTTCGATATAATACAAAGACACACTTGACAATGAATTTAATGAAATGTAAAGAGGATTCAAATGGCCATGAAACATCTTTCCTACTATTTAAATATCACCCTGCCTTCCTGCATTATGACACTGAAAATCGAAGGCCATGATAAATGAGATTTGCCTAAACAAAACCCTACAGTGCATGAAGACTTCCAGCACTGAAAACGAGGAGTGTAATCTTGACTTCTTCTCTAAGATGCCTCCTCATACATCTACCTGGAAAATAAAAGAAGCTTGGCCATACAGCCAAGGCTGTCAAGGGAATGTCCTCTCGGGCAGTGGGGTTCTGCAAGAACAATCCACTCAGGCATGCAGAGCATTCTGCCCAGAGGTGCAAACACCCTCATGTATGGCCCTGCAGCCACTAGTTCTTGAGAGGTCCTCAAGCAAGTAACCATTTTAAACAGACTTGGGAAAAACCCACACCATATTATGAAGACACACATGCAAGGTGGGAGCAGGAGGAAATGCTGCAGAAAAATAAGAGTCAGTAAAGCAAAACTCATGGGATGCACTGAGTAGCAGGAGACACAACTCAAGGGAATGCAAGTGACAGCTAGCCACCTCTGAATGGACCATAGCTGGGGCTCTTCAACCATCAGTAAGCATGGCAAACTTACACCCTATTTGGTGGATGCTGTGGTAAGACTAATGCAGTACTTTCTGGTATAGCAAGTTCATGTGTAGATATTATTCAATCAGACACACACCCAACCCTCATAAACATGCACTCATTATCTTCAGTGTGTTCCAGATCATGGCGAGCTTATCCACTGGAATACTCAAATAGATGAGAGAGCCTCACGGTACAATAGGAACATAAATCCATAGCCAACAAAGAGGCTTGGGTAAACATCTAATGCCAACTATATGTGACAAATATATTTAATTAAAATAAGATAATAGAGACAAATTACTAGGTATTCTGTAGAATATGATCCTATTTGTACAAAAATGATGTGGGCTTGGGTCAGCAGGATGGCACAGTGGGTAAAGCCACTTGCTGCTAAGCCTAAGATCTGAGTTCAGTCCTCAGGACCCACATGCTAGAAGGAGAGAACAGACTCCTGAAGGTGGTCCTCTGACAGCCAAAGATACACACATACTAAAATGTAATATAATTTTTAAGTATGAGAGGTATATGTAGAAAAAGTTAAAATAATTGTATCAAATGGAAGAAGAATGAAAAAATCTGAATTGTTCAAAAAGACTTACTGGTTTTATTCATTCAAAAGCAATCACCATAGAAAGAGTTAATCCATTGCTTTCCAATGTGAATTCACTACTATATCTGATCCATTCACTTATACATTAGTGGGATGGAGATCACAATTCTGTCATAAGGGTTCAAGTAAAAATATTCAGAGTTCCTAGTCATCACAATAATTCTGCAGATAGTCTTAATTCATGCTTAAAACTAATGGACAGATGTAAGATGACAGTTAATGTAATTGCCAATGGATTTCATTCTATAAAGGGATGATTTAAGGTAAAGAAAAATATTTCCCCCAACTATTCCATAATAGCTGGCTGTCTCCTTTTAATTATCTTAATCACCCTCTCCTCATTATTGTGTTGACGCTGTATATCTTAATGAACTTACATAGATTATTTCACGTGATTGGTTGTATTAACTGAACAATAAACTCTTGACAGATAAAGGATGTAGGATGTAATTAGTTAGCTCCCCTTCTTCTGTGAATTTCTGATACTTCTGTGAGACATAATTAAAGATTAATAGGAAAGATAGTCTCGAATTTGCTGCTACTTATCTATAAATGCTCCAGGATATGTGAGCATCCGGCCACATTTACATAGTCACGTGGAGGTTAGCAGCTAGGGGAAATCCTAATTAGAAAGCCAATGCACCCCTGATCTGAAAGCCTCCTTGCAAAAGGGTAGGCCCTGAATGCAATGTCTTCATGGTATGATGGCCGATGGGACTAGCTGCATCCTCTCCACTTCTGCAGAAGAGAGCTAGAGCATGGCAAGTCAGACTTTTTGGAGGCTTCACTGTGTGCTGCCTTCTGACTGCCAGTTTGAGACAGTGACTTATGCTTCTCCATGTCTCTGCCTTCATGCCATGGGCACAAGACTGAGGTGAAAGTTCAACATAATGAGCTACTGAGGATCTATGGGTGTGGGCTTCACACAGTGGGTACTCTTAGAGACTAGTGGTTCTCAACCTTCCTAATGCTGTGACGATTTAATATAGTTCTTCATGTGGTGGTGACCCCCAACCATAAAATTATTTTCATTGCTACTTCATAACTGTAACTTGGCTGCTGTTATGAATCCTAATGTAAGTATCTGTTTTCTGATGGTCTTAGGCGATCCCTGTGAAAGGGCCATTAGACTCCCAAACCAGTTGAGCCCCGACAGGTGGAGAACCCCGATAGACAGTAGCTACTTTTATTCAGCCCCTAGATATCTAAACTCCTACTGTTTGTCAGACATTGTCCAAGGGACTGGGCGTTCGCCATAAACAACCTCTGCACTCCAGTAAGATAATGGGTTTTTTCTTTTCCAATTGCTCTTCAAGAGTTTTAAATTTTTATTTAGACTTACTTATTTGACAGATGTGTGTGTGTGTGTGTGTGTGTGTGTGTGTGTGTGTGTGTGCATGAGTATGCACATATATACATGTGCTGTGGGAAAGCAAAAGTGGTGTTGTGCTGTTAGTTTTCGAGTCCCAGGAATGGACTCATGGCTTGGCAAGCACCTTTGCTCTCCGCACCATCTTGCTGGCCCATCTCAAGAGCTTTTTAAAATCGGTGGCTTCCAAGTCGGTTCCTCTGCTTTGTGGTTAAGCCTTTTGGTCTGGAGGTCTTGTCGGAAACACGTCGGAAGGGAACCCAAGCAACACCCTTGCCACTTAAACACTTGCCCTTGACCTAGAGAACACAAGTTGGTGACTTGATTCTGCAGACAGCTGCCTTAACATGGGACTCCATGACAACACACCCTGTCCAAAGGTATGGGAGGGCACACACAACAGAGCTGCATCACCACCAGAGCACTGTCCAAACCCCAATGGCCAAACTCTTGTTTCTTGCCACACTACCTCCACTGTTACCTACTACACGGGACATAGGATGTCCCACACAGATAAATATGGCAAAACACACCTGTGCACCACATCCAAGTGCCCAGTTGAGCAGTGCAGGGTAGGATAAAGTTCCCTGTGAGTACAATCTCTGAAAAAAGAGCAAGGTTTGTGAAACAGAAGGGATGTGATAATAACGAAGTCAAAGAATGGTGGAGATTAAAAAGAATTACAAACTGCAATGGAATACATCTCTGTTTCTTTTTTTCCTTTTTATTTTGGTTTTTCAAGACAGGGTTTCTCTGCGTAGTTTTGGTGCCTGTCCTGGAGCTCGCTCTATAGACCAGGCTGGCCCCAAACTCACGGAGATCCGCCTGGCTCTGCCTCCCAAGTGCTGGGATTAAAGGCGTGCGCCACCGCTGCCAAGCAGAATACATCAATCTCTCTTGCATGTCTGTGTCACTGCCCAGCCATGGCTTGCTCTTTGGTCTCTACCTGCCAGTCTTGGGACCCCACATATTTCACTGATACTTTAATCTCAGCTCTTGGAGAATACGCCCAAGCCTGGCCCTACCAGCTGGGATGCTGAGGCAGGAAGACGCTGTATTTATGAAGAGCAGACTATTCCCCATCTTTCAGTATCTTATCTTCCTGCTGTTACCATCATGGACATGGGGTTGACCTGGCTTAAAGTTCATTATCATGTGAGAAGTTCTGGCAGCCCATGGGACATCTTTGCTACATCTCTTCCCCAACATCCCAAAAAAAGCTGGAGAGGTCATTTGCTAACCTCAAAGAAACAATGAATTCCACAGCATTCTCAGTCTCTGGAAGACCCTCTACCAGCCCCATTTCAGTGAATTGCATGTGGGCATAACCAACCTTCATCCTCTGATCCCCAGACCCTGCACACCCAACAGCAACAAGGCAAATGACCCAAAGTGAAAAGAAAGCCCTAAGCAGGCGCACTCACTGTGATGATGTTGAAGAAGTCATCGTCGCCCAGAGTGTCCAGAATCGAGGAGACTGTTTGCTTGGCAATGGTCAGGCGAAGTCCTTTCATGCTGCCACTGACATCCACTAAAATGACAACATCTTTGGGAGAAGTTGCTGCCTGGATGTACCTAAGTGGAAGGAAAATTAAGTAAACATGAATTGTGGCCTCTCTAAATTTTCTCTCAAAATTGACTAAGAGGTTTAAGCGCTGCCTACCATTTTCTGTTCCTGCAGTCAAAGGCAATGACGCCATTCTCATCTGGTTCCCATTTAATCCCTAGAAGAAAAACGGGGGTTATGAGAAACCCTGAGACTTCAAATGGTTATTTGTAGTACTTCAAGGCTGCTCTGCTTTGCTGACCAAATAGATAGGGTGAAAATAATCACAGCCCAGGAGCTCCTCATTGGCTACACACCCAGCTCTGCAAAGTGCCCTCAGGTGGGAGCCCTGCAGCAAACAGGGCCTTAGCCCTTCCTCCTTCAGAAAGCTGAGATGAATGGAGACAGTCTCAGCATGATGCTGTCCATGGAGAGGGGATGTGACTCTAGCTCCCTTCACAGCTTCGGATAAAGACAGCCAAGACCATTGCTCACAGCCCAGCAAGGTGCTGAAGCTGCTGGCATCATTCAAAGGTCTCTAGGCAGTGTCTGGCCGCATCCCAGACCCCAGTGAGGTCATGTCTACAGCATGGGTTCTGACATGGTCCCACATCACAGTTGTTTCCTCCCTGCCCCTGTCTTAAAACTCAGACATTTGGCATGCCTTTCCACCTTAAACAAAACGACCCTAATTATTCTGCAAACTAAAGTTTGAATCCAGGCCTTGAAGCCAAAGCAATTTTTCCCATCTGTGAATCTGATCAAGCATACTTAGACTCATGGTTTGAAAACCAGCAGAGATACAACCAAGGGTGGCATTCTCCTTGTAAATCTGATTATTTTAAGAATGAGATTTTGTTTCAGGGCCAATAAGATGGCTCAGCAGGTAAAGGTATTTCCTCCAAAGCTTGACAATGTGAGTTTAATTCCCCAAACCCACACAACAGCAGGAGAGAAGCACCTGACTCAAGCTGTCCTCTGACTTACACTGTGACATGTGCATACATGTGTTCATGCATGCACAGACCCACATTCACAAACACATGTAATAAATAAGTGTATTCATTTTCATTCATTTAAAAATAAAAGAATTACTGCTTTAAAACAAGTTAAGATGTCATCATTCTTAGCCAGCAGTGCTGCTCGGGGATAGAGAACTTCAAACAGATTTGAAGGGGGAAAAAAGGCAGAAAAGTTATTTTCATGGCTGAAATTCCTGATTTGGAGTGTAGCATTGACTGCTTCTTTTTCTTTTTCAGCTCACCAAGGCCAACATTCTTAATCATACCATGATAATAACTAACCGGGATAAGAGAATGTCTACAAACTACTACACAAATAGCCTGGAGATGGTACCATGTGTCCCACAGTGACACTGTGTTCTGCCCTCCTGGTACCTGTACTGGAGCCTACTTTAAAGGGCACAATAAAAGGTCATAATGTGATTTATTCTAAACTTGTCTGGCACACTGTTTTGTAGAAGGTCAAGCATAGTTAGAGTGGCATGATCCTCTTTTTTTTTTTTTTTTTTTTTTTTAATATATAAATGTACCAACCCAGTCAAGGGGCTCAGTGGATGTTTCTTACGTCCATCGTGTGTGTCGTTAGTGCCTGTGCATATCCATAGACACTGTGGGTCATCCACCATCACTCTGTGGCTCTGTCAGTCTTTTGCCTATGACATCCTTACTGCTGTATGCTCTCCCAAAACTTCTCAGAAAGGACTGGGGCTGCAACTCTCCCCATCCCCACAGGCACTGTTGACAGCGGTATTTTTCTGAAAGTCCCTATCAGATTAGTCTGTGGAAATCTAGCAAGGAATACAATACCAGCACAAAAGCAGATACAGAAAAGGATGACCTTGTGCAGATCAACGTGATACAAACTAGAACCACCCAAGGGGGTCTCAGTGGAGGGACAGCACACAGACACTCAGAAAGAAATTACAGGTACCCACAGTGCCCGGACGGACAGATGCCTGGGGGTCATTAATAGGTAAAAGATGTACTAAGCTTGAGATGCTGCATTACTTTACCAAGGGTGCTGTAACTAAACACTACCTGACAGGTGGCTTAGTAGTCTTGTATTCTAGACATACACAGTTCAGGGAGCTTTTATCCAAACTATTGAAGCACATGCTCCCTACACCCCACCGCGATCCTCAGTGAAAAATCCTGCAAGGTAGAAGACAAAGTTCCTCATTTTAAGGTGATCACATGACAGAGAAACAGGATATTGCCAAGTGCTGGAACCCTCCAGTTCTCTAAAACAGCACATGCAACTTCAAGTTTCATGAGCATATACGTGAGATTCTTGCTAGAGCTTGGTTTCATGGGGTCTCTGTCACTTGCAACCCCAATTTCTGATAAAGGTGTTTTTCCCAAAAGAGAGCTTCTCAAGGTCAAACTGGGGAACTTGACCTCTGCTACCTAATTTCCAGAAAGTCCTTATTCCAGGCTTGTAATAAACCCAGGACTCTGGATACACTTGTGAGAATAAAGGAAATCTCATCCTGCCTAAGGTCAGATACATTGGGTACCAATTGGTGCTTTACAATATGGTGAAAATGGACAGAAGCATCCTAAGATGAAAAACATCCAAGTAAAAATACCCGCATCATGCTTCCCTTCACTGTATGAGCAGGAGGCAAGAGATGAGCTCTGTCTGGAACCAATTCCAGAGCCAAGTGGCCATATGACATCATTCAGGGCAACTAAATATCTTCAGTAGACTGTAGCCATGTATTAACTAATGCAGAAAAGATACAGGCATTCTTTGGAGTCAAAATCCTGCCAAGAATATCACAAAAGAACTGTAAGCATTTTGACTAAACTGATTTGACTAACTGAAGTTTCATCTCTTAATAAATCTCCCAATTACATGAGCCCTTTATGGGGACTCCCTTTGTTTTCCAAGGCCCTTGCAACTATACCTTAAGGACTTCTTGTTGGTGGAGACAACTGATGATTTGTGGCTTCTACTTATCTTTTCCACCCTCCTTCCAATGCCACATGGTCAGACAGACAGCTATCCAGTGGGCTACTAGGCGGGTTTGCTTGCCCGCCATGTTACAGCCTTCATAATGTACACCAAAGTTGCTCTGTTGAGCACATCAAGGCAGATTGCAATTTGGTGACATTGAAATTTTAATGGTCCACTGTTTATTATAACATTATCTGTAATAGGATGCTTATTGCTTAAATGGCTGTGAGCTCCACGAGGCAGCATGTGTACCCTGCTGAACAGGGCCCTTGGGAACCATTGAATAATCTGGTGAGGCAGATGCCCCCAGCAGGCAAGTCTCAGGCCACAGATGCTGTGTGCAGGGCAAACAGCTCCTCCAGGCAGAGGCTGATGGTGTCTGTGCAGCAATATCGAAAGACATCAGGTGCCTAGTCTTACTTAATGAAAACATAAAAGCTTCCACTTAATTGCTCCAAGATTGTGCAGTGTGTGTGTGTGTGTGTGTGTGTGTGTGTGTGTGTGTGTGTGTGTTTCTCCTTTCTTTTAGGTTGAGCTTGTTAATTCCTACAGCTGTGATGCTCTGGAACAATTACAGCCTCAAGTCCTGTTTTCACAACTTGTAAGCAAAACTAAAACTTCCCTTTTTAATTAAAATTTAAGCCAAGCTAGAATTAAAACCTGACTGCAAAGCAGAAGCCCAGGAAAGCCCCGAAGGAACACCTGTTCCATAGGCATGACAGACAAATGGTGGGAACATACTGAACTGGGGGAGTTGTTGGGGGCCTCTCTAGAGGGGTGTCACCATCTGCTGCCATGCTTTGACTCATTTGACCTCTAACTCCAAGGTAAACCACCTCTGGAGTCGGGGAGCCCAAGTGCACATTCTATATTTCTTACACCTTTTAGTCATGATTTAGTCCCATGTAGTCAACTTTCTCTATTAACCCTGACAACAATGATCTTAACAGCAACAACAGTGGACATCATAATCAGAAACCAAGCTCTTGTCTGGGAAGACTAAATGTGGTACATCTCACAGCCCAGTTCCTTGCTTTGACTGGTTGCTCTATGAATTAATTTGCTGAGAAAGATGCTGAAGCCACACACAGTTTCTGTTATCGATGCAGTGTGTGTGTGTGTGTGTGTGTGTGTGTGTGTGTGTGTGTGTGTGTACATACACACAGGCACCTCCTTTTTGCTCCTATTCTACACCCTGACTACAGGGTCCAATCTTTCACTTTCTTCTATGGGAAGGGAAAAAAACTATTAAGCAGGAATCTGAAGGGAATCACAGCATCACTCACTGAAGCCATGGCAGTCAACTTAGGCACACTCACCTGGGTACTGCCTGAAAAATCCCTTTGCACTTCCAAAGTATTGCCAGATGAGAGATGGATCCCGGTCAAAGTTATCTACAAAGACTTTGTTTAGGGATTCAGACCAGTAGACTCCATTGACAATTGCAGGATCTGAAAATAAAAAGAACAGAGCCACATTAGGAAGCAGAGGGAACAAGATCACAGGTACCACACTTCCTGGCCCATTCAGTGCAGATTCTGAAATGCTGAGACCCAGAGAGTCTAGACACTTGAGATGGTGTCCCTATGCAGCTCTCTGAGCCACCCAAGAGCCTCCATGGTGGCACCTTACTCAAACTGCATATCCTTCTATTAGTATTATTTAATTTGACAGAGAACATGGCTCTTCAAAGAGCAGAGAGGTGTGCTTAGCATCAGAAAACATAGAAGAATGTGTTTTCTCTTGCTATAATCACCTCAGCCAACATGGTCCTACTCCAGTTTGGAATACATCACAAACTCTCTCCTTCTGCTAAGTGGAGTGTGAGCCCTGGAAGGAAAGAAGCCACCTCTTGCCATTCATCCTTTGTCCTGTGGATACTCCCGTGGCTGGACGAAAAACTGGAATGATAAACCGATGGATAGAGGGGTTGACAGGTGGGTTGGTAGACAGTTGATGGATAAAATAAAGTTGTTCTTCAGAAACCTGATCTGGGCACTGTGGCACCCATGGAACACAGGACACAGAAGCAAGAAGGTTGCAGGTTCAAGGCCAGCTTGGGTTTGAACCCAAACAGCCTGAGCTCCATAGTGAGACTCTTTCTAAAAAAGACTATTACTTTTCCATCCTATGGTTCCATTAAGAGATCTTTTTTCCTCACATAAAAGTCCAAAGTAATGCTTCATGATTTCTTCACATATTTAAAAGATGAGAGCAAAGAAAAAGAAAGAGAAATAAAGAAATTTTCACCTACTGGCTAAAGAAGATAGATCATCAGTGGTGATCTGTGGACTGTCTACCTTTTCCTTATTTCTCTTTACTCCTGAAGACAATGTTTCAGAATGAGGCAATGCTCAGCCACACTCAGTTCAAAAAGGAATTACGATTTAGCCCTGGTGTGAAGAGGTAAGGGTAGCAACGTGATGAACATACAGGTCAGGAAAGATGGAGGAGAGCTGCTTCCTGTTCCCTGCCCATGGAAGACATGGGGCTTACTTTCTTCCGTCCCCTACAACTGTCCTCTAGGCAGGAACTCACAGGGCACTGGACAGCACAGAGACTGGAACTGTGGCAAGAAGCGGGGCCTTTTCCAAAACTTCATCAGCTACTCATAGGCAAACCTTAGCCTGTGCTTTCATTATAGGCAAAATTGTGATAATAAGGCCCACAGTGGAGGCCCGTTTGAAAAGTTCAGCACATCTTCAGGAAAGAGCTAATGGTAGAAAGCACCCACAGAGCTATTCCACTGATCCAAAGTTCAGAACCCCTCTGTATTTGGTTTCTTTTACTCTTTGGGGGCCTGCCACCCAGCTCCCAAATAAATATGCTGAGACATAGTCTTATTTATGAATGCCCAGCCTTAGCTTGGCTTGTTTCTAGCCAGCTTTTCTAACTTAAATTATCCTGTTTCTCTTTATGTTTTTCCTCTTAGCTTTTTACCTTTCTTTAATTTATGTATCTTTCTTTCCTTCTTACTCTGTTGCTGGCTGTGTGGCTGTGTGGCTGGCCCCTGGCTTCCTCCTCTCCTTCTTTTCTCACTCCTAGCTCTTCTTCAAGCCTAGATTTCTCCTCCTATTTATTCTCTCTGCCTGGCAGCCCTGCCTATTTCTCTATCCTGCCTTGCTACTGGCTATTCAGTTCTTTATTAGACCAATCAGGTGTTTTAGACAAGCAAAGTAATACAGCTTTACAGAGTTAAACAAATGCAACATAAAAGGATGCAACACATCTTTGCATCATTAAACAAATATTCCACAGCATAAACAAATGTAACACATCTTAAACTAATATTCCACATCTCTCCAGGGTTTCCTGTGGAATTCTGAGTCATAGCAATCCCACACAGCATGCTTATTCCAAGGACTCCTGGTACTCTACAGGTGAGAGGGATAAGGACAGATTTTTATCCTCCCAGCCTTAGGTTGCTTAGTATACAAATGGAAAAAGAAATTATTCTAAGAATACACCCAACAATGAACTTCACTGACAAGGAAACTGATTATTGGCCCCTGGAATATAAGATGTTAGCTTTTAATTGCTATGCCAACACACTAGAATATCCTGGAAAGAGTCTCAATGTGGGACTGGCTAGATCAGATTGGTCTGTGGGCATATCTGTGGGGGACTGTTTTGGTTAAGTGAATTGATATGGGAAGACCCAGCCAATGGTGGGTGGAACCATCCCTTGGATTTGAATCCTACACTGTTTCACAGTAGAGAAAGTGTACTGAGAAACAGGCTTGCATGAATTTCTTTTCTCTCTCTGCTCATGACTGGGAAGTGACTGGCTGCCTCAAGGACTGCCACCTTGGCCTCCCTGCTAAGATGGAATATTACATGGAATTGTGAGCTGAACTAACCCTCTCTCCTATAAATTATTTTTATAGAGGTATTTTCTCAAACTAGAACAGCACCCCACCTCTCCTCCATGCCTGTCCATAGGTAGCTGTCCTTCCTCAGTTGGCCACCCTTAATATGTTTCCTAGACATATCTACAATTGGCAGCTGGAAGCTGGTGGGCCTGGGTCTTGCCTGACTTTCTCCCCTCCACCTTGCTCTAATCTTTCGGATCACATAGGCCGTTAGGACTCCAACTTCCATCTCAAAAGTACATGTTGTAACTCCTGTAACTATAATCAACCACATCATAGCCTGGGAGTGTGAACATGACTGATTTCATCTAATACCACAGAATACTTTTGAGAAAGTCTTTGTCCTTGCAATCCTGGAGAACAAAACCACTTATTATTCCTGCCCAAGCTTGACAGCAATTATTGTGACTCACTCCTGGCTGTAAAAGCCACTTACATGGGCTCACAAACATGCAAATACAATAATGACTCCACAAAACTCATGGCTTTCACCTCCATCAACGGACTTAATTATATCAGAATCATATAAAACCTTACCGCAGTCAGAAGCAAAAAAAAAAAAAAAAAATCTCCTTACTAGCTCATTGTCTCAACATGTTGCAGAACTCGGTGCTTTTCAGTTGGACCATGCTTGCTTTGGGACTGGTTCAGTTGTATAGTTGTGACTCCTTTATGGATAGAAAAGGGATGCTCATCTTTCCAGGTGGGTGGTCCTAGAATTCCAGGATTCCCACCCATGAACCCTGTCAGAGATACAAAGGTAACCCCCTGGTCTGAAGGCCACTCCATCCCATTTATTTGGACACTAAATCTTTCTCTGAAGTCATGATTCAGAAGAAAAGGGAGATTTGACTTTCCCAGGGCATACTAAATGCGAACAAGGAAAGATGACCTGCTTGAAATAGGTGGAGGATTGTATGCATTCGTGTGATTTGATATTTGAGATAACACTTTCCTCAGCATGTAAAATCACCACTGTGGGTGTACTAATTCCAGAGGCTCCAATCATGGGCAGTTTTAATAGAAGGGAAAGCCTTGAAGAGCTACCTATTATTACCGTCAGCAAAGAGACAGGAATAGATACAAAGTTTGCACAAGGCATTCAAATACCTAAGCCAGAACACACACACACACACACACACACACACACACACACACACACACACACACCTTGATTAATGATGGTTTCTCAACATCAGTGACCTACAACAGAAGTCAGTAACTCAAGGGTAAGTCAAAGCTGCCCATCTACCCTTCCTCAGGGCCCCAGCCCCTTCAACTAGCCATTGAGGAAGAAGCAGCAGCTGTTATTCTGGAGATGACTGTCTTGACTGTCTTGTAGTCAAGTGTGAATTCTCAACATCCTCTCATGCAACAAGCTAAGCATTTCCTTGTATGTGTTTGGTTTCAAAGTTTGTCTGCATTCCCTTTGCCTCATTTAGGATGGCTTACATCTTCCTCTCTAACCACCACAGGGGTCTTATTCAGCATATCCACCACCTGCTCTAATAAGGGATTCGAGACCTGGTGGCCCTAACAACAGAAATTCATTCTTTTATGATTCTGAAAGCCAATCCAAAGCCGAGGTGTGACAGGGCTGATTTCCTTGGGAGCCTGTGAGGAAGAGTCTGTTCTGTGCCATGCCACCCTCCTAACCTCCTTGTGCTCCACAATAACTCTCCATCAGACTCAGCATGACATGGGCCACCCTTCTCAGTCTCTGGGCCACATACCTCCTTCTTCTCCTCATAAGGACACAGACAGACATCGGGTCTAGACCTTAGGTCCTTATAAGCTCACATCTGCAGATCTGGGAGGTTAAGGCTCAGATGGGGTTGGAGGCCACTATTCCACATGGTACACATACTCTGAATTATTTTCCACAACATACTCCCACTTCATGGTTTGCATATATTTTTATTTGTAGGAGTGTGTTGTTTCCATGTATGTCTGTACACCAAATATGTGCCTGATACCTGAGGCAGCCAGAAAAGGGTATTGGATCTCCTGCAACCAGAATTACAGATGGTTGTAAGCTACCATGTGTGTTATGTGAATTGAACCCAGGCCTTCTGGAAGCACAGCCAATACTCTTAACCACTGAGACATCTCCCCAGCCCCTGTACATATTATTTTTTAAGATCTGAGTTTAGTAAGCGCAGGACTTTTGCAGTAAAGCACCTTTAAAAGTCTCACTCTTTACTTCTGCAGCAACAATTCTAATTTTCATGTCAAATTATTTGTATGACCTTTGTTGATGAGTCCTGTCTATATTGCACCAAAATACATCCTTCAAATGTAGTTTTTGAAATGTGTCTGTGTATGGTATGCCTGTATATATGCTTGGGGTGCACATTTATGTGCTGGTGTGCACATGTGTACACATGCACGTGGGAGGAAGAGGTTGAAGCTGGGTGTTTCTCTTGATCTCTCTCTACCTTATTCACTGAGGCAGCATATTTCAGTTGAACCCAGAGCTTACCAACTTGATTAGTTCAGCTGGCCAGCTTGTTCTGAGAATTCTGTCTCTGTGCCAGAATTATAGGCAGGCCACCATGCCCACTTAGTATTTGCCTAGAAGTTGGGGATTCGAACTCTAGTCCTCACACATGCACAGTAAGTGTTTTACTCACTGAGCCATCTCCTCAGCCCCCAAGTCATTCTCCTAAATGTCAAGTGTACACACCCAAACCAAGATTTTTGGTGCAACAAAGCATGTTTCCAGATAACAAGGCCATTCTTCCCACTGTTCCTCTCCACCCCAGACAACCTTTTTGCACATGACTGTCTATACAAAATCCAGAAAGAGTACTAGTCCTGCCTCCCTGATGAGATACAGCCACCCCCAACATGTCAAGAAAGTTCAGCTTTTACCCGAACAGGGGCTAGAAGATGCCTGGAGAGAGTGTTGCCCCCTTTGTATCTAAAGAGCATCTTCTCCATCCCTGGCTTGTCTCTGTAATATATCAGACATCCATCCCAACAACAAACAGCCTTTCAGTTCCAAGTCTATCAAGTGCTTAGTAGAGCAAATGGGCCATGAACGACACATCATAAATAGAGGCTGATCCTTATCCTGTCCATTAGAAACCACATCAACACGGCCCCTGGAAGAGCTCTCCGCTTTCATCCTTTCTCTGTATCAGAGTTGCTGGGCAACATCGTTGGGAAGCAGCCCAGCCATGGGACACTCAGGCTCTAGTATGGAGTCCCAGATTTGAGCTCGCACTTGACGTTTGACAGCTAGCAACCTGGAACTTGGGACTTCACTTCCCCAAGTGGCAGGTACCTCCACTTAGGGCAGAGAGATGTGAGCAGCTCTTCCCGAAGTGCTGCTAAGACAAAGCATGCAATGATCTCAGGAGTGGAAGCGCACTGTACATCATTTGACTGCGTAACTGTCCCAGGACTGTGGTGACTCTCAAATCCCACACTTGAGTTCAGCTGTCCACAGACAGTGCAGGTAAGTCAGGCTCGGTCTCTTCTTTACATTCTCGAGGCAAAGTGCTCTGACAATTCTCTTTTATTCATATGACAAAGGTCTCTCAACCATTTACCATAATAGAGATTTATCATGATTTGGATATGAAGTGTCTCACAAAGGTCCATTCACTGAATGCTGAGTTTCCATCTGATGGTACTCTTTTTCTTTCTCTTTTCTTTCTTTCTTTCTTTCTTTTTTTTTTTTTTTTTTTCCGAGACAGGGTTTCTCTGTGTAGCTTTGCACCTTTCCTGGAACTCAATTTGGAGCCCAGGCTGGCCTCAAACTCACAGAGATCCGCCTGCCTCTGCCTCCTGAGTGCTGGGATTAAAGGCGTGCGCCGCCACCCACCGCCGCCACCACCACCGCCACCACCACCCGGCCTGTTGGTACTCTTTAAGAGGTTTTGAAAACTCTGAGTCACAGGGTCCAGGTGGAGGAAGTAAGTAGGTTAGTGGGGGCATATCGTCAAGGATTGTGTCTTGCTTGAGCCACGCTTTGGCTCCTTCTTTACTCCCTGGCTGCTTTGAAGTGGCCAACTTCGTTCCTCCCTGCCTTTCTCACCACAATGCTCTGCTTGCTGTAGCCCAGAGACGACAGCCGTCAAGCACAGACTGGGTTCTCTAAAACAAGAGCCAAAGCAAACATCCCTTCCCTGGAGGTTCCATTAGGGATTTTGCCAGTGGTGACAAGAATCCAGGCAGTTCTGTCTCTTGAGAAAACAAAGAGAACTTCAAAGAGAAAGAAGTGTAGTGAAGAAAACAGAAGGAAATAGGTCAGAAAGTTACTTTGGATGAGAAGGAAGGGGGAGACCTCTTGGAGGTGATGTCTGCATGCTGCGAAGGTCCCCGAGCTAATTCAGCCAGAGCTTGGTAGAAGGACAGAGTTCTTAAACAGCGATCTGGAAAGAAACCAGGTATAGCAGGAAGAGGTGCTGCTGGAGATAGTGGGGGGTGGTAGAATCTGAGGCTGGGGGATGGGCAGGCTGGGGGCCGGGATTTTTAGCACAATGGTGAAGTTCCCAGCCAAGTACACATTCTCTAACAGATAATGCCCTGCCTCCACCATGCCAAGGCTCATCCTGCCTGGATTCATGGTCCTAAATCAAATTTATTTCTGAAATCTACAGCGAGCATAGCCGCTTCCTCTTCCCAGGACGAGCAATCAGAATCTTCACGGCTATCTCGGTGCCTGGATTTCCTCTCCAGACCTCCGTAGTCTGGTACACACTTGATTTTCTTCTCCCAATACCCTTTATTCTACTATAAATTAGCAGAACTGAATTATTTTAACTTGTCATTTCCTACCACAAAGTCTGGGTCCATTTCTAGGGAATCCGAGTGAACATAAATGGATATAGAATTACATAGAAATTGCTCTTTTCCAAAACCATTGTTGGAAATAAAGAGTCTGAGCTTTAGATTGCTGCAAGTCTGGTGCAGGGCTGCTCTTCAGGAAGGTGCATCATACCTTGGACTTGGTGACAGATAGAATCTCAGGCTTGCATAAATAAAACTCTTAGAAGCCGAGTACCACCTAGATATGTAACTACACAGGAACGAGGAGCCAGGGGACTGAGCCTATAGAGCTGGTCTCCAGGGCCAGTGCTGGACCACCTTCAGGAGAACAGTTGAGAATTTTCATGCCTCTATTTGAGCAAGTAAATAACACCTCCCTCATTCATTCTCACTAGATCATGGATTAAATAAAAGAGAGTCTGATGCTAATTATCCATCACTTCCATCTTACAGGGCATACTATTGCATGTGGGCTGAATTATAAAGCAGGTTTATTTGCCAAACATTTGTGGTCCCACTAAACTTCATGATAGGCTAGATATTAAGTGCAGGTTACTTTTCACAAAGATGGAGTCAATTTCTGGCAGTCCTGGGGCCAGAGGGACAAAGAGGATCCATGGTCCCATCCTGAAGAACTCTGGATGGGGTTGGGAAGCAATGGCTTGGCAAATTGCCAAGAATGCTCTAGATGCTCCTTGCATGTTGTCTCACTGTGCAAGTTTGGGGGATTAATTCCCCAATGAATTTTCATTTCATTGTTTAGTCTTCTGCCTTTCTCCTGTTGCTAAAATTCCTTCCCGGGACAGATGTTGGTTTCATCTGCCCCTCCTCCTAAGGTCCAAAGACAAACAGAGGCATGATTCCACCAAAGTTCATTCTGCAAAACCAATAGGTTTATTGGGCTTCTCTTCAGAGCATAGGTGAGAGGTTATTTGTGGGGTGTAGGTGATACCCCTCTGAAGGTCACACTAGAAAGTCTCTACCCATCAGGGATGAAGACTTTCTCACAGCCACATAGATGGATCCTCAGGATTCCCTGGCCTCTAGACTCTAGCCCTTCCCTGAGACCACCTGAAATTAGGGCAGAGTCACATACAATAGGTGGTCTTGGGTGGCCAGATACTCAGTGAGAGTCTCCTGACCCTGTCTGTCCTTTGAGGGAATGTAAATGGTCAACAAGCCCAGCTTAGATGATGTCTTACAAGCAGGCATAGTTGAACTCCCCAAGCTAGTGAGTGTTTGTCTTAGAGGATAGTCTTATACAACACTCTCGTAACTTACTTTAAGTTATATGGGAAAACTTATATATGTTTTCCTTTCCATATGATCTGGGAATAAGATGCTCATAGTCTTTAGGGGAGAAATAATGATAGTAATCAAAATGATGATCATAATCTTGATAATGTTTATGGCACATTTACAATGAGCCACAGACTATGCAGACCCTTAACAGAGAGTGACAGACTCCTCTTCGTATCCCTATTTTGTAAGGAATGGCTCTCAGAGCTGTGAGGATCACTTGTCTTAATATATTCCATTACCAAAGGCAGAGGCTAGCACAGTTAGTTCCTTGGGCAAATGGCCAGGTAATGGAAGATACCATCAGAGATCATGACCTCCTATGGGAGAAAGGGATGGCGTGTGTATGTGTGTGTGTGTGTGTGTGTGAGAGAGAGAGAGAGAGAGAGAGAGAGAGAGAGAGAGAGAGAGAGAGGGAGAGAGGGAGAGAGGGAGGGAGAGAGGGAGGGAGGGAGAGAGGGAGAGAGGGAGAGAGGAGGGAGAGAGGGAGAGAGGGAGAGAGGGAGAGAGGGAGAGAGGGAGAGAGGGAGAGAGGAGAGAGGAGAGAGGGAGAGAGGGAGAGAGGGAGAGAGGGAGAGAGGGAGAGAGGGAGAGAGAGAGGGAGAGAGGGAGAGAGAGGGAGAGAGAGGGAGAGAGAGGGAGAGAGAGAGAGAGAGAGAGAGAGAGAGAGAGAGAGAGAGAGAGAGAGAGAGAGAGATATTGTGGTGGTTTGAATAGGAATGGCCCCCATAGACTCATGTGTTTCAATGCTTGGCCCAAAAGGAGTGGCACTATTAGGAGGCATGGCCTTGTTGGAGGAAGTGTGTCACTATGGGGGCAGGCTTTGAAGTCTCATATGCTCAAATTATGCCCCATGTGGTACAGTCTCTTTCTGCTGCCTATGGATCAAGATGTAGAGCTCTCAGCTCCTTCTCCAGCACCATCTCTGCCTGAATGCTGCCATGTCCCGCCATGGTAATAATGGACTAAACCTCTGAAATGGTAAGCCAGCTCCAATTAAATGTTTTCCTTTATAAGAGTTGCTGCGGTGTCTCTTCATAGCAGTAGAAACCCTAACTAAGACACACACACACACACACACACACACACACACACACACACACACACACCCTGCATTTTGTATAACATAATATTGTGGTTCTCAAGTGGAAATTTAAAAGAAGATAATTTCATATCCCCATATGAAAAAGTTGTACATCCTTACCAGATAAGCACATCTTAAACGCTTTTGAAATCTAAAGTGGTATTTAATACATTGTAGTCAGGCTGGTATTCACTAAGTTAAAACTCAGCATGTTGTGTGGGACATGTCCCTGTTAACCAAGTTGCTTTGGACCTCTAGCAGAAAGGTAAGCCTCTAACGTCTTTACATACAGTAGATCGCTGGAAGCATGTCCTTGAAGTCTGTCTTGTTGTTTGGTTTTCTTACCTCTCATTTGTTCCTGTGTGTCATGAGGTGAACTGTTTTGCTCCACCACACTTCTCATTACAGTGTTCAGCCTCACCTCAGAACCAAAGCAATGTATCCAGTTGGCTACAGACTCAGACCTCTACAAAGTAATTTTCTCCAGGAGATGCTTGTGGAAGGTATGTAGTCACAGCAATGTGAAGTCTAAATAACACAGAAAACTGGCACCAAGGAAGGTGGCCCTTCACTGTGACTAGTTCACCATGTGGTCCAGAAGCCCTGAATGGTGGCAGTTGGGAAAAGTTTGGAGAAGGAAGGTAGAGAAATCTTGGTTTAATGGGTAAGTCTTGTGGGAGGTCAAAAGACCAGAATACTTATAGGAATGGGGACAATATAGAATGTACTCATGGCCAGACACAATGAAATATGCCTAGAATTCAAATACTTGGCAAATGAGAGCTGGGGATTGGGTATTTGAGGTCATCATCAGGTACATATCCAGTTAGGGCCCAGCATGGGCTACATGAGACCCTATCTCAAAAAAAAAAAAAAAAAAAAAGCTACATTTCAGAAGGCAATTAGGATTCTACAGGGAATAGGAAGGACCAGGGGCCATATGTCTTATTTTGTACAAAGAACCTCTGTATATTTTGTCCATGTCTTGAGACTTTTCAAGGAGATGAATTTAAAAGCTGAGGTCAAATTAGTCTCACAGAGACAAATTCCAAGGCAGCCTATGACATGGTTATCGCTAGCTGCTTTTAGACAGATTTACAATGCAGATTGAGAACAAAGAGCAAAGATTAGAGCTTGGAAAAAAATCAAGAAATTTAGTGGAAAAGAAGGGCATTTACAATCACAAAAGGTGTAGTTGTTACAGAGATACTGCCACTGAAAAGAAGCAAAATACTTTGTATCATGACGGAGGACAACATGCCTTGAGGACACCTCAGGAATCATCCATAGAGGCTCCATGGTAAGGTGTAACCTTGTGTAAAATTATTTTTACTTTTTGCACCACTTCAGGGACTTAGACAGATGTGCTCTCTGTGGTCAGTCATTTAGGTACACAGGATGCTATAACTGTGGCCTGAGGGAGGCTGGCTACTTTTTGAGCTGGCAGCAGCTTAAAATGTGTCACCTTGGACACTACTCATCTGATGCTGGTTTTGTATTCAGACATACAGAATGCAAGGTTTATGGGGTCATAAATGCTTCTATCGGGTTTTCAAGGGGTAGCCCAGGGAAGCTAGGAAATGCGTTACAGGGTCATGGACCTTGCAAGCAGTCCCCAAGAGAAGGAGCTGTAAAGAAGAAGTCAAAGAGGCAGTGACAGATCCAGGAAGTTGAAGATGCCAGGAATGTGCACTGCCTGCCAAGGAAAGCCACAGTCAGTGAGCAGAGGTAGCCCAGGGGAGAGGCCATGTGGTCTGTAGCCAGCAAAGCCTTCAGCAGGGCTGTCTGTTCCCTTGCAGCTCATAGCATGCCACCATATGTCCAGGATGCCAGACATGGAGCAAGGATTACAGGATTAGTTGATTGTTCTGCTGGGTCTCAGTCTTACTGAGGCCCCACCTCTTCTATCTATAGCCTCATCCCTCCCATTTAGAATGAAAATGTTTGCTCTTTTCCACCATATATATTTAAGTAGACAGCACCATCTTTTAAGGTGGTTTACAATTAACATTCTTTCTTGAGTTTCAGATAACATTTTTCCGAAGTAGTTTACAGCTAATAGCTTTTTCTTTCTTCCTTTTCTTTTTTCTTTTCTTTTCTTTCTTTCTTTCTTTTTTTTTTTTAGTACCAAGACTTCAGACTTGGTACACTTTTAGAAAGTTCTTGGGACTTTTAGATAAGGGGCATAGTTGGAGGAAGTGGGCCACCAGCATGTTTGTGTGGGAGAGCATTTCTTGCCACCAGCCCCTTCTCGCTTCTCTCTGCTTCTTGACTGCATGAGGTATGAGGCTCTTCCGCCATCTTTTCTCCCTGACCCCCGCCTCGCCACGGGTCTGAAAGCGATGGAGCTCAGCTGGGCATAGACTAAACCTCATAAACTCCATCAAAACCAATCTTTGCTCTTGTAAATTGTTGTTCTAAGGTATTTGACACTGTGACAAGAAGCTAACACATTACTTTGACAACCCTACCAGAAGGGTGCAAATCATAGTTGGCCACATTCTGACAAACATTTAAGGACTGTATTAGATAGACTAGACATATATTTATTCACTCAGAAAATATTTTCTGAAGACCCGCTGTGTGCCACCATGTACTGGGACTTGGGGGAAAAGTGATGAAGGAAAACCAGATGTGGTCTTGACCTCAATGAACGACATAGCCCAGGGCGGGGAGTTGGACCCTACATGGTGAAAGGCCTGGAGCAGGGGAAAAGGGTACAGAGTGGCCTACCAGAGCCAGAGCAAGTTGGCATGTCTGGAATTGGGGAATGAAAAGGAAGCCAGGATGGGAGGTGGGGAAGAAGAGACTCAAGCGGGGTCTTGCAGACAGGGATCCGCAGTCAGGTCTTATCTCAGTAGCATTAGAGATTCCTAGAGCATTGGGCAGACACTCAAGGTTGTGAAGAGACAACAACCACGTGGGTAGCAGATGAGGTCATAGGGGAGCATCAGGCTCCTGCAGTCCTTGAGGCACATGATGGTACTGCACTAGGGTGACAAGAAAGGCCAGAAGTGTGCAGGGCGAACACACACTGGTTCCAGTTTTGAATTCAAAAGGCAAAGCATTGTGCCAGGGGCTGCATCTCTCTTCTAGTTCAGACCACGGGAAGGACAGCAATACTACAACATAGCTACATTGTGAAGGTTAGTCTAAAGACTGCTGCACTCTCTAGATCACACGAGAATGGGCAATTCCAGTGACTGTCAGAGGGGCAACTCTGTCCCCCCAAAGCTGAACTGCCATGGATGTTAAGACTAAGGATGACTTCTCCCTTGTCACCATCCAAGGAATGCACCTAGGCTCCTCTTCCAGCTACTTCAGGCTGACAGAACTGAATTATTCTGGAATCTAAAAATAGGAATGATTAGACAAGAAGTCCCAGCATGCCCAGTCTGGGAGCTGGGAGCATTCCTGGAGGCTCTATGAGAGCTACCCTATGTGTATCATCTACCTTCCTAGGAGGAGCATATGATTCTGTGGAGCATAAAGGATCTGAGGTCTCACAAGGGTGCACCATATAGCCAGAGAGACTGATTTGCAGAGGATGGTGTAGGGCATGTGAGACGCAGTATGGAGTGAGGCCTCAAGAACACTTAGTCCTTGACCTCTGTCCTCTTCTTTTGTGGGTATTCCATCAACAAGCACTTAAAAATATGGTATCTGAAAGCCTATCTCTCCTGTGTTCCATATGGGGGACAGGAACACATAAAAGAAACTACTGTGGAAGAAGAACAGCTGTTCTGACAAATCACACGCAATTGAGGACAACGTCCAGGCTATATGGCTGTCATCATTTAGTGAGGACCGATTCCTGACATTCACCCAGAAAGTCTGTTCTTTTTCACTTAACCTTTAGAAGAGAGAATAAAACCCAAACCTTCCTTCCATCTTCCAGACAGTCCAGGCTCCCAGGAAAATATGATTCTGTGAGCCTGCCATCCAAACTGATGCTATCAGCTCTTTATTGATATTTAATATAAACACAGCCCCGAGGCGAGCAGGTACCCTGACAGGGTCTGGGACATAATTGCCGGGGAACTGTACAATTGCATGTAGCAATTAAGGAGCTGTCAGGGGTATTACTAGAGCAAAGACATAGAGCTGCAGGCTGGACAAATCAGCTGGTACTGAGCTGCAGAACCAGGCAACAGACAACTGCAGAGGGACCCAAGCAACTCAACTACACAGCATCCTCACAGCTGCTGCGGGCCCGGACGGCACAGGCAGGACATGGGTGCACTGTGGACACCTCAAAAGGAAATTGGACCAGATTTAAGTGTGCTGTTTGATTTCAACACCCAGAAACCAAAAGCAGACTCTCCCTCCTCTGACACACGATCGCACAGTGCAGAGAAAAGACAGCTCGGATTCTGGCTTTTGTAGGGATGGAGAACGAGGGTTATGCTGGCTTGCATGCAAGCTAGAGTCGTCTGAGTGGAGAGACCTCCAGTTGAGAAAGCAGCTCTATAAGATCAGGCAGTAGGCAGGCAAGCCTGTAGGGCATTTTCTTAATTAGTGATTGATGTGGGAAGGTCCAGCCCATTGTGGGTGGGGTGATCCCTAGACTAGTGGTCCTGAATTCTATGAGAAAGCAGGCTGAGCAAGCCATTGGAGCAGGCTGGTAAGCAGAGTTCCTCCATGGCCTCTGCACTGGTCCCCATCTCCAGGTTCCTGCCCTGTTTGAGCTCCTGTCTTGTTTTCCTTCAACGGACTGTGATTCGCGGCATGTAAGCCAAATGAACCCTCTCCTACCCAGTTGCTTTTAGTCAGGGTTTTATCACAGCAATAGTAACCCTAACTAAGACAAGGGG
Organism: Peromyscus leucopus; assembly: GCF_004664715.2. Taxonomy (NCBI): domain Eukaryota; kingdom Metazoa; phylum Chordata; class Mammalia; order Rodentia; family Cricetidae; genus Peromyscus; species Peromyscus leucopus. Next base: position 111,282,129 of record NC_051070.1, on the reverse strand, counting down.
ATAGGAAAGAAGGGTCCGTGTTGGTTGTTTAACCCCTGTAGAGAGAAAACTGGATTTTGCATTGTTATTTTCATCGCTGCCCTAATAGCATGAGCCTAAAACGCCAGAAAGTCCTCAAGCAATCATACAGGGCCAGGCCATGGTGCATGGAGTCATGAGTACCCCAGAAACAGATGGAACTGGAAAAATGTAGCTTCCATATTTCTGACTCCCCCCAGTGCCCCTCGTTGGTAAGTCCCCAGTGGAATCCAGACTGGTATGTGGGATAGCAGGAGATTCATATTCTGTGAACAAGGAAAATGGATTCTTTTCTTTTACAAAGTGTAAGTCCAGCCTCTCTGTCTTCCTGGTCTGAAAACTGACAAACCACTAAAGAACAAGATGGTGAACATGTGGTCCTCTACAGAGGGCATTTCCAGCTCTGTCCCTGCAGGAGTGGGGAGGCTGGGGAATGGGTAGGCTTGAAAATGTTCAGAAAGAGTTCCAAGTGGATGGGGTCTTCTGTGAGTTGATCCCAGGAAAGACAGGCTCCTTGCAGCCCTGGGAAGGCAGCCAACTTTGTACTGAGGTGGTTTTAATGGACCTGGCATCACGGGTCTGGGTTCACTTGAGTAGAGCATTATAAGTGCTTGTTTCTGATGCTCAATTTCATGTGAGGATCTATGGGCCATAGACCTTTTGAACTGTGCCACTGCGAGTGTGAACACTTCCCAAGGCCATGATACACACTATGAGTGATGCCAGCTTCCAGGAATGCTGGCCAAGAACTTCTAACAAGGAGATTCCAGCTGTCTTTCCATGGACCTCAGTCACCCTACACATGCTTATATCAGCTATAGTTTTGGCTTATGGAACAATGGCATTGAGCAAAATTAAATGAAACCAAATGATTATACTTATAGACTCTCCATAGGGCATGTACACTAGCACCTAACTCCTGAGTGACAGGGACAGGGGACCTGACAGTCAGCTTCTCTTGACATAGAGATGGTTCACCCACAGGTTTAATTCTATTAAGTGATTTACAACCAGGAATACTGTGTAACTTCTCATCCAAAACAGATCACTGACAAGAAAAGAGGGTATGCTAGTCAAATTTTGGAGGTAATGGAAACATAACTGAAAAAAAGAAAAAAAGAACTGAATAAAGGAATTACGTATTTTGGCTCGTGGTTTCTGACTTTTAACCCATGCATGGCTGACTGCATCCATTACTTCCAGCTTGAAATGAAGCAGAACATCACAGCAGCGTGAATACACAGCAGAGGCTGCTCATCTCAGAGCAGCCAGGAAGCCGGGAAGACTATCTGGAAGGACCCAGAGATACACACTTCAGAGCACTTCTCTAATGGCCCATCCCCTACGACCCTCACCTCCTGTAGTTCTACCACCTGCCAGTGGTCTATTCAAAAGTGAACTCACCAGTGAGTTCAGCCATTGATGAAGGAAGAACTCCCAGGGCTCACCCACATCACAGAAGCTCCTCCACTGAACAGCGCTTCCATCTGAGCCAAGTTTCCAACACGTGAGTCTTTTAGGAGGATACTTCACATTCAATTCATAATAAGGACGCTAATTATTAACACCACAAAAACTAGTGTAAATGTAATCCACCTTTCCTAGGCAAACTCAGATGATGGGTGCTTTATTTTTATAACCTATCATGTTCTATGGACAATGGAAATATGCATATGTGGGTGGGGATATGCATGCCTATTTCTAATGTGAAGTCAGCTACTTACTCAGGACGGATTAAAGTAAAAATTGTGTGTGTGTGTGTGTGTGTGTGAGAGAGAGAGAGAGAGAGAGAGAGAGAGAGAGAGAGAGAGAGAGAGACCGAGAGAGAGAGACCTTTTTAACATTTGACTAATCTTCACAGCTAAGACCATAGTCTTTTGAAACTGTCCAAGCTATTTTACCAGCTCTGGGCATTTAGCATGTCCCAGATATCAGCCAGGCAAACATTCATTAACCCACCAAGTTGCTAAAGCAGACACTGCTCAAGGGAGAGTTTTTGTGTGCTTATGTCAATGTGGAATGCATTCACTATTGCTTCAAATTGGGATGCTTTCCAATTTAAGAAACTTCTTAAAATGTCTTCAAAATTTATTGGTTCAAAGAACTAAAAAGACTGTCTATTGTTTCACACATGCTCACACACACACACACACACACACACACACACAAACACACACACACACCCATACTGCCTTCTGTCTTTCTATTATTTATCCTCTAGTGTTGGCTCTATACTCAAGCCCTTCCTCACACCCTGCAGCCCTGGCTCAGCATCTCCAGTCTTTACTCCTACAGGGGCACAGCATCATTGCAGGACTCACAAACATCGCCTCTTTTGCCCCACCCTACACAGAGGCACAATGTGGGATCGGCAGATGTCTCCTCATTGCCTTTGCCTTTCATCATCATCATCTACCCAGCCCCAAAGCAGTGAGCAAAGGAAAGTGATGAGGTCTGCTAATCAGCTTAAATCTGGGCTCAAGTCTAAAATAAGCCCAGCAGATATGAAAGATGGGCTTCTAAAGCAAATTCACAACGCTACTCGCTACTTGCAGGAAGAGGAAGCTAAATGCAACAAACTATAAGCCCCTCCAATTGTGATTCCAATATGGTCACAAACACCCCCCAAAGAATCATCTCAGATGCCAGAAAATCCAAGTTATCCAAGACCTTGCCACTAATTTAGTTTAAGAATGTGCAAATGTCAGCATAATTCCTCATGAAAGAAGGAATTTACACCTTATTACTGTGTAAAAAGTAGTGGAAAGGGCTGGCTGTACAGTTCAGAGGTAGAGAATTTAGCTGGAATGTACAAGGTTTGGGTTCCATGCTCAGAACCATTGAAAAACTGGAAAGAAAGGAAAAGAGGAATGGAAGGAAGGAAGCCAGACAGGAAGGGAGGGAGGGAGGGAGGGAGGGAGGGAGGGAGGGAGGGAGGGAGGGAGGGAGGGAGGGAGGGGAGACAGACAGATGAAACATTCTCAAAATATATGGCAGACAGAAAGATTTTCATCACAGTCATCAGAAAAGTTTAATGCAAAATATCCATCTCTTGGGATGCAGAGGAAAACAAATCAAAGAGGAAAGGAGGAAGTCCCTCGTGGGTGTGATGCTGCAAGTCTAGTAGATGACATGTTACAGGTCACAAGGAAGAGAAGACAAGAACGTCTCTGTGAAAATAAAACTAACCAGGCCATACATATTTAACAGGACTGCACCAAGAGAGGAAGAAGCCAGCTGCGGGAGGGAAAAAAAAGTAGGGCCTTCCAAAATGGCAGTCAAACTCCCAAATTCTTCAAGGACAGAGCTATTTGGGTATTCTTGCTGGCACTACTTACACAAGAGTGTACTTTCCAGTCAAGGCTTTCCAATACATTCTTAAAATTTGGGGCAAACTTTTTATTTTTGTATCTGTAGAAATGTACTGATTCAGAAAGATCTTTAAGCAAGGCAGATGTTAAAACATTTAAATCACAAAGTTGGTCTATTTAATCATTGTGATTAGTTTAGAACATTATTCAAACTGCCAGAAATACAATGTAAATGAAACCTCAGGCCAATATTTTCGAACCCTAACAGATTTAATGGGTAATTTTTATCATCGACACTAACTAGAAATAAGAGTCACCATGGATGTGACTAGAAACCAATGCAGCCTTTTAATTTACCCATACAGGATGCTGCTCTTTGGTCTGATTATTTTTAAACAGTTTGATTTTATTTTTGCATGTCACTTAAGGGGCAGATTTATACTTGCTGCTACTTCAGTGTATATGCATGTATTAGAAAATAATATATTTGGGGGTGCTGAGGTTGAAGCTCATTTGTAGATTGAGTATGCTTAGCACCCTCCAAAAGGAAACAAGGGGGCTGGACAGATGACTGTGATTAACAACACTGGCTTCTTGGCCCAGGGCCCAGAACTGATTCCCAGCACCTAAATGACCATTCACAACTGGGGAAACTCCAGTGCCAGGGGATCTGACTCCTTCTTCTGTCCTCTGAGGACGCCAGGCACACACATAGTACACGACATACACGCAGCCTGAACACCACACCCACACACATAAAATGAAAGCAGTAAATGAATCTTGGTTTTTGTTTTTTTCAAAAGAACATATTGACTTTTTATAAGAAATGAAATTATGTTACTCAAAGGATATCCTAAAGTAAGAACCATACATGATGATCCCAGGTTAAGAAATAAAGGACAAAATATAAGAGAATAGCTTGGTTCTGGAAAATCAATAAGCAGGAAGAATAGATTGTCACAATGAAGGGGGATAAAGAGACAGGAAAACCAAACCCATTTGAAAGCAACTCTTCACAAAGGGAAAACTATTTAAGAGTAAACTTTTTACAACAGATATTTCTTCTCTAAAATGTATTATTATTCATTTACCATAGGTATGGAGAGATCTTATCTCTTTTAACCAAATTATGCAGAGGACACAGTTAATTACCATATGGGATCAATAAAAATCATACCAGAGGCACCATCTAATCTTGAGTAACTCAAAGCTTATTAAAGAAGGAAAGGGAACCGGAAGGATGGGAAAGGACTCTTTGTGCCTTGAAAACAGCTGGTGTTTGGAGACAAGTGGCATAAAAAATTAGTAACTTTCTAGACCCTTAGCTTTCTCCAGACATTGTCATTAAAGCAACAAAAAAAGTCCAAATGTTGAAAATATCTCCAAAACTATTAGGAAAAACAATATAGGAATAGATAACAGATGCATAAAGGCATCTTGGGATGAATATGCTAAGGGTCCCCAAATGCAAATGATCAAATCCACTTAATTGTGCCAAACAGAAACATAAGAAAGATCTTTTGATAAACAAAATGCAGACAGCATTCCCCCCCCCCAAAAAAAAAAAATCTTTTTGAAGTCTTGAGCCAAGCACTATTTCTGACTCTGTGACATCAGAGTGACTAAACCACCAAAACACAGGCTATATTGTCTCACCAGCCACCTTCAAGAACAGTGACAGAGGCCAAAGCTGGAGCCTGCAGAGGAGGGAGTGGAATGGGAGATGGCGTCGGCAGTCAGATTCCTTCAGCTTAACTGGGGCACTGAGCTCAGCTTGGGGAGAACCAGGGACAGAAGTCACCTCTAAAACAAGTTTCAATCTTTCCCTCAAAATGACCTATTTTAATGAACAAAATAGTCTCTACATCAAACAAAAACAAAAAGATCGGAAAGGAAATTTCAATCTCCCTGATCTAATTGACAAGTGTTATAACTGTCCTGGCCAACAGGAAGACATTCTAAAGGGGTGCTTGTGCCCCTCCCTGTAGTCTGTTGGCTATCAGACTATTGAGACAATGGACTCCAAAAACCTGGAATTTCCCTTAGAGTCTCATATGAGGAGACAGGAAAGACAGGAACCTGGAGCCAGTAGAGGGGAGCTTGTCTCCCAGGCACATATTGGACACAGCCTGGCAACTTATCCTATCACCTTGCAGGGGAGCCTGGCACCTGATGGCTAGGACCACAGTTCCACCAGGGTGGCTTGGCTATGCATACTTCTTGCCCTCTATTTAAACAGAAACCTCATGTCAGGACCTTGAAAATGGACATAAGACCTCTATATCCATTCCTCTTTCCAATGTGGCCTCATTAAATCAATCTTTCTCTGCTCTTCACTATCGCTTGTCTCTTTAATTAGCGTTCAGGACAGGTGGTGTTCTGGTTTCATTCCTGTCACTGTGATAAGTCATCGTGGGCATGGCGCTGCTGCTGCACATGTGACCTTGCATGGCTGTGACTGCTTGCACAAAACTGTTCACATCAAGCCAGACCCCACCAAAAAAAAAAAAAAAAAAATCCAAGCATGGATGGGGAGGGGCTCATGACATTCCACCTCTAGCTGAGGAGCTATTGGCAACTGATGCCTGATGAGGGAAGAAGATTCTGTTTTCCTAGGGGATCTGGTTCCTGAGAGGCTCCACCCTTGCTCCAGAAGACAGTACTGAACCCATTCAGAGAGAGGCAGCAGTAAATGGATTTAGTGGGGAGGGGAGGAGGAGAAGGAGGAGGAAGAGGAAGAGGAGGTGGAGGAGGAAGAGGGGGGGAAGAGGAGGAGAATGAGGAGGAGGTGGAGGAAAAGGAGGAGGAGGAGGAGGGGGAGAAAGAAGAAAGTAGTAATGATCTTGCCTTGGGAGGGCCAATAGGGGATAAAGTGAAGGGAAGGAAATGGGAGTTAATTTGGTCAACATGCACTATGTGAATGTATAACAGTTTTTGTTGTTGCTGGATTTTTTTGTTTTTTGTTTGTTTGTTTGCTTGTTTTGTTTTTTGAAACAGGGTTTCTCTGTGTAGCTTTGCGCCTTTCCTGGAACTCACTCCGTAACCTGGGCTACCTTCCAACTCACAGAGATCCACCTGGCTCTGCTTCCTGAGTGCTGGGACTAAAGGCGTGTGCCACCACTGCCCAGCATAACATTCTTAAGCAATAATAAAGAGCAATTTAGGGGGAAAGGGTTTGTTTGACTTATAATTCCAGGCTATAGTTCATTGCTAAGGAAAAATCAAGGCAGGAACTCAGCAGCAAGTCACATCACATCCAGAGTCCAGAGCAGAGAGAAATCAATGCACGCACACCTATGCTGTCCTTCCTTGCTTGCTTTCTCCCCTATATCATGTAGGATAACCTGCCTAGGGAATGCTGCTGCCCCAAACAGGTAGGGGCTTCCTACACCAATTAATAAACCAGAAAGTCCTCCACAGATATGCCTTTCAGCCATCCTGACCTAGATAATCCCTCACTAAGACTCTTTCCACAACTGATTCTAGAGCGTCTCAAGTTGACACTTAAAAGCATCAAATCAGCACCACTATTTGTCCTGAAGTCTCCGAGGCAGAAGGCCTGGTAAGCCATTCCTCTCATCTCTCATGGTTGCTAAAACTCTTGGTGTTCCTTGCTTTCTAGGTGCTTCCATCAACATATGGTTATCCTCTGCATGTGTCCCTGTGTATCTAGCCTTTATCTTAAAAGGACAATTGTCATTTGATTTGGGGACTACGCTCAATCCAATTAAGATGTCCTTTCAAAATCTTTAAATGGTTACATCTGGAAAAACGCTATTTCAGAATTAGGTCACTTATTGGATGTATGTTTGTACATCCCATCCTGGATCCATACGTTAAAATCCTAAATCCCAATGTGGCGGTATTTGGAGCTGCGATGTGATCAGATTATGAGGGTTGGTTGGGGCTTCATGGTGGAATTAGTGGCCTCAAAAGAAAATACCTGAGGAGCTGGTTCCCTTGTGTTCCCCACTACCTGTAATCACAGCAAAAAACCAAAACCAAAGCAAAATAAAAGAGTCACCTGCCACAGGTACACCCCTCACCAGGACTTCCCATGCTAACTAGTAGCATACTGACCCTGAACTTCCAGCCTCTAGCACTAAGAGGACAGATTTGTGATATTTAAGCCACCTTGTCTCTGGTATCTTTGTTATAGCAGCCTGAGCAGACAAAAGCAGTCACAGCCTGACGTCCTGAACACCCAGGGACTTAGTAGGGAATATTATTCAACCCACTACAAATGTCCCCCAATTCAGTTGTTTCAAAATATGTGCTACTGAAAAATGACTAAGTTAGACAATTCTTCAAATTGCCTTAATGCGACATAGCATGAGCAGGTGAAAAATGGTCACTGTAAATCTGAAAATAGCCTCAAACTCAAAACCCCCCAGTGTGCCGGAGAAGACAGTGGTGAATTAGTTTCCCATTAGGGGCTCGCATTATGAAAACAACCACTGAGAGGCAGCTCCATGGCCACTTGTGCTTTTTTTATTCCATTTGAAACTCGCCAGTGATCAGTCAACTGACCAGGGTTTGAGGCTGCTTCTGAATACCATGTTTCGGTAATAAGGGTACTGTCAAGACTCTAGCTCTGCCTCCCAGGACAAGCGCAAAGGATGAATGCAACAATCACCCTTCTCCATTGCCTGCTGTGACCTGATCAGAGGAGGAGATGAGATTCTCTTGGAAGGGCCTGCTCATAGCAAACACTGACTGTGGGAGAAACACCAACTATAGATTGGGTTGTCAGTCATTTGCTCTCACCTAAAGGCAAACAAGCTTCAGCCTCCTTTCTCCTTCCGGGTAAAATGGGTGGTAATTCCTGCATTCAGCACAGTGGCAGAGCCTACTCTCCCGCGGTTTGTAACAGCGGCTCTAAGATGTCCTGCTGTTCTCTGCTAGACCTAACCTCTCTCTAACCTAGTAGCCCAACACATTACAAATTTCCTTACTTGACTAGAGAAGCCCTGACACAGTTCACACACACAGGCACGCATGCATGCACACACGCACGCATGCACGCATGCACGCATGACATGCTTTGGACAGAACCAGCTGGAGAACACCAATAAGTTTATGCTTCTTTGTGTATTGGCTGAAGGCAATAGACAGAGCTGTGTAAGAAGAGACCAGATTGCTCAGAGACACGGGGAAGTCTGGGGACATCGATGGGGGCTTTCTTGTGGCAGCAGGGATGAATAGCAGGGAACTTTGCATGCTCTCCTTCCTCTCCTTGGAGTTAGGAAGAGCAGTGGAAAAGGCAGAGGCAGGGCCAAGAGCTCTCTTTCTTCCTTAGCCTCAAATCATATGCTAATGAGCATTCACGGTGCAGGAGGACTCCAGAAAGGGCTGCTAAGAGGAACAGGAGTCCCGGTGAACAAAGCAAACGGATGAAACCCAACTGCTTGCTAAGGGTCCCTGGAACATGCATGTGCCTAGAGTTGTCTCAAATTGATTAACCAGCGAGGATTAGTGTCTATGCCATTTAAGATGACAACTACTGCCTTGGAACAAGCAACCTAAGATGCCAGGGAACAGTTCACCAAGTGGACTGTCACAAGACTGGCAGGTTCTTTGAGAATGGGAAAGGCCCAGACAGGTGATACAAACTAAGTTGCTCTCAGCAGTCCTGAGACTAGAGGCCAGATTGCCCAGGGTTCAACTCCCAGTGGGCCAAGCACGGCCACATAACTCTTCCCCGTAGGTAGGAAAAGACAGTGACTGGGGCACACGTGTCCGGGGTCCTAGGCGTGGTCTAGAGAAGGAAAGGACTGGAAGCAACCATCAGGGAGGGATACCACAGGTGGGCAAGGCCTCGCACAGCTATGTGTAGGGTCGTGGGGACGGCTCAGGTCAGTGCCATGGGGGTCAAGAGCCAGCGCCATCTTGGAGTTGATGGGCATGCTGGCTACCACAGGGAGAAGACCCTCAAGTCAGACAAAAAGCCAAGTTCAAAAGACCACTTAATCATGCCAGGCATGAAGCCTCCCGTTTCCGAACACCTTTTATACAGTAGGTACGTGACAGGTGATTCCTGCTGTTACTCCATTTGGATACAGCCATAACGATGTTGTCCCTCCAGTACATGGTACGCGCTGTTTAGGGACTGTGTGCTCAGTAAGGGATGCCTATGAAGGGCTGCTGTTCACACAAGGGCAGGTATGTTCATAGCACGTCCCCCAGGATCCACAGCTGGGGGGACAGCCAGGCTAGTGACACACCCTGGGGCACCAGGGTCCATCTCTTTCCCCAGTACACAACGGACCTCTGTACTCCTACTTCCTGTACTTCTGGACCAGCTGACCCTGATCCCTCACCAGGCCAACACAGGGACCCTTTGACATCTGATGTCCAATGGGATACTTTCCTGAAAGTAGTGAAAGAAGTGAAAGAAGTGAAAGACTGCACTTCCCAGCTTCCCTGTGGACCATGGAAGTCATCACCGTCCCTATGAGGGGGCTTGCATCCTAGCTTCCTCTGTAGGCATTTTGGTCATTCACACATGTGAGTGACAAACGCGGTCCCACCGAAGGTCAGACCACGCCTCTCTTCCTTTCTGCCTTCCAGCTCTCCACAGCTGCTTTTAAATAAGCTAGCACAACATACCACACACGTCTGTCTCTGCTTCCTGTGTCTCTGTGTCTGTCCCTGCTCTGCTCCCTTCCACCCTTTTCTTTTCTTTCATTTTTCCCTGTGGCCTCTTCACACTCAAATGTCAATAAGGGAGGGTCACTAACGGAGTCATGAGCATCTACTGAGCATTGGTTTCTATCCATCTGTCTGCTGGCCCCCTGCTGCCCCAGCCACTGCAGTGAGCTGCTTCACACCCCATAGGAGAGAGGAAGGTCCTCAGGCGTTCGGGCACCTGTGAATACATGCACAACAATAGCGCTAGTAACAGCGACAATGACAGTAGTAACCTAAAAGCCAGCCCTTCCATCTGAGGGAAGAGACTGACAGACACCGAGGAAACACAACATCCACGGCCTGCACCTTATCTTTCGCTCCGAGGGCTCTTTGCTCGCCCATTCTCATCCCGTGTTCTAGGGGCCTGCTAGCCCTGGCTTAGGAGCAGCCCACACACCAGCTGTCCACCAGAAGCTGGCTCACCACGCAGCAACAAAGCCAGAGTCGGAATTGAGAGTGACACTGAGATCGACGGCCACCAGTGCAGGGCACCTTCCCTCACTCTAGGCCTGACGTAGATGCTTTGTGGTGGGGTTTCCATCAGAAGAATGCCCGCCCCAGGTGGCTCCCGATTGTCCCAAGACTATGCCTATGGGTACCTCTCTGTGTATAAACATTCAAAAAGTGGCTCAATATAATCATGGATATGCCAAATACATCCATAAGATTGTATTTAAAAAATAAGATTCACAGTAGAAAATGGAGTACAGAAAAAGACAGGTGTGATGAAAAAGAACAGATAACCATCTTTAATAGTGATACATGTCTAGCAAGTCTGCCAGCCCACTCACTGCAACAATGATGCCCAATGATGTATGGGCAGCAGGTACACACCCATGCCACAGTCATGGGGTCAGTGACAAATGCTGTGTTTTTAAAAAAGATTTTAAAAATCATTCTAAATGAATGAATATGTATGTGAGTATGTGGCATGCAGTGTGGGTGTGGGTGTGGGGGGTACATGTCAGTGTGGCTGCCAGTGCAATCAGGGGTGTTGGGTTCCCCTTGAGCTGGAGTTACAGGCAGTCTAAGCTTCCCAGGAAGGGTGCTAAGACCCAGACTTGGGTTCTCTGCAAGACCAGTACACGCTCTTAACCACTGAGCCTCCAGGCCCATGCCGGGGGGTTTAGAGTATGTTGTCTACACTAGGATGATTTGTAAGGAAGTCTGCAGTTTTCAATGGAATGCATGACGTGCAGCCACAAACACTCAGGTGTGAATAGCTTTCAGCAAAGAAATCATCGAAAGGTCCCCTGGGACTTGAAAGTTCTCATTTTCCATCCAGTAACCTTTGAGCTCCTTTTATTTTGAGACCCGGTGGCCACTTCATCTGTTCTCCAGATGAGAATGGATCCAGGGTTGACACTGACAAATTGACCAGCAGAGACCCTGGTCATACTGGACATTACTCAGCATCCTGACAGGTGACCTGTCCACCATGTGGCTTCTACTTTTAGCTTGGAAGTGGGCTGATGGGAAACCTGGCTCAGGTCACAGCAGCAGCTCAGGACACAGCCTGTCATTATATATTTTTTTCAGAAGACGTTCGGTGATCCAAAGTAATAACCTTATATTTATTTATAGTTTGGAGTTACCAATATTCTTTTTGCCCACTAATAGACATTATTGGAAACGAAAACTAAGGAAGGATGTAATTGCTTAGAAGCCCACAGAAAATAAAGGAGGTGGCAGAGCAGACAGAAGAACGAGAGAAGTCATATTTTAGCCATAAATTCCCACAAGGTCCAAAGGTTAAACATGAATATTGTTATAATGAAAAAGCCCTGTTTCTATAGAATGGAATTTTCAGGACACCAGAAGAAAAACAGCAACAGAGAATAGATAAGGTAGCACAGGAGAACGAACCTACTTGCTCATTCTTTTAAAGGCCTCTTAAAGCTTACCTTTTATAAAGGCACAGTTTTGAAGTGTGATTTTCAGATGCTATAATGCATCAGAGGCAACTGCAAGATGGAAGAACAGGGTGCTGGGCTCTCCCTGCAAAGGACCGGACTCAGCTTCTAAGACTGAACTCTAAGGAAGCCACCCATTGCTAGGTCAGACACCAGACCCCATGGGTCTTAGCATGAGATGGGCCAGCGCATCTCCTCTGCCTCTCCTTACATGTTATAATGTAAGAAAGGCTGGTGAAATCCGCACTAGGGCACATGCATGAGTCAGATCTTGAGCTGGAGAAATGGCTCCATGGGTAAAGCACTTGCTGAACAAGTATGAGGACCCGAGTTCAAGTCCCTGGAACCCATCAAAATGTAGGCATGGTAGCATACCTCCATAATCTCTGTGTGCCTATGGTGAGATGTGAGGTGGAACCAGGAGAGTCCCCAGAAGCTCACAAGCCAGTTAGCCTGACATACGCAGCAGCTAGCAACAAAGGAGAGACCTTGCTTCAAGCCAACACCCAAGGTTGTTCTCTAATATCTACAGAAGTACACACGTACACACACGTGTACACACACATGTACACACACATGGGGGGGGGGAGATCCCCTAAAGGTCTGAGTAGAAGGATTTGAGAAACATCGTCAATAGAACTTCCTCCTTCCAGCAAGTTATTTCAACTTTCGGAGCGCTGCAATCCGCCTCTGTGCTTGTATTTTTAATGCGGACACAGAAGCCATGATAAATGCTCCAGTGCTCTCTGTCACACTTCATAGCACTGGCCTAGGTAGCCTTGGCTTAAGTCATTCAGTGCTGGCAAAGCATTGGACTTCTCATCAGCCAAGGTAACAGTCAGTACCCATTTGAAATCCAGCCTTGGTCTCCATCCATCGCCACCGAGACATCTGACTTCAGTTTCTAACACTCGTACGAATGTGAGCCACATCCCTCCGGAGACAGTCTCTCAGAAGCAATGCTTGCTAATCTAGCCAGCCATGATACAGAAATGTGTGCCACAGGCCTGGAAACAGAAGATAAGATTCTGCTTGGCACTAACTAAAGGTGTACTGTTGGCCTCCTACAGCCAAGTTACTTATTAGGAAAAGGAGCAACTTAAATTGGAAATCCTGGATTGTCGGAGGTGGGTAGGACTAGCAGGTTCCTCTATCAGACCTGAAGGTACATGGATTGAGCTGGAGCTCAATCTGCAGGGACATGCGGCCATGATTTTTTTTTTTATATGACAAAGAAAGAGAAGGCAGAGGCCTGAACCCACTGTGAGGTTTGAGATGCCTTGAGAGGATAGCCAGATCCCTTACGGAAGGAGACACATGCTTACCCACTACTGAGGACACAGCTGCTTAGCCACATTCAACTGTAGCTGAAGGAAGGCTACGGCATGATATCTAAACAGCAGTCGAGGTTTAAAGGGCTGGGTGGTGCCGACCAGCTACAATTATTACAGGCCTATTGTGAAATGCTAACCCCTGGTTATGAAAAGGGCCAGAGTTGATACAGGTCACCAAAGAGGTTCCTTGATGCTGTAGCTGTTCAGCAACCCCACTCTGGTTTCCATCTGTGAATCATTATCCCAGCCACACTGACACTTCCTAACGAGGCCAGCCCTGGCTGCAGCACCTGGTAACACCCAGACCCAGGAAAACATTCTCTAAGTGTCAGCAAGGAACTGCCTAAGACCCAGGTGACTCAGAGCCTGACAGCTATGAACAATAGGCAGACCTGCCTTAAATCCTCTTTGGAAGAAAGAACATGTATTGTCAGCTCAGGTTGTCATAAGAAAATGCCAAGGACTGGATAGCTTAAACTACAGAAATGTATTTTCTCCTTGTTCTGGAAATAGAAAGTCCAGGTTCTACCATGGCTGGTTTCTGGCTGTTGTGTAGACCTGGGTCTATGTTTAAGTGGTCTTTCCTTCAGTACCTTACCCTCATTTTATAAAAGTCAGCCATATTGGATTGGAGTCCTGTACTAAAGGGCCTCATTGGAACTTAATTGCCCTTTTAAAGATCCTACCTCTGCCTATGGTTATATTCTGAGGCTCTGAGATTCAATATATGAATTTTTGGGATGGTCATACCTTAATCAATAACAGAGAAATGAGCAAATAAGAGATTGAACCTCATAAAGACTAATCCCTTTGTTACCCACAGAGAAGACATGAAGGGGACATCCGGGACGGTGCCTGAGACAGTAAAGTCAGATAGTACCGACTAGCCTGTGTACATCATTGGCCACACGAGTCATGGGTCTTCATCAGGACTATTCTTACTTCCAGAAACCCAATGAAAGCCTTGGGGCTGCATTTCAAAAAGTCTTCTAGAAAGCCTCCTGACTCCGCGTGCAGGGCTACACAGACAAGAGGGCATGGCTGCTTCTTGATGACAGAAAACCACGCATCAGATCTGTTGGGGTTTCTAGTCTGACCTTGAAATTCTTTTGTTTGTTTGTTTGGTTTTTTTGTTTTTGTTTTTAGAGACAGGGTTTCTCTGTGTAGCTTTGTGCCTTTCCTGGATCTCCCTCTGTAGACGAGGCTGGCCTCGAACTCACAGAGATCCACCTGTGGTGGTAATTTAATTATACTGAAATGTGATTTTGATTGTATGTTAATAAATAAAGTTGCCGGGGGTCAGAGCTATTAGAGCTATAGCAAGAGTGTGGCGGTGGTGGTACACGCCTTTAATCCTAGCATTCCAGAGATAGAAATCCCTCTGGATCTCTGTGAGTTCAAGGCCACATTGGAAATAGCCAAGCATGATGATACACACCTTTAATCCCAGAAAGCCAGCCTTTAATCCCAGGGAGTGGTGATATAAAGCAAAAAGATATATAAGGCGTGAGACCCAGAAACTAGAAGCATTTGGCTGGTTAAGCTTTCAGGCTTTGGAGCAACACAGTTCAGCTGAGAGCTATTGGGATGAGGACATAGAAGCTTCCAGTCTGAGGAAACAGGACCAGCTGAGGAACTGGTGAGGTGAGATAGCTGTGGCTTGTTCTGTCTCTTTAAATAGACGAACAGTCAGGAAATAGGGCTCTCATTCGGGAGGCTGGGACACCGCAGGCGGAAGGGTGAGATTTTGGCTCTGAGCTCTGACCTCTCGGCTTTCTCTTTCGCATTGTTTCTGTGTTTCTTATTTGGTGGGACGGTTGGTTATATCTATATCCACCTGCCTCTGCCTCCCAAGTGCTGGAATTTAAGGCATGTGCCACCACCGCCCAGCAACCTTGGAATTCTTGGCTAATTATATTCCAAATATAAAATGTTCTTGATAGTTGAGGAAAGGCATGCCCTGCTCATGAAGCTCATCAGCAGACATACCATACAGTCGTTTTAGAGAGAAACTTCTCTTTTTCCAGCATCATTTGTCTTAAATGACTATTGCACCACAACATGACACATCACACAGCCTACAAAGGCTGCATTCATACCGCCTCTGCCAACAACACTTTACTAGATAGATCTGCTCAAATGAACCCATCGTCTGTCACTGCCGCCATGATGCAGAAAGAATGTCAATCAGAAGGCTGGATGATACATATATATATGATTTTTATGTAGATGTGTTTCTTAAAAATGACTGTACATATAAGATCTTTTGTTCTTTTCCTCTTAACTACTAAAAATTAATACTTGCTCATACAAAATGAACAGAAGGGCAAAAAATAAATAAAAAATGAGCACTGTCAGTTCTCCTCAGAAATGCTCTACACAACCATCTCTGTCATTGATATTCACACATGTACATAAGGATCTTACTGTGTTTTTGCTTCTGTGTGCTCCCTTCAACACCACTGTCTCTTACTGGTGTACCTTTAGGCTCTTTCCTCTGACTTCTGGAAACTTCAACTCAGTGTCTTCTGCTCATCTTTTTTTATAAAACACCTAGTTAAAGCAACTTAGAAAATATTTATATATGTCTACTTGGGAGTTCCATGCAGGGAATCAATCCTACTACACACTGCCCAGACTCATGTAGAATATTATTTTAAGGTGTGTTACTTTTGTTTATGTTGCATTTGTTTAACTCTGTGAAGCTGTGTTACTGTGGCTGTGTAAATCACCTGATGGTCTAATAAACAACTGAATGGCCAACATCGAGGCAGGAGAGAGAAAGAGGCAGGGCTGGTAGGCAGAGAAAATATATAGAAGGAGAAATCTGGGAGAGAAAAAAGGAAGTAACCTGAGAAGGAAGAGGACTCCAAGTGCCAGCCACCCAGCTACACAGCAAGCCATGGAGTAAGCATAAGATTTATAGAAGTAAGAGAACAGGAAAAGCCCATAGGCAAAAGGTAGATGGGATAATTTAAGTTAAGTTGGCTAGAAACAAGCCAAAGTAAGGCCATACATTTATAAGTAAGAATAAGCCTCTGTGTATTTATATAGGAGCTGGGTGGTGGGCCCCCAAAGAGTTAAAACAACTAACAACAGACTTAACCTTGGTATAAGCCTCCACAATACTATAACTCTTGCACTCTATCTGCAAGCAAAACCAGCAATACATGGCTGATGTCATCAAGTTCCAATGCCCCTTTTTACTGGAGTAACAGAGTCCTTCAAGTTCCTAAATGGCTGAACCTTGGAAAACATGTCTGTACATGACACTATTGAAGCAAACTACCTCTGCTGTGGCAGTCTCTGTTCAGGCACTCATTTTTTTTTAAATTTATTTTTATTAAGAAATTTTTTATTCATTTTATACACCAACTACAGATCCCCTTACTTCCCTCCTCCATCCCCAGCCTTTCCCCTCCCAACCCACCCCCCATTCCCTCCTCCAACAAGGTAAGGCTCCCATGGGGAGTCAGCAAAGCCTGGCACATTCAGTAGAGGCAGTTCCAAGCCCTGCATCAAGGCTGTGCAAGGTGTCCCACCATAGGTAGCGGGCTCCAAAAAGTCAGCTCATGCACCAGGGATGGATCCTGATACTACTGCCAGGGGGCTCCTTAAGCAGATCAAGCTACACAACTGTCTCACTTATGCAGAGGGCCTAGTCCAATCCCATGAAGGCTTCACAGCTGTTGGTCTAAAGTTCATGAGTTCCTACTAGTTTGGTTTGGTTGTCTCTGTAGGTTTCCCCATCATGATCTTGATGCCCCTTGCTCATAGAATCCCTCTTCTCTATCTTCAACTGGACTCATGGAGCTCAGCCTGGTGATTGGCTGTGGATCTCTGCATCTGCTTCTATCAGTTACTGGATGAAGGCTCTGTGATGACAGAGTGTTCACTGATCTCATTACTGAGTAAGCCAGTTCAGGCTCCCTCTCCACTATTGCTAGTAGTGTAATTTGGGGTCATCCTTGTGGATTCCTGGGAACTTCCCTAGCACCGGGTTTCTCCCTATTCCCATGATGCCTCCCTCTATCTCTTCCATTGCTCTTCCACTCTGTACCTGTTCCAGCTTGACCATCCCATCCCCTTATGTTCTCATCCCTTATCCCCTACCCTCCATTGCACCCCCCTCACTTGCAGTTTACTCATGGAGATCTCATCTATTTCCCCTTCCCAAGGCAATCCATGTGTCCCTCTTAGGGTCCTCCTTGTTAGCAAGCTTCTCTGGAGCTGTGGCTTATCCCTTCCTTTGCATCTAGTATCCACTTATGAGTGAGTACATACCATGTTTGTCCTTCTGAGTCTGGGTTACCTCACTCAGGATGATATTTTCTAGTTCCATTCATTTGCATGCAAATATCATGATGTCTCCATTGTGTACATGTGCCACATTTTCTTTATCCATTCTTCACTTGAGAGGCATCTAGTTTTTTTCCAGGTTCTGGCTATTATAAATAATGCTGCTATGAACATAGTTGAGCATGTGTCCTTGTAATATGATTGAGCATTCCTTGGGTATATGCCCAAGAGTGTTATAGCTGGGTCTTGAGGTAGATTGATTCCCAATTTTCTTTGAAACCCATGCACTCATTTTTTTAAGCATCATCCTTTGAAATGACTTTTTTTTTTTCAGAGAAGTTTTTATTATCATTTCTGGAAGCTCATGATGAGTGAGGTCTGGCCTTTTCAGTACCTTCTCCACTGTCCAAGGCAAAGTCTATAGATTCCCTTTGGTTGTGCTAATTGCTTAACTATCCTACTTTGTCCTCAGACATTTTGTCTTCAGATACTTTGTCTGCAACAATAAACTCATTTGCTGTCCTTTCGTTGACAAACTACCTATTTTTCACATTTTTTTTTCTGTTCCGTTTATACTCAGTACAGATCAGACTGAAGCCAGTAGACAGTAACCATGCTACAGTCAGACTGAAGCCAGTAGACAGTAACCATGCTACAGTCAGACTGAGGCCAATAGACAGTAACCACACTACATCCTAAATGTTACACTGCTTTGAAATTTCTCTGCTAAACAAATCATTCTTTTTTTCTTTTCAAATTTAGACTCCTTCAAATTTTCAGGACATGGACAGAATATAGCCAAATACTTTGTCAGAATGTAACTTGAATGACTTCTTCCTCTATTCCTGATACACCCTTCCTTCTCCTCTAAAACCTTATTGTCTATATTTCTATTAGTATTCTGGTTTCACAAAATCCTACTAGAATGGTCCATTAAGTTCTGCCTACAGTATTCTAGGGCTTTTCTAGCTTCCACGGCCAATCTCTTCCACATTGCTCCTACAAGCCAGTTAGAAGGCCTCTGAACCACATGGCCAGGTTAATCCCAATAATGACTCCACATCTCAGGGTAAGTTTTCCGTAGAAGCTACTTTTTTGCTGCTATGATAAAATGTCTGGATAAAGCAACTGAAGGGAGCGAGCCAGGCTATTGTATAAGAGAGCACAGTTCATCCTTGCAGGAAACACATGGCAGACACAGAGGCAAGGAGTGTGCAGCTAGCAATCTTTACATCTTGATGTACCCAGAAACAGAGATTCTGGGTCAACCTGCAACCTTCTATCCCCAGCCCTTCAGCTCTGTGACTGACCACTAGCATTCACATCAGGTGGTTCCACGATATCCCCAAACAGCCCCAATAGCTGGGAACCAAGTGTTCAAACTCATAATTCTATGCAGGACATTTCACATTCAAACTGTAGCACCTCCTAAACACACTGCAGTGCACTTTCTGGCTGGCCAAAGCACCTTCTTTGCATTGTAAATCATTCCCTCCTTCCCCACTCATCTCCTGTGTATTTGGATGTGGAGGCTTGCAGGATTCAGTGTGGAAATGTCTCATTTCCAGTGTGTATGAATAGTTGGTACTTATCAGTACTCTGATGCAGAATTTGTTTTACATTTTTAGAACGTTTTCTGCTGTAACACCATTTGATGAAGGAAGGAGATTGGAAGTGTTTATGTAAAATAAGAGTACTTTTCATTTCAGATGGATTTTTCACATGCTGGGAAGAAAATAGCACAATTTGACAAAAACAGAGCCTTAAATTTTCTGCATATATGAAGTGTGCATGTAAACATCCAGGACACAGCTTGCTGAATACTCAGGCAGAGCCTTGGGGTAGTAGAAATGGTGGCAGGCAGGGCAGAGGACAGAGAAGCTGTGTGCCCGGGGGGTTCAGGAGTCACCATGCTGGGGTCATATGACTTGCCCACTTTACTGAGTGATTCACAGCCAGTCTCATAACCTCAATTTTCTCATCTGGAAACCAAGAATAATAGCTCCCACATCACTGAGTTATGTGTAGGATGACATTGTGTTAAATCACATGCCTGGCATGCAATAAACACCATGTGTTAACTATAGGAAGAAAATTAATGGTGGTCATGTCTACAAGGACATCCTTGTTGGTAAACACTTGGACAGAAGGCTCCCTTAGCTTGGATTTGTGAAGAACAGCAGACTGGAGGAAAAGACTTCCGTCATACCTCTGTCAAGGCTAGTGCCACACAACGGGTCCCAAACAAGAAGGAAGTGATCATTACTAGGTCAAGGCATGCAGCACGCGGTTGACCATGACACTAATGAGAGCCGCGTCGACTTCCACACGAAGTGCTTCTCTAAGTCCTAGGAAAATGAGTGAGTGCAGGGCACATGTGCAGATGGGGGCAGGGCCACCTAAGGAAGGGACAGCTCAGCCTCCAATGCCTGGAGCTCTGGCCTCACACTACTTGCTGTTTACCGAGTTCCATGAATTACAACTGAAGTGGTAAGTTTCTGAGATATAGGAGAAAAATGAATGCCCCTTGGCTCAGCGCCATAGACATCCCCAGGCGTGAGCCATGCCACCAGGGGCTTCACTGCTACCCTTCTTAGAATGACACTAACAATTACACCTGCCTCAAAGCTTTTACCATGTAATGCCACAGGCCCAATGTTTAACATACACTGCTCCATTTCTACCTCACAAGCACTCCCAGAGCTAGGTGCTGCCACAATGCCCATCGAATACACAAGCAAGAGTCAGGTCTTAGCCCTCTGTGAGAATGGCGCCCCGAGTCACAGGGAAGGAATATTACACATATTTCATAGGCCACGAGCAAGGCGCAATGTTAAGCACTCTGGACACTACTACCAAGAAAGCCTGGGGCTGTCCACAGGACTTCCTGACTGTCTCCATATTGCTTGTTAAATCTCAGAGGCCAACTTGTGTTTCCTCAGCAAAGCGGTTCGTCTTTCACAGGCAATAACATGGGTTACGGGCTGAACTGAACCAGGGAGAGCATTCACCCCAGCCGCAGCACACACTGTGGCCATTTCCTGGATGCTAAAACTCCTTCCACTATCTGCCATTCCAAACAGTCCAAGTGGCAACTGCCCACGTGAGGTTATCTAGAAATAACTTCCCATTTTAAGTCATTTTTTAAAGAAGTAAAATAAATCAATTGCACACTTGGACTCTCTACAGTTATTGTCCTGTTTCATGAATGTCAGAATCAGGACAGGGGACTGGAAGAAAACACTGTCAATCATTGTTGTGTGGCCATGATTCCTTCCTGCCCCAACTTTCCTCCTAAAGTTTCTCTAGCCTAGGGCTGGCTTCCATCCCACAGCAAGGCTCCATTTGTTTTCCACATCTATAAAAGTGGGATATTGCCGGGCAGTGGTGGCACACGCCTTTAATCCCAGCACTCGGGAGACAGAGCCAGGTGGGTCTCTGTGAGACCAGGCCAGCCTGGTCTCCAAAGCGAGTTCCAGGAAAGGCACAAAGCTACACAGAGAAACCCTGTCTCGAAAAACCAAAATAAATAAATAAATAATAAAATAAAAAAGTGGGATATTAAGAAGATGAATTAAACAACCCAGAGAACTGTGCCACACGAGGAACACACTTACAGACCACTGGTTTCTTTTCTTTTCTTTTTTTTTTTTTTTTTGTTTTTTTCGAGACAGGGTTTCTCTGTGTAGCTTTGCGCCTTTCCTGGAACTCGCTTTGGAGACCAGGCTGGCCTCGAACTCACAGAGATCCGCCTGCCTCTGCCTCCCGAGTGCTGGGATTAAAGGCGTGCGCCACCACCGCCCGGCCAGACCACTGGTTTCTAAAACAGACAAAGAAATGTAAAACTCACACACAGATGGCACAAAGGACCAACAAACAGGCAAAAGGGCTGCTCACAGGAGGAATCAGTGATTTCTGTGGGAAACATCAGTCATTCTGGGTTCTCTGACACATCCCCAAAGAGATGAAGGGGCAGCTCTGTACCCCAAGTTCAAGGAATGATGCTCATGTAAAAGAAGCTGAATATAATACGATGAACAGAAAAAGGAGAAAGAAGGGCTCAGAAATCTTGGGGGACATACATGAGAGGCCAGTAAATAGCTCCGGGGAGAAGGCCAGGGTCATAGGCAAAGAAGCAACTCTGAAGCTTATTTGGAAGCCTTTCCTAGGCTCTTAGGGAAGGATAGTTCTGTCCAGATGATAGGGAAGGGAGAAAGCAGCCCACACAGTTGCAGACCTGAAGTAACGGCTGCTCAGGAAGATTGGAGTCCTGGAATCTAGCATGACCAGGACAAAGATGGGCAAGGTACCCTGTTAAAAACTGCAGTGATCTGGATTGACACATCTGTTCTGGGAGGTAAGCATTCTCTTCAGGTTTGGACAGGGTAATGTGGGAGCACGTGCCATCTGCAGTTATGTATAGTCTAGATTGGAATGTAGAGTCAAAAAGAATCATACCGACGGACTAGCACTCATGGTACTGGAACATACTCTGCATGCTATCTGAGGAGAAAAGTAATCATCAATATCAACCCGTCACAAACCCTTTGACCTACAATACAACCTGCCTGCAAGACTTACCGGTGCAACAGCTGTGCACATGATACGGGAGTAACCAACCATTTTTTTATTGGATTTAAGGCCCACTCCATGAGATGAAACCCAATACTTGCCACTGCTAAAGTGGCCAAGAACTGGGACTAGTAAGCCTTGGGTCTAGGGGAAAACCTAATACTATTATTTTGCTAAAGGAGCATAGCAATAACCTGACTCCTAATAATGTACCGTTACAACCACAGATCAGTGCCGACTCAACCCACATTAGAAAACTTGTAGTAGATGGGAATAAACACAGAGGCCCACGACTGGACAATATATAAAGAGAGTGAGAGACTTTGGAGAACTCATTCCTAAACGGGATGTCTTCACTACTGTCCTCCACTCCCACCAATCCACCACCGCCCCGAGGCTCAGGGATCTCCAGGAAGGGGAGGTGTAAAGATGGTAAGAGCCAGAGGTAATTGGTGACTCCAAGGAAGCGGCAGACTCCAAGGAACAGATGTCCCTTCCCAGCATCACTACTGTTGGGAGGCTAAAGTACAGTAGTAAATGTCAATCCAGATCACCGCCATTTTTAACAGGGTACCTTGCCCATCTTTGTCCTGGTCATGCTAGATTCCAGGACTCCAATCTTCCTGACACACAACAGGACTAGTGCACATATGAACTCACAGAGACTAGAGAAGCACACACAAGCACAGGTTCAAGCTGGGCAGGGTTTCAGCACTGAAGGGAGGGAGTGGACACCTGACCCCACCTCTAACCTAGCACCTATCTGGAATTGATTCCCATCAGCGAAGGGAAAATTGGTTTTCTCCAATCCAATGTCACTGGCTATATAAACCACACCCTATGGCAGGCCCAGGCCCAGGAGTAGTTGGCCAACACAAAATGGACTCAATAGTATTTTTGAGAATGTTTAGTTTCATTTTGCCATTTTGGCTTCTTTTTTTTTTTTTTTTTTTGTCTTACTGGATTTTGTCTGTTTTGATTTTTGTTTTTGTCTCTTGGTTTTTGTTCTGTTTTAAAAAAAGAAGAGAAAGAGGAGAGAGAGAGAAAGAGAGAAAGGGAGAGAAAGAGAACATAAAGTTGGAAGGTGGGGAGGACCTGGGGGAGGGGAAATGTGTTCAAAACATATTGCATAAAAGTGTTAATTAAAAATGACATAAAGTTACCATTCACCAAGGGTAAGAAGAATAAATCTAAAACAAACAAACAAAGCACCGGGTGTCTTGTGCTGAATGCTATGATCCCACCTACTTCAATGCTACAGAAAACTTTCAGCCTTACAGACCAGGAAAGAGAGGCTCCGAGGGTGAAAGGTTTTCCCCAGTCCCCCAAGCTAGTCCCTCCATTATCCCAAGCCTCCCTGGTAGCTTTGGAAACAAACCTACAGCACCACAGGGCAGAGGCTGGAGTGAAAGTAGCCCAGGGATATAGAACAGTGTCACGTAAGATCTGGGTAGGGGCAACACTGGTAGCTAGAGTGATCCCACCAAGTTCTGCCTCATGTGGTGTCCTCGAACTCAATGCTAGACAAAGGAGATGGAAAGATGGCCTTCCAGAATGGTAGTCCCCATTGCGGCTTGTACCCTAAGGAATTGCTGTCACTGAGACGCTGGGAGAAGTCATGCTCATGTACTGACCACACACATGGACAGCAGGAAGCAGCAGAGACCATGTGCCTCTCAGGGAGGTTACATGACATGCATCCATGCATCCACCCTTCCGTCTACTCATGGACAATCTCTAAGCCAAATACAAGCCTGTAGTGCTGAGGGGCACAAAAGGCCCTGTGATACCCTTCTTACATTAACACCACTTCCAAGAAAATACCAATGTGGGGATGTGCATGTGTGCACGCATGCTGGCCTATGTCTGTGTGCATGCATGGCGAAGCGTGAAAGAGCTGTCGATTAGACTTGAACCCTTCCACTCACACCATAGCCTCTGTCAGAGGTAGTTCTGGGGCCTTCCTGAGGCCTATAGTAATTAAGCAGCTACCAGGCTAGGGAGATAGATGTCTTGCCTGTTTTTCTCTACAGCTGAAGCTTAGCTTTGGTCTGTTCTCTGATCTTGACCCCGAATCCTATTCTATAGCCCTCACCTACATACTTCATAGGAGTCTGTAGACAGGCAGGAAAGCGGGAGCCAAGCCTCCATGGGCTTCGCTTCAGAATCCCAAGGAGAAAACAAACCATTAGAGTTGGAATTCATTTCTAACATTACCAGGTCAGCCCTGGTGCTCAGCAACCCCCTCCTCCTATGTTCCCCCCACCCACATATGCAAAAAAAAAAAAAAGGGCAAGGGACTTGAAACAGCTTTTTAAAGGGTTTGTGAAGGCTTCTTGCACATCAAATGGCTCTTCATAAACAACATTTTAATGATTTCTGTGTAAACAAATCAGAAACATATGGATTAAATTTTCTTCAAAATATACACATGTAATTAAGGGGGAAAGTGCTTGGCAAAATGCATTTTGCATTTTATCAAGCTCAACATTTGAAAAATAGGTTGAGACATCTGACAGATGCAAAACCAGAACGCCTGCCTGTCCTACAACACATACTGGTCTTCTTAGCAGGAGACCGGAGTCTGCCTCATTAGATCTTGGCTCTGTCTCTGAGCTGTCTAGAAGAACCTGTTAACAGTGTAGCAGAAAAACCAGTTCCTCAGACTCTGCAACATGGGTGATAGGTCTTCCAGAAGCTACTTTCATTTTGCAGGCCCTCCAAGCATAGCCTAGCCTGGCAGCCTATGCTTGGTCTTACCGGTACTTCTTCTGGGAAGTCTAGCACATAAAGGAATATCCTAGGCTCCTGCAGTTCATACCTTCTTATAACCTCTGCTGGAGTAGTGTATCCCTGGCATCCCCCTCCACGACTGAGCAATGAAAGGAAGAAGCAGAACTGGGTACTTCCTGAGCCTTCTCTTCTTCCATGCCTGGATTAAGTGCAACCATGTTTTCAAATGTACCCTTCACCATTTGTTCCCTGCAGCAAGAATCTGTTGTCTGTGTACTATATCCAGGCTATCATACTGGGGTAGCTTCCCTCACAAGCTCATCATCCTAGAGAGCACCTGCACTCTGGGACTACGTGCCCTAGCCTTCCCACCACAGCCCTCCAGTCCTGGGTCACACACATTCCTCTCCCCGGGATCTTCTCCAAGCAAGGCCCAGATTCTTCTTCCTTCTCAGTCTTCTCCGGGGTGAATGCATCCCAATGTACACTACACAACTCTTCCTGACCAAGTTGTCAACTATAGCTGCCTAGGCTCGCGGCTTTCATGAGGATGGCTCTCCAATCCTCCCATGACCTGACTAAACTTCTGAGACTCTGTGGATCATTTCTTAGACTATACCAGAAGCTGCCAGAGCCCAACCTCCCATGCTCAGCACCCCAGCCCCACTAACCAGAAAACCCCCTCAGCCTCAGAGTTTAGCTCTTCAGTACCTCCTAAAAGACGGACTTTCTAATGCCACTTACCCTGAGATGAAGTATTAACTATCACTTTGAAGGGGCACATACATTTAAGCCACAGTGTATATACTATATGGCCACCATGTGCCAGACATCCTTACCTATACTTAATTTTTAACCAAGTCTCCTCAGGCAAGTCATTCGTTATCCAGTCCAAATCATGGTTGAAGAAAATGAGATGCACATTTGTATGTAGTCACAGGTGTGGTGGTAGGGTAATCCATGGAGGCATGAGATTCTCAGTAGGCAGATTCTGAAGCTACCTCTGGCTCCCAGCAGCCCCCATTCCAAGCAACCTTATTCTAAGCCTTCTTTCTTTTGTAAAAAGTTTTTAAACCACCCAAGGTCTTTTCAGTTTCTTTTCCATTTGGATCAGCCAGAGTATATATCTATTGCTTGCCAAAAAAAAACATGGAATAGCATAGTGTTGGCCGACTAGGAGAGCAGACATCAGCAAATAATCTACCTGCAGGGGCTCAAGACACAAGGACACTAGGCTGACTCTGTATGCTCCCTCCCCTCAGAGAAAGAAGTCCAAGGGCAGAATGAAGGCACAGAAACAGCACATGCCCAAAACAGAGCCAAGCTGCACCAAGGCATGTACACCCCTGAGGTCTGGAGACTCGAAGGAGGCTGCATTGGAGCTGCTTTTATAGGATGGGCATTGGAGAAGCAGAGAGAGGGAAGGCAAGGGTGATAGAAATGAATGGTGAGTGATGAAAGAAAGAGAACAGTATATGCAAGGGATGGAGGGGCTGTCCCCTGGGTGGACAGAGGAGAGAGATGGAAACAATGGTGTTGATTTGTTGAACAGGGCATTTTCTTTCACACATATACATGGCCCACATGCATACGTATACACCATCCCTCACATAGCGCCTAATATGTACTAGTGTGTATACATCCATATGTGGCATGTGCATATAAATCTTACATGCTTTTTCACCTTCTTAAAGTGTGTCCCACTGGTGACTCCTGGGGCCTCATGCACTCCGAGATACCAACAAAAAATCAGAAACTTAGTGAAACACTATGAAACTAATTTATGATTGTTTTTATAACTCAATGGTAGACTTCTTGGGTGTGCGTAGTTTTGTAAATTACATTGTGTTGCAATGTCAAAGGTTGACATGCCTAAAAGGTATTCAACAAAGAGTACATGTTTTTTCCAATCCTCTGCCAGATCACTGGCAGCCTCACAAAAGCCCCTGCCCTGGGTTTCACTTCTGGAAGATACTCACAGCTCTAAAGGCCTAGATGGCCCCATCTCTAAGAGTCAGACTCACAGCCCCAACGATCTTCTAAGAACAGTTAGTAAAGACTCTACCATATCCGGAGCCCAAGACTACTCAAAGGCTTGTCTAAAGAGTCCTGAAAAACCAGCTCTATTGAAGCCCGGTGGGACTTGCACACCTGTCACCGCTTGTGAAGCTGCAGCATCTTTTACACCTATGACAAGGGCAGCCACAGAGTGGCTGCCACACGGGGAAGCACCGGCCTGGTTGCTAAGGAGGCAGAAAGCATAGGGTAGACATTTTGGAGTTATCCACCCTTTCGTCTACAGCTGTGGAAATTCCACCCAACAATGAAGTACACAGCAGCAACTTGGGAGCACCGAACACTGCCGTGTGCTCACGAGGTCCAAACTGCAGCGGGGAGAAGAACCGTGTGCTGGTTTCCTTTGTTGAAGGGAAGACTTCCACCCCAGGGACGTGAGAGCCAGTGACCAAGCCCAGAGCATATGTTTTGTGTACATGTCGTCATCGGTAACTAGATCTGACCGGGAGGCCTTCTAAACATGAAATATATTTCTGCAGCTTGAAAAGAGACTTTGGGAGGCTGATTTGAGTTAGAGTCCAGAATTTTCTTAAAGTCCCCCTCTCTCTCCTATGGGCAGTTACTCGCTGCCTGGCTGAGACAAGATATAGCCCTTGGCTGACCCTGGCTCACTTCCCATAGCCTGGCAGGGTCGGACCTGGGCAGGAGATGACAGGCAGATCCCATGAGGACTGCCAAGGATGACTTAAATCTATTTAACTCCTATAGCTCAAACTGTCAGACTGTTAGAATTCTGTCTAGCAATCTTCAGGATGCTATTGTAAAGCCCATGTGACCAATGACAATCTGAGTCCCTTATACATCACTGCCATTAGAAGGTACAATTATGCCTTT
Source organism: Peromyscus leucopus (assembly GCF_004664715.2). NCBI lineage: Eukaryota > Metazoa > Chordata > Mammalia > Rodentia > Cricetidae > Peromyscus > Peromyscus leucopus. Next base: position 111,254,349 of record NC_051070.1, on the reverse strand, counting down.
AAATCCCAGGATGCAATTACATCTCTATCACGGTGCTAATGGTTCAAGCAACCTTGAAGTCACTGTCATGTTTTAAAAGACCATTCTGAATTGTTTCATGTCTGAAACTACTCTATAAAATCATGTTCATTTTTTATCTTCTGTTCAGAACATATTTAACGCTAGAAATGGCTTTTCCCGTTAGCTACACTGCACAAAACGGCAATTTCATTTAAGTTCTCATCAGCTATTACCACTCTCCTGGAGGACTAACCTCTATTGGGTAATGCTGAATGCCAAGCCAAGGCTCCATCTGTGCCCTAAGGAGCCCAGACATGGCCCAGCCCGACCGAAGTCCTCTGAAGGGAGTTTAGATTGCTATCACCTTTTAAAAGGGGGCTGAGAAAGAATAGCGATTCATCCCCTAGCCACATGAGCAAGGGGAGGTCTGCTCCCTGGACTTCACTGTCCTCTCTCTCTGCAGAGATGAAACTATAATGTTGATACCCAGTCTTCCAGTTATCTCATTGCCAGCCTGTTCCACACCAGACTGCAAATGCCTTGAAGAAGGTGGCTATGTTTGGTAAACCATGGGATCCCTAATAACTGTCAGAATAGTTAGTTAGCTGCCTCCCCGGACTCTGAAGGGAGAGTAATAAGCAAACCAGGACAGGGAGTCATGAAGTGTCCAGTCACAAAACACAGGCACAGGAAAAATGTCCTGGAGATACAGAGTTGGAAGCTTATGGCTGACCATGCCCCTTAACTGGTGATTTGGAGCAATTCAGCAGCTTAGCTAAAAGGTGTGTGATTTCCCCAAATTGACAGCTCAATGCATAGAAGTTACACAACATCATTCTATACCCTCTGACTATGTATCCCAGGCTGACCTTAGAAGAGGACATATTCCTGCTTCTTCTCCCCACAAAGCACTGGAATTACAAGTGAGTGCCACCATAGCCAGCTTGTACACAGTTATTATTCCCATCACAGTGGAAAGGAACTGCCATCTCCACAGAAGGGGTGGTGCAACTGGGGTCACCACCAGAAACAGGTATAACAGGGAGACTAGCCAGTACCATTGGATACCAGAGCCCAGTCTTTGGCCACTAAATTTCCAACTCAAATGGGGAGATGGAATGCTGGGAAAATAACGTCAGTGTCCATGTGCAGAATGGATTTGAGGTAGTCAAGCCTGGACACACAGAAACTTGTTATGTCCACATGTCTCTATTCTGGAAGGAAAGAGGACAACACACAGCCACCACAGAAGCTCCCTAACCTTTAAATACCATCAAGGAAGGAAAGCAGGCAAAGGAAGAGACAAGCTAGGTTAGTAAGCATGTTTAATCTGGTGAGGTGATTTTGCAGATAAATGTGTTAAAGGGATACAGTCATGCTCCCAACTTACGCAGTAGCTAACCAGTTGTAACAGAGACTGCAGAGGCAGGCAGAGCAAAGAGACTCACAGAAAAAGCCTGCTGATCTCTGCACTGCACATGAGCATAAAGGAGAGAGCATCCAGGCAGACAGGTTCGTGTTTAACCCACCCAGGGGATACTTGGAGTAGTTAATATGTTGATATACTCGGCGTGTGTTCCTCAGTCCACCAGCTTCTGCCCTCTAATGGGAGCAGTAACAAGGAGTCTTACCTTTGTTGTACATATTCGTTGGCACTTGGACATCACTCAGACTGATGTTCACAGGCAAATTATTAAAGTGGTCGTTGGGGGCTAAGATGAATTCTTTCCCCAGTTCCAAAAAGTTCCCGTCTTTGTCCCTTTCATTGATCAGCACGGCATTGAAGTATTCATACTGAAAGAGAAAGTCAGAAGTATTAGAGGTCGGTGGCTCAGAGATAAGGACTGGAACCTCCAGGCAGACCTGGGCACACAGAGTGTGCTGTCTCCTGCTTTTGTGATGCCCATCTACTTATGGAATGAGTATCTGCCGCATTTGCCTGGGTACCATAGCATTAAGGAATATTTGCCAGTGCTATTCAATATTCTAGAAAAAAAAAAAAAACCTTTAACTGAATACAGAGGAAAATTGCTCTAAAACATTTTATTCTTTGTAAGTTGAAGATGAAACACGTCCTAAAGTAGTTTACACATTTAAGTTGAATGTGGTTGACAAATCAATGGATAAGAAAGTTTATACTATGTCAGATCACCACACTTGTGGAAAGATAATGAAACAGGTCAATAGTGGGAGGGGAGAGGATGCATCTTTATACGGAATGCTCAGGGAAGGCTTCACTGTTATGACCGTCTTGCAAAGGAGCATAATGAGGTGAGAATGCCAACAGAGAAAAGATCTAGAGGGAGTGTCTCCATGAGAGAAGGCAGCAAAGAAAAGGACTGTCCTGCAAGGTGCTCCCACAAAAGCTTTGTCTACACCAGCTCACATATGAACAAGTCTGACTTCATTGTGGAAATTAGCCTAAGGTCTTCGGGGTTAACACATCTGGTTCTTAATATATACTTGTTGAAAACTACAATGCTAATAAGTAGGTCTGGAACTCCAGCACTAGTGATCTACCCCCGCCCCAGACTAAGGCTATTACCAATTTTACAGTATTGTAAGATATGCAGTGGTTATGTTTGTTAGAACTCACAGATCTGGTTCTTAAAAGAATTATAACGATAAGGGGATAAACGGAAAAATTTCCATGGACAGCATGCAAAAACTGGGCAACACAAAAGCAGAGTGATGGCTAACCTACAAGAGAATCAACATAAAATGCTAAAATTAAAACACAGAAACAGATACAAAAAAGCCTTTGATGGCCAATGAAACTGGACACAGCTAAAGAAAAAAATCAGTAGGCTGGAAGGCATGTCAATGGAAATTCCTCCACCAGAAAACCAATGGGAAAAATTAAAAATTAAAAAAACTATGGGACAATTGCAAATCATGGAGTGCATGTACACAGAGGGAGAAGAAAGTATGCAGGAGTTAAAGAAACACTTGGTTTTTAAGGGCTGAGAGTTGTCCAAAATTAATGACAAACCACAGATCCAGGAATCCCAGAGAGCAGTAGGCACAATAAATAGGAAACTCTACACTGGCACTTAACCATATTCAAACTGCAGAAAACCAAGAGTAATTCTTGAAAGAAGCTAGATGGAGGAAATGATTTATCTAGACAGGACTGTATTGGCCAACCTTGGTTGTCAACTCAACTACATCTGGAATCAACTAAAACCCAAGTACCTGGGCATGCCTACAAGAATTTTCTTAATTGGGTCATTTGAGGTGGAATACACCCACCCTAAATTAGGCCATACTTTCATAAAAGGACATGAGAGAGAGAAGCTTTTGCATTTTGCCCTCACTCTCCCTGGCAAGTTTATCTATCCCACTGTTATTAGAACCTACTTCTTTGGGATTCTAACACATATTGAAGACCAGCTGAGACACCCAGCCTTCTGGACTGAACAACCATCATATTCTTGGCCTTCTCATTGGGAGACAGCCATTGTTGGAGCAGCCAAACCACAGGTTGTAAGCTGCTGTACCAAATCTCCTCTTAATATATAGATTCCTTCTAGTTCTGGTACTCAAGAGTAGTAGTTCTCAACATGTGGGTTGTGACCCCTTTTGGAAAACCTCTATCTCCAAAAGTGTAGCAGGAATCTTAGAAGGTCTTATTAATAAAATGCAACCTGAGGCCAGTTATTGGGGTGAATGCTAGAAGATCAGAGAAGCAGAACATGCCACAGCTTCCTCATCTTGCCAATTCCTTAGGTGATCTGGTTTCCGCAGACTGGAAGCCTCTGAGTCCTCATCCAAAGGGATTTCAGCTGAACTGCTTCTTGAAAGCCTGAACGCTTAACCAGCTAAAAGCTTCTAGTTTCTGGTCCTCATGCCTTATTTACCTTTCTGCTTTCTGCTATCACTCCCTGGGATTAAAGGCTCACTTCCTGGGATTAAAGGCATGAGTCACCATGCTTGGCTATATCCTTGAACACACAGAGATCCAGGTAGATCTCTGCCTCTAGAATGCTAGGATTAAAGGCATGTGCTACCACTGACTATCCTCTATGTTTAATATTGTGGCTATTCTGTTCGCTGACCCCAGATAAGTTTATTAGCATGCACAATATTTTTGGGAACACAATACCACCACACAAAAATATTTATTCTATGATTGATAACAGTAGCAAAATCACAGTTATGATGTGACAACAAAAATAATTCCATGGTTTAGGGTCACACCAACATGAGAAACTGTATGGAAGGGCTGCAGCGTTAGAAAGGTTGAGAACCACTGCCATGCTAACTAATACAAGAAGCAAGAATATCACATCATACTTCTCTTCACAAACCATGAAAGCAAGAGGCAAGTGGAGTAAACTGCTTGAAGTACTCAAAGGAAGTCAAAACCACCTAGGGGGTATTGTGTATCCAAAAGTGCTTGTCCGCTACATATGAGCAAGGAATGAAGATCTAGTCACATAGAAGTGGAGAGGATTGGTTTGTAGTTCAAAGCTCTTCATAGAAGGAAACGTTAACAGGTTAGAAAGCACAGTTTGCACAAAGACCATGAGGTGGGAATAAATGAAGATACAACTTTATCTTTATTCTCAACTGATGTAACATGTAAAAGCTTCTTTAAAATAAAAGCAACAAGTTATTGGACGGTAATAGTTTGTGGATGAGGGAAAGGAATTGCTTCAGCTGCAAGCAACTGAGGGTGGGGCGGGGGGGGGGTGAGGAATGCTCTATGCTCTGGTTCGAAGATGCTTCCTACAAAGTTCAGTTATGGCCAGTGTGATGACAGTGACAGACAATTGTATTGTGAGGTTCCTTCCTCGTGGATGAGATTTGGTACCCGGGTAGAAGGGTGCGATAGAGGAGTTCATCCCATTTGCTGACCCACCTCCTATCATGTGAAAATGGTGTTTCTCGGACAGAGGATACAAAATCAACCAGTTTGGAAGAAGGAAGCAGATTCCACCCAACACCAAATACACTGGCATCTTTCATTTGGCCTTCTAATCTCCAAAACATGGAGAAAATACATTTCTGTTTCTATTAACCATCCAGTCTAGGATATTCTTTTTATGGCACTACAAATGCACTAAGATACTCATTTATAAGGCAATTTCACTACTGATGTAGTAGTACAGGGTACGTAAAAGCAAAGAACAATGGAACTGCAAGGAGAAACATAAAGCCACCACTACACTACACACATCAGTGCTTTCGTTGGTTACTGTTGGGTTTCATGGGCAAAAACATAGTAACAATCTAGATGAAGTGAACGACAGCACAAATTGAACTGAATTGGCATTTGTATAAAAAAATATCATCCAGTAAGAACGGAATATATTTGTTTGCCTCACATGTGAGGGTACCTGCTCCTAACACTCAGCAGGATAGACTACATTTGGGGCCACAATATATGCTTTCCAAGTTTAAAAGAATATGAGTCACACAGAGCATGTTCCTTGTCCATAGTGGACTAAAGCAAAACTAAAACAGACAGCATATAGATTCCCAGTCATTGGGGGCTTTAAAAAATATGCTTCTAAATGACACATGGACCAAAGAAAAGGACTTTGGAGAAATTTTAAACCATAAGAAAATGATAGTTACAAGTGATCAAAACACATGAAACAGTTCACATGGGGGCAGGGAAATCACAGCACTGGGTCTATTAAAAAAAGGAAACTATGGCCGGGCGGTGGTGGCTCACACCTTTAATCCCAGCACTCGGGAGGCAGAGCCAGGCGGATCTCTGTAAGTTCGAGGCCAGCCTGGACTACCAAGTGAGTTCCAGGAAAGGCACAAAGCTACGCAGAGAAACCCTGTCTCGAAAAACCAAAAAAAAAAAAAAAAAAAAAAAAAAAAAAAAAAAAAAGGAAACAAGACCTAGTATCAATCACCTAAGCTTCTACTGCACTAAACAAAAAGACAGGAGCACATTAAATCTAAAGTAATGGGGATTAAAATGAGGTGGTATTTCTTTTAATTTGTAGAAGAGAATTCAGTGAAAAAGGAACCAGGAAATGAATAGAGAAAAGTCAATGGAAGCAGAAGTGTGGTGGTAATCTAATTGTACTGAATTATTATTTTGATTGTATGTTAATAAATAAAGTTGTCTGGGGGTCAGAGCTATTAGAGCCATAGCAAGAGTGTGGCGGTGGTGGCACACGCCTTTAATCCCATAGATATCTGTGTGTTCAGGGTCAGAGCTATTAGAGCCATAGCAAGAGTGTGGCGGTGGTGGCACACGCCTTTAATCCCATAAGATCTCTGTGTGTTCAGGGATATAGCCAGCATTGGAGACATATGCCTTTAAGACCTAGGGGGCTGTACAATCAGACAGTGACGAGGCAGTCATGTGTTTGGGTTTACAACCAATGAGAAGGCAGAACAACATACTATAAAAAAAACGAACCGACAGGAAGTAGGTCTCTTTTCGCGAAGCTGGGACAGCAGGAGGAAGGGTGAGATTTTAGCTCTGAGCTCTGACCTCTCGGCTTTCTCTTTTACATTGTTTCTGTGTTTCTTATTTAATAAGACGGTTGGTTACATCTACACAGAAGCCCATTCTTTGAGAAGAGTCATTACAGCGAAAAGACACCAAACAAAATCATCAATGAGATGACTGGACATGAGACAAGAGTCCAGGGGACACTAGATACAAGGTACCCAGGGTTCTGACCCAGTGTCATTACTGAGTATGCTTAGCTCTCCCGGGTAAGGGGTTGTAACAGTACCTCTGAAATATCTAAAACTGTGTCGCTGGGAATGTTAATGGAGACCCAGTGCCAGGACTTATATTGATTTATATTGGGAGTTGGTCTTGTAATAGTTTTACTTGGCAACTTAACCTAGTTGACTTTCATACAACCTAAGAAGTGTAGTACTATAGCCAATGAGGTGTATCTAAAGTAAGATTACTGCTGATTGAAGTTTTCCCAAACACGGTGCATTATAACAAAGACTAAGGGTAGACAAATGCCATCAAAAGTCTTACATGCCTTCCATCATAACATGTCAGTCCTGTTCCGTCACTCTGACCAAGTCCCTGAGGAAAACAATGGAAGAGTGTTTGAGTTCACGGTTTATGAGGCTGTAGTCCATGCTCCACTGTTTTCTGAAATGAGAGCTTGCTAGAAACAAATTGTTCCTCTCGTGCCTGCCAGCAGATAGACAGGAAAAGACCAGTGACAATATACACTCTTTAAGGCATCACCTAAGTGACTTTGATGACCTACTTCCTCCAACTGAGACCCATTTCCCGTTCCCCCCCTCAATGTCATCAAATTATGCACCAATCATCGTGTTAATACTGATTAGTTCACAGCCAGCATGACCTAGCCATTTTTCAATGATGGGAGCCTTTTAGGAGGCCACTTCACATTCAAACTAAAACACATTAAATTAATGGGCTTAATTATAAATCTATACCTTCTGTTAGGCATTAGTTTCTTGGATATAGAAACACTAATCAAAAAATAATTTGGGGGACTTTATAAAAATTCAAAATTTCTCGTAATTAAATTCACCACAATAAAATAAACAGGGAAGCCAGGGCTACGGAAAAGCAACACACTTGCCAGTGACTCGCACCAACAATGCATACTGAACTCAGATGACTCACTTAAAATTCCAGTCACCATATGGGCACATGTTACAAAAGAAGGTGTATAAACAGCCAAGGTGCGGGCTAAAATATGTTCAACATCACTAACCATCAGGGAAGTGAGAAATAAAACCTCGATCACACACTACTTCACACCCAAGGGATAGCTAAAATAAAAAACCCTGACATTAAATGTTGCCTCTGATACACAGTAACCAGAAATCTCACAGAGTTGCTTGTGAAAATATAAAATGCCATGAATATTTTGGAAAAATATTTTGTTCTTTCTCACAAAGTAAAACATATACCACCCTACAAACCAGTGGTCCCTGCCATGGGGAAATGAGAACATACACCCACAAGAAAATACTTAGATGAATGTTCACAAAAGCCCCTTTCATAACAGTCCCAAAATAGAAATAACCAAAATATCCCAAGAGATGAAGGGATAAATGAGTCTTTGATATCTTCATGCAGTGGGTTACCATTTGAGAGCAAATTACAGATACACTGCATACATGAATAAATCTCAGGTGCATTATGGGCACATATGTGAGATTCCATTTATTCAAAGTCCTAGAGAGGACAAGCCTACTGTACAACCATGAGGCAGTGGGGGGGGGTATTGGGAAGCTCCCCTTTTTATGTAGTGTGGGTCACACAGATATATTCATTTCTCAGTATTCATTGGATTGAATACTAAAAACAAGATAAAATTTAAAAAAACTGTTTTACTAAATAGGAATAGATACCTCAAAAATATAGTCACGGAATCTTTTAATCATCTTTAAAATTATCAATTCATGAACTTTGATTTTACATATTTTATATGTATATGTGTGTTGCATGCATAGTCACATGTGTATGCTTGTGCATTTAGGTGCAGGCCAGAGGTCATCATCTAGGGTCTTCCTTGATCATTGTCTACCTTATTTACCAAAGCAAGATCTCTCGATGAACCCAAAGCTCTTGGTTTTCAATAGTCTAGCTAGCTGGCTGCTCGGAGGACCTCCCTCCCCTTCTCGGCCTCAGGAGTCCTGGGGTTACAGGCATGCATCCCACCTGCCTGGCTTTTACATGCACGCTGGGGACCTGAACTCTGGTCCCCATGCTTACATGGCAAGCATTTTATCCAATGAGCCATCTCCCTAGCCACCAATCCACGATCTTTATAGAGTCAGAATTTAAAAGAACAAAACCCACCCCTCTGTTGTTTTTAAAGCACCATTTACTTGACAAGTACCATAAATAGAAGTAGCCATATCTTTCTCCTAAAAGAGAAAAAAACTTGATCACCAGGATCACAGGGGCTTCTTATGAGGACTCTGCTTTCTAGGCATCTCCCAAGGGCTTCACAGCCTGCCACACTTTCTCAAGCTTACACTTTCACTTCCCTACTCCCAGGGGGGCTGATAGTTCCATTCACAAAACCAAAGCCAGGCCCTGCTCCCTAAATGACAGTGCAGCTGTGGCTCATGCATCCTGGAGACGGCTTCTAAACGTCCATGTAATTGCTCAAGTCTCATGACTCAGGATATAGATGAAGTAAGTATGGAAACGTAACAACACTTTCCTCAGCGGGGAGTCATTTTTTATGAAGGACAACTGTGTCTTCAGCTTATGCTGCCTGAGCCCATGTGTCCACCTGTACTGATTTCAAAAAGTCTGCCTTATCATCAGCAAGAAGAAATATTCTTCAGGGAGGTAGGATAGCTCAGCAGGTGAAGACACTTGCTGTCAGGCCTAATGAACTGAGTTTGAGCCTTAGGACATACAAGGTAGGAGAGAACCAGCTTCTGCAAGCCGTCTTCTGACCACTGTCCCCAGGCACACAAACACACAAAACAATAGCAATAATAAACTAATAATTCCCCGGGCTTCAGAAGACATTGCTGTCATCACCAGGCTCATAACTCTGATCACCGGATTGAGGAAACTGCATGCTTAGTCCACATCACCTGAACATTTCTAACTCTTTCCTCACATGCCTAGGGTCGTTAGTGTGTATTTGGAAGACCCACTAGGTATGGCAGGAGCACAGAGGATATGGATCCCGAAGACCAGATGGAGCATGCAAAATACAAGACCCAAGGTGGCAAGTGTGTTGATCTCAGAGCTTGCCCTGGTCAGAGGATGAGGGATGTAGTGATTCACTAAGGGATTGTCTCAAGTTCTTCTATAGAGCAGGACAGACAGGCCTTTCTAGCAGCATTTAGGCAGCAAACATCTCAGGCTTTGGAGTATTTGCTTCAGTATTTCATACATAATGAATTGATCCATTGAAACTTAATTTACCTCTAGTTTACACAATAGAACAGAAGATGTAGTATGGAGTTGGCTAGTCTCTGCACTAGAGTGCTGTGGGGCTTGGGAGAGGCAGATATAAAACACCACAAAGTCCTTTAGTAATGGAGATCTAAAAGATGTCTGGCAACAGGTCTTAGAATCTGGGGGCCTGGGCTATGTGGAGGAGAGACACAGCAATAACTAGGCTTGGAAGACTGTGTGGGGAGATGGGGACACACAGTGTCCCAGGCTAGCTGATGTGTGGGTAGAAATGAGAGCTCTGAGAAGAAGGCAGAAGGAGCCAGGGGAGAGCATCCCAGTTTCTGGACGAAGAACCTAGACATTTTTAGTTGTGAGCCTAAGATTCATTGGCTGAGCCATCTCTCCAGTCCTCATTTTCTAGATTTTATTATATATATATATATATTTGTTTAGAACTCATTTGTAGTATTAAAATATTATGTTAACATGTACGCATCATAAAACACCTCTAAAATGTATATATAAGCTGGGCCTTGTGGTGGATGAAGACTGATGCAGGAGGATTACAAATTGAAGGCCTCCTTGGGTTACAGAGCAAATTCAAAGCCAGATAACTGTCTCAAAATGAGAAACAAAGAAAGGTCTAGGGATGTAGCTCAGTGACAGAGCATGTACCATGTGTGAGGCCCTGCATTGAATCCCTTGTAGACCAAACCATCCAACCAACCAACCGAGAAAATGATACTCAAAGTGACTAGAAGTAATAAAGGCCTTATTGGATGCCCTGGGGGCTCACCTTGCACATCTCAGGGACCATACTTAAAAGCTATATCCCAGAGTGGTATTTTCCAAGGAGGATCTGAGAGCTGTGAACCATGCCACAGAATAATGACAAGGGATCTTTAGTCTAATGAACAAAGTTTGGAAACTACATGAAAAGCCAGGGTTTAATAACATCAAAAAGAGAGCTGGTGAGCTGGATCAGTGGGTAAAGGTGCTTGCCATGCAAGCTATAGGCCATTTGTTGCAAGGTTTCTCAGAGCCTTCAACTCACTTTGAGAACGAACAATGTGTACATTAAACCGGTTTGGGGTTTGGTGGGTTGTCATGTGGAACATTCTCCAAGTTTGTCTGACAGACTACTATCCATTTAAGCATCATGGAGCTCACTGTGTGTGTGTGTGTGTGTGTGTGTGTGTGTGTGTGTGTGCGCGCGCGCATGCTATCTTTTAATTGGTACAGAAATCTTCATGGGAACAGTCCCATACTGCAAGAGTTGTATCTGTGTCATATACCATGGGCATTCCCAGCCCCAGCACAGGGGTATTGTTGATGACTTGGTGCTAATGGACTAGATGAGAGTTTCAGCATCCACTTGGGTAGCAGGCCTTTCCTGTATTGCACACACATTGCTCTGTGGTCAGCTTTGTGCATCTCCACGACGTCAGGGTTCATGTAGACTGAAGGTGGGGAAGCAGGGTCACCAAATTTATATCACTTTGTGGCATCTGCCACTATTGTGGACACTGGAGTGGGTACCAGAGAAGAGGGATGAATGACCAAGAAGTGGTCAGAGCTGATGCTCTGCATCGTCACCATCAGGTGGAGAGAACAGCGGCTCCATTGTTCATGCCTCTGGCTGTAGAGGTCCTTCTCTATACTGTTGTTGACACAGACCATGGCTACTTTCAGTTCTGATGGCGTGTGGTCCAGGTCAGGCTGGAGGTGCTGCGGGTCTCCTTAGTGGAGCATGGGAAGGCTCTGTTTGTGTGTCCTCCGGGACGGGAAGGCTGTGGCCAACTGGAGCTTCTAAGACAGCATCTCTACCACAGGAAACTCAGTCCTCCTCTGAAGCATGGCCCAGCCCTTTCCTGCCACCCACAGCCTTGAAACTCATCACTCCCCAGTTTAGGGGCTGGCGATCCAGAGAGTAAATATTTTAGGTTCTGCAGACCAGACAGTCTATGTTGCAACATACAATTTGGCTATTTTAGTGAAGGCAGCCAAGAGCAAGGCATAAACAAAGGGATGTGACTGGGCTCCAATAAAACTTTATTTACACAAGCAAGCAGCTGGCAGAAGAGAGCCTGCAAGTCCTCATTTTCCTATGTCCTGCCTAGATTCTTTCTTTATCCTGTGTGACAGGAACCTACTCTCCACCGGCAAGATGTCCCAAGGCAGTACATCTCCACACTGTTAGAACCTCGGTGCAATTAAATTGTGTCTGCAGACAGGGCCTGAGCACTGGGATTCCTTCAGCCCTCCCAAGAAACTCAGTATGCAGTACAGGCTGAGCCATGGTGCTTTGGAGGGTGGCTGCTGCTGCTGCTTCCTGCTGGATAAGTCACAAAACAGAAGAACCTCAAGGCCCTGCCGTGTGGGTGGCAAGCATGTGATGTACCCAGTGATTCTATTCTGCCTTAAAACTCTTTTGGTTGCTTCCTATGTGTGCATGCCACAGACACAGTCTCCTGCAACCTCCCAGAGAGGTGGGCCTGTATATCACTCCACACTGACTCACGCATGAACCTGACAGAAGCAACTCATGGAATCCAGCCTGGAGGGGAGATCCTAGACACTCAGCTGAGAACCCTTTCAGTAAGTGACCATGGGCCAGGTTCTCTCCAGGGGAAGCGCAGAGACAGAGAGACACATGGAGTAGTGGGATAATTATGTGCAGGACAACTGAGTGTTTACTCATTGCCTGTGTTTGCCTCCATCTTCCCATCTGTAAGATGAAGAACTGTAAATGCCTTCACAGCTGTGTGCCAAGCTGCTATCATAGCACCCAGCAGAGCTAGGACAGGTAAGAACTCAACAATGGGTATCCATGGAAACAAACTCCACCCCACCTGCAAGGTACAGACTCTCTTACTCTTCTTGAAACCCTTCTTACCACCGGACAATCTGGCTTTTTCCGTTCTTTTATGGTATTCACAACACTGGAAACCCCTGGAGGATGTGTTCTGAAGGCTGGCCCCCTTAGAACCCATTGACATCATAGATCCCCAGATGTCTGAAGCATCTGCCCTGCCCCAAGGCCCTCCTTAACTATTCCTAAGCCCTTTACCCAAAGACCCTAACAGACATGACCAACCGACAACACAGAAGGACATTTTCATACTGCCAACAGGATAGGGAAGAATCCCCGAGCTTGCCTGATTCCCATGCAGAGCTTTCTTGAGTGTGGATTTCACATTATGCACTATTCAAGATGCTAGACCCCAGGCTATCTGGCCATAAGAACCAGACTTGGGCCGGGCGGTGGTGGTGCACGCCTTTGATCCCAGCACTCGGGAAGCAGAGGCAGGTGGATCTCTGTAAGTTCGAGGCCATCCTGGACTACAGAGTGAATTCCAGGAAAGGTGCAAATCTACACAGAGAAACCCTGTCTCGAAAAACCGGGAAAAAGAAAAAAAAAAAAAGAACCAGACTTGGGAGCTGAATGTACAGGGAAGCACCACACTTGCTTCCTACGGCATTCTGACATACTTGGACTCAGTTTCATTTTCTGTAGGGTTGAGGGGGTAACACTCCTTCAGATCTTTCTGAAGATGAACTAGGAAGGGATAAAGTGTACAGGAGCAGTGGGCACAGTGCCAACAACAAGTTCTCCATGTGTTTGGGTTCTCCCCTCTCAAGCTTGTTTTCCCACCCTTTCTTGCTCTGGGATAATAGCCAGCTTTTTACAACTTAGATTAGAAAATAAAAATTAATAGGAAGATTAGTCCCAAATGAGGCGAGCAAACATCCAACTCTCCAGGCATGCATGCCCTGCGCGGAAGTGACACACACCCGCTGCTCAGCCCAGCCCCTCTCAAACATCTAGTACCATTTGGTTACCGCTCCATAATCTCGTTTTCTCTTCATGGGTGAAAACAGATTTGTAAATGATCTGGTCCAGGATATTTCTGAGTATTGTCATTACATTAACTCACTGATAATCCCCCAAGTGTCAGAGCTCCTTTAAGAAAGAAGATAATGAATATCCCTCTTCTGCCATCTGGAATCTGCAGCCCGAGAGCCACTTGCGTTGGACTATTAATGGCCCCCTTAACAAGCTGCTTAGACAGACCTTGGGCTGATGCCTTTTGCCGGCCGCTTATCACTCCATCTTGAGAGCCTGAAGGTGGAGTGTTTTATTCCAACGTGCTGAATTCAAGTCCCAGCTCTGTTGCTACGCCGTAACCTCTGCTACCTCATCTATCAAATGAGTTCACAACCACTCCTGATACAGTGGAGTTGACTTGGACACTAAATGGAGGAAGAAGATCTGTACCTAGATCATGGTATAGGGTTCAGATATAGATATAGATACATAGATATATAGATAGAGATTGAGCTGCCTTTATTGGGGCTTAAGTCTGCTTGTATACTGGAAGTTTCCTTCGATTCTAACTACATCACTTAAACACGTGATGTAATAATCACTGTGGTGGTAGAGCTGCTAGATGGGCAGAGGGAAGGGCATGGTTTGAGAAGGCAAGGTAGACATTGGGGCTTTTGCGCTGCTATGGCAGAAGACCTGACAATTAAGGAAGACTTATTCTGTTTTACGGGTTTAGATAGTTCAGTTTAGGATGGTTCAGCCCTATGCACTTGTGTAAGACATCTCTAAGACAGGGGCCTGGCAGAAGAGCTTCTTCATGGCAGGCAGGAAGCAGGGTGAAGGGATGCCAGAGTCACACTAGCTTTCTCCTTTTCCCATTTTTACAGTGGAATGTTGCTAGCCACATTTGAAGCAAGTCCTAGCCATATGTGACACAAATTCCCATCACCTGTCATTAATACTCCCTGGAGATGTGCCTCACTTATCTTTTACGGAATCCTATATCCAGTCGAAAGGACCATGTAGATTAACTATCCTGCAAGACTAGCCCAAGGTCAGCACCATCCCTCTCATCTGGACCCTCAGCACCTATCTGGGTCTCCTGTTCTCATCTTGGCAAACTGACATCCGAGAAGACTGACAGGCAAGTGGACCAGCTCTGTATATAATCCTCCAGGGGCTTCCACTGCTCTGAGGTCACCAAACATCAACCTTTATTTTTCACCTTGTATGTGAGCACATGAACATGTGGGCAGACAGACAGACAGACATAGACACGGACGGACATACACACACACACACACACACACACACACACACACACACACACACACATGCTGTTTTGACCCAATCATCTTTTTTCCCCCTGAGACAGGGTTTCTCTGTGTAGTTCTGGTGCCTTTTCTGGATCTCGATGGCCTCGAACTCACAGAGATCCACCTGGCTTTGCCTGCTAAGTGCTGGGATTAAAGGTGTGAGCTACCACCACCCAGCATGACCCAATCATCTTTATAGCACCTACCTAAGTGGAACTATTCATGAAGGGCTCATGTATATACAACTATGAGATACATGTGATTGTAAGTGAATCATTTTTCTTCTGATCAGAGTGGAGGCAAGTTTATCTGAAAAGTAAATCCATGCCTAATTATCTATATCAAGACTTTCTTGATTTAAGAGGAAAGGAAATAAATGACCTCTATGGAGCAAACCCTGCTCAGGCAGAAGGGAAGGCCAATGTGAAAATGTCCCTTTGGTCTGCACATCATTTCTTCTCCCTGGTTTCAGTAAGAGCCACCTAACTCTCTTTAGGTTTTAATCAAGGGTACCTGTCAGCCATACTTGAAGTAAGAGCATATGACCCAGACTGACCACTAAATCCTTTTCCAGGAAATGCTATGAATAAAGGAGACTGAGAATACCACATTCATCATCCATGGGCCAAAATATCCCACTGCTGTTTGGGGATGTTAATATTTTATTCATAATGCAAGAGAACCTTCCTCTTTTCAAAACCATCACAGACCAAAGAGGTAGGGGACTCGTTTATGCCTCTCTGTTCTGAGACTGGCTTCATAGCATCACAACTTTGACTCTGTTCTCTAAACCCAAGAGGGGAGGATGCTGGATGGAGAGGGGTTGCTGATGGAGCCAAGTGATACGAAGATAATCCTTGGAGCTCACTCATCTGATAGAAGGGGCTCCTTGGGGAGTGTCATATCACTGCTCAACTGGCCAAGGTCCCCAAAGTTGTCTACTAACTACATTATAAAGAAAAATTTTATTACATGTGTTTGTGTGTGTGTTATGTGTATGTGTGTGTACATGTGTATGTATGTGTAAGCGAAAGCTAACAAATGAGTGAGCTCAAGAGTATAACCCACTACCATATGGAAGTTAGAGAACAAATTGTGGGAGTCAGTTATTTCCATCTGGGTCTCTGGCATTGAACTCAAGTTGGCAATCTTGGGGGCAAGCAACTTTACCCTGTGGGCCATCTCACTGGCCCACACAAAAGGATTTATAAGTACCTTCTGAGGTAATAGCCAAATATCAAATCATCAATAAGAAAAACTGGCTGCTACAAGGCTTGCATTCAAGAACTTGAACATCTGAGTGTCAGCACATAGCCTCTGCACACAAATCAGAAAACCAATTTACGCAACTAACTCTCCTATATTGAGCTGCTTTGGTGTGCAGGAAATAGACTTCCTTGGTCTATCTATGGATTTGAATCTATAATGGGTTGCAAGTTGTGAAAGAATAAGGGTTCTTGGGCTTTGGCAATAAGGTGCTATACATAGTTGAGGCCCCCTGGCTATAAAGCAAATCTATGACTTTGGTGTTGCATATTAATAATAGTGACCTGTATTTAAAATTATCTAGCTAATTTGTTCTTCAAAGTGACTCATGCAATTTCCAATATATTAAAAAAATGTTTCTTCACAAAGTGTAATTTAAGAAATAAATCAGCCCTTGTTCCCATATCATGCCAACTTTATCATTCCCACTTAGAAGAGTTAAGAAGCAATTCAAAGATAGACACTGAATATGTGGCCTCATTATCATGATGATTACTGCAATTTAGAGTGTTCTAGCACTTAATATCCTTGTGGTCCAGTCGCTCTGCTGAATTACTTTTTTTTTTCTCACAAGATGTTAATTAGAGAAAGAGACAATCAAGGCCACAGGACACACATCACAGAAGGACATGATGCCTGTCTCCAGTTGCTAGGGTAACAAATGATACTAATGTCCTTTTTTAAATCACTAATTACTGTCTTAAACATAGAACTTTCTCTCAGATTAAAAAAAAAAAGTGGTATCTCAATAGATGTGATTCCCACTAGTACACTTACGGCAAGGCACCTGGTTGCCAGTGGGTTCTACTGGTTATGAAAGGGAGAATGAACAGAGGAATTTAAAAAGAAAAACAAGCTTTCTAGACACACCAGATGCTAAAGTTTAGGTAATTGCACCCCAAAGTCCAGAGTGTTACAGGCTAGGTCTCCAAACTGTGGCACTATCTGAAAGGGCAACTTTTGAGAGGTGGCCTAGCAGGAGGAAACTGGTTGGTTGGAACATGCACTTGAGATGGGTAGTTGGTAGCCCTCTCCTTCTCTTTCCTTTCTTGTCACCATGACATAAGAAGCTTCTATTTGCCACGTGCTCCCATTATTATGGTCTGCTTCCCCATGGGCTCAAAAGCAATGAGACTAATCAACTGTGGATTGAAACCTTCACACTGTGAGCCCAAATCAACCTTTCTTCTCCTTTAGTTCATTCACTTGGGTATTTCATTACGGTAGCAGAAAACTAGCTGGCATATAAAGAATGTCTAGAAATTCACAAAACCTAGAAGAACAATAATTCATTTTCCATGCTAATAGGGTCTGTGTCGTTCAAACAATGCTAAGATTGTTTAAATTCATGCTAAGGTGCGGGGGGATGGCTCAAAGAGCAAAATGAGGATCTGAGCTCAGACCCTTCAATATGCTCCTAAAAGCTGGGCACAGTGGTGCAGGTCTGGAATCCTAACACAGGGGAAAGACACAAGCATAACCCTGGAGCTCACTGGCCAGACAGTCTGGCTCAATCGACAAGACCCAGATTCACTGAGAGAATCTGTCTCAAAACGTGAGTTAGAATGACAATCAAAGAATACATGCAAAGTTGATTTCTGGCCCCCATATGCGTACCTGTATGCAGACACATGCACGCGTGTGCGCGCGTGCGCACACACACACACACACACACACACACACACACATACACATGCACGCACGCATGTGCGCGCACACACACATGCACTGCAGCACACACATGCCCCCCAACAAAATTTATAATGAGGATCATTTACTAGGATTCTCTACTGTTTCATTGCTTAGGACCTATCATAGTTGAATCCCCCTACTCTGATGAAACACAAACAAACTAACAAACAAATGGCAGCTCATCAAGTTTCACAAAGTGTCTGAATATGTTGTAGCTGGGAGTGATAGATTCTGCCCTTGAACCTGTGCACAGCTCCAAGTTCACGCCACCTTAGTGGCTCTGGGCCAAGTTCCAGAATTACAATTGAACAATATTTTCTAGGAAGGCAAGCATTTATCACAATATACTTATTTCATGCAATGTCTTGTGTTCATTAGGTTCTCTCTGTGTGTTTGAATGGAATGGTTACCTGAATTATGATAAACTCTGAATTATGATATAGAAATAAGATGCCATGTGTCAAGAAAATCAAACCTAGAAATTATAACACCATGATATGCCTTGTGGATTTGGCAACACTACTCAGAAATAAGGTAGCAGGTCACTGAAACTGATGAACTCTCTTAGCCTGCACTATTTATTTTTCTGGTTGCTGTTTTAAATTCATATGGCAGCCTACACAGATTTAAAAAAAATAACCATTATAATGAAAGCTAACGTAAGAAGATAAATCCACCAAGTGCCTGGACACTTAGAAATCTCAGAAGGAAGGGAACAGTAAACCAGGCAACTGCGCTGCCTGAGAGAGAAAATGTCAGCAGGCTTGTCCTGTCACTGAAGTTTACCATCACTATATAACCTTAACAAGGAGATCTGTTCTCACAGGGTACTCTGGGAGGCTCAGAAGTGTATCCACCCAATCTACAGCAGATGCTGTTTGCTTTAGATGCCCTAAGACTCATGAGACAGAATATACCAGGCTATGTACACCAGGGTTCAAATATATATATATATATATATATATATATATATATATATATATATATAGGCATACAGACTTAGCTCAGCAGCAGGCTCTTACAGGTAGGATAATGGTGCAGATACACACAAATGCCCCTTAGCATTAATATTCCCCTATGCTGTTCTCAATCCCTCCTTTATCCATTTCAAATAGCTATGGCATACTCTGAATGCCAAGTTGTTTAGAAGGACCCATCAGTCATCCATTCCCTATCTGTCAGTTTGTGCCACCTGGGTTATGTCAAGATGGTCAGAAGAAGAGAGCTTGCTTGGGTTTCTTTAACTTCAACTGCAACCAGCATCCCTTGCAGTTAATAAGGGCCATGTGACTGGCTTGACCAATGAGTTGTGAGTACAAGTATCACTTCCTGCTTGAGAGGTGTGAGTTCCCATACTGGCTTTTCTCCATACAGCAATTCCAAAAGCTCATCTCCCCAGCTGCAATACCCATAATATGGAAGGCACCTGAGTCGCTGAGTCACACATCATAGGCAGGGAACTATCATGAAGTATTTCAGGACCACAGTACATTACAGAATCAAAAAGCAAACTTGTGTGTGTGTGCTCATCTTTGGAAGTATAGACTTAGCCTGATTAATGCTCTGGGAGCTGACGGAACACATGAAAAGAAGACAAATGGTATAAATCTCTGTCCTAATTTATTCAAATCTGAGAAAATTGGAAATAAACACAAATTATGGGTATTAGTCTTTGTAAAAGAATGTATTCTGAGATTGATTCAAACCCTCCCAATTCCCATTCAGCATTCCCTGCTTGGTAGTAATGACGGCATTCTACTTGGTGAAAAGCCTTCCATTAGTTTAAAAGCTCCAATTGTCAAACCATCAATGCCTATAAGGGGGTAATAAAGAGCAGAATAGCTAAGTGTCATGGAAGTGGAAACTATACCATATTAACATTCATGAGTTTAGACACAGCTCCATTTAGCATTATTTAGAGATAAAAATCCAATAATAAAAATTTTAATGTACAAAGAATTTCACAGTTCTCACTCCCCCTTCCCTGTTCCCAAGTGATAATTGAGTCTACAGTATCAGTTTCGTTCATGATGTCTTGATTCTGCTTTTAATTGTGAGGAAGAAATACCACTAGAGAGTCATCAAATACAGCAAATGCATTTCTTGGGTTTTTGAGCTCTTCCTTACACTGTTATTGATACATATTTCTTCCAAGTGCTACGTTGCAAAGGGAAATTGTTTATCTGCCAAGTTCAACCCAAAGGAATATATGTGTGTGTACACACACACACAAAGAGGGGAGAGAGAGAGAGAGAGAGAGAGAGAGAGAGAGAGAGAGAGAGAGAGAGAGAGAGAGAGAGAGAGAGCTGTTCAAGAGGAGAAGCTCACTTTGGAAAACCCCACACATACAGATTAGCATCACCTAATAAAAATTTTTTTATAAACTAAAAGAGCCAAGACGGCAACACGGTGTTGAAGATGTTTGAACGCATCATAAACTAACACAGACATCACTTAACCCCTCAAAGAATAACTGCCTCCTCCCAGAAGAAAGCCACACATTAATTCAAATTTATTCACTTCATAAGGCCTAAGCAAATGGAATTCCAAAAGCTCATCTAGAGATAGAGTTGCCTGTAGTCAGGGGTAGAATAAACTGAGAATAACTATCAGCTTTTCAACCATGCTGGAGCACGGATGTGCCGTGTACAATTTTTGGAAAAAGATATAAAGGCTGGGCTTGCAAGAACAAATCACCACAGAGGCGCCAAGCACAGGACCAAGCTTCTGACATGCTTGGGCTATTTCCAAGTCTTTGATCTCTCCCCAAGAAGCCACAGACGGCAGGTCACCAAGAAGCCACTCGAGATTCCAGGGCCATGGTGGAATATTAGCTGCAGGCTTTCCAGGGGGTGGTAATGAAGATCACACAACTTCTCCATCTGCTTGAGGTTTCCAGCGAATTCTGCACGCATCCCAGGAACGCACTGAAAACACAATTCCACTTTGGTTGTGTAAAGGAAACATCAGAAAGGCGGGAAGGTTTGAGATGAAGCCGGTAGGTGCCTCAGTGCTTTGGAAATAAATGCTGGTGTGACTTCTCATTTTGGATGTTTTCATTATCCAATGGTGGCTGAGCTGGAGGCCACTCTTTCAGGTTTCTTCTCTAGGTTCCCTTCCTGGAAACATGGAAGCTGTACTTTCCAACCTACAGGAAATTGAGTCTTGGAGACCACCCGGAAGTAAGCATCTCTACAACTTGCTCGATCTTCCCAACAGAGACATCACCTTGCCCAGAATCTTAAAGTGCCTCAACTCGGGGACATCTGGGGTCATCACAGAGATACATGGTCTCAGCTTCATGAGTCAGAAGGCTTGATTTCTTCTAATGATTATTCTCTGTTACCTGCATGCATCTTCAACATTCTATACCTGGATCTCTCCAGTTTGCAACAAACTTTCCACCAGACCTTATGGGCTCCCTCACCTGTCTATACACTTCAGACTCAGGAGTGTGTCCCCAGGCTTTTCAGACATTGACCATCATCTGTATCATTGTGGTCTACGTAAGTACAAGTTCATATTTTCCATCAAGAGTACCCACACACATACAGAGAGAGATGAAAATGAAATATACCTAGAAACCAGGAGACACCTCAACTTGGCCAGCCATAGTCATTAAATTACTGAAAGGTTCATGTTTCAGATTAAAAAATTTCATGCACATTTTATATCCTTTAACTTATTTGTCCCTGGCTCCTATTTTTATGCTTTTTTTTCTCTTCCAAGACTCACTCAGCAATGAAAACATGGATTTGCTATTACCTGGGAAGTGGATGGAGAGAGTGGTAGTGATGGGCACTGAGGTAAAATGTGATAGGAAAGGAGGTGGTCTGAGAAGCAAGGAGACTTTGTACCATGGGGCACCAGTTCAGGAGCTGCTCTGTGTGTACAGTAACCTTGGCATGTTCTCTTCAGAGCCCCTGCTAGAGGCATGGTGGGAAACAAAAGATATTTGGAAGGTCAGTACCCCGACACCATTGCGTTACAAAGTCAGCATTTAGGAGAGGTTTTAAACCCTAAAGGTTCAGCTCATATGAGTCTGTATGGGTGCCTTGTATAGGAATAAGCACTTGCCTGCAGAGGTGATTCTCCTGGACTCTTACAGGATTAACCCCTGAAGGACAAGACCACACAGAAGCAGAACTGGGCTTTCCAGATTCTGAAGATAGTCATGGTTTTGTGGACTAAAGGATGATGCAAGCTTGGCTAGCAGCTGCCTGCTGAGCACGTAGGACTATGAGAACTTTAAAGACATTCAACTGTTTGCTTCTGTGCACTTGACCACACTTAGTAACAGTGATCGTGTGGCTTCCTCTTTCACCGATACTCTTTCTTAAACAGTGTCTGTCAATGGCGGCCTCGTTGGTAGCTGCAGGCTAACACTTGTTCTCTTTCCTTTGGGGTTCTGGTGTCTCCAGGAGAGAGAAACCGAGCCATGGCACAGTTCAGGAATTTATTGGTTTTAAAAAGCAAGTTAAAACAGAACTTAAATGTAACAGAAAGACGAAAAGTTTGGGTTTTCCAAATGCTAGTCTTTTTTGTACTGTGGGACAATTTATTTGGGACAATTTAATTTGCTTCATTAGAGTACCCGCTCTGCTCATTAATTACTACTTTCATTATGATGTTATTTCAAGATTTAAATTCAATTTTTACAAAAGAGAACTTTGTATAAGAAAGGGGAAATGGTCAGACCTATATCCCAGGCTATAAAATAGAAATAAATCATTAAAATATAATAGAAATGAACAATAGTATTTACTTCTAGCATTCATAGCTACTTGCCCTGAGTTTGGAGAAGAGTTGAGCAAGAAATCCAAATCCACTGAAGGCATTTCAATACTGACTACAGACTTTCTTTCTGAGGTTGTCAGGGTGGTTGCTCAAAGAGGGACTAGCTCTGTCCCAGCTTGTTCAATGCCCCTGGGAATGCCCCACCTGGAATGTGCCACTCCTGAACTGATACCACATGAGAAAAGCCAACTGTGAGATGAACTGCTCTAGCCCTGCACGCACCTGTGTAGGGAGCAAAGGATGAGTCAAGTCAAGGAGGAGCCCCAGCTTTCTGTTTTGTATAGTAAATGGTGATTTTCAGTAAGGAGAGAAAGCAGTGGGAAAGACATTCTGTCATTTTTATATCACATTAATTAATTTAGTATGTGTGTCTCTGGGTCAGTAGATGACTTGTAGGAGCTGGTTCTCTCATACCACCATGTGGGTACCAGAGCCCAAACTCATGCCTTCAGGCTCAATGCCTGAGCCATCTCACCATCCCCATTCAGTCCATTTTAAACACATTATAATGGGAGGTAGTCTGGCATAGTAGAAAAATCACATGGGCCCTAGAGTCTGGTTTGAAACTCCTGCTCTGTTGCAGGCTAGGTATTACAATAGCCTTGTTTAGCTACTGACTCATTTGATGTTTCTCATCTTAAAATTTAAGGCTGGTTCTTTTCCTGTAAGATGTAAGTACTCTGCCGGGTACCTATTACATGGGTGCTAACAACTCATGAATATTAGCTATTGGTATCATTCATAGAAGTCAAACTTATCAGTCCGAGGCTGGTACCTGTAGACCCTCACCAACAGACCCTACCTTCCCTGGACCACCATACTCTCTATAGCCTCTTTATAACCAATACTGAATGAGAGATCCATGTCCCTATAAAAAACACCTACTTACCGTTTTAAGAGAATAAAAATCACTAAAATTCTAAATATTTATGAACTGCCTTCACCTATAAGCTCCTTGTTAGCCATCTATTCAATAAATGGTTAATGTCCAAAATGCACAAAGAATCCATATAAATCAATAGCAAGAAAACAACCTGATGTAAAAATGGGGGGGGGGGAACTGAATAAACTTTTTTTTCAAAAGAAGATATACAATAAAACAACATGTATATGAACATGTGTTCAACATCAGTAACGGTAAGGACAATGCCAATTAAAACCAAACTGACATATCATCTCACACCTGATACAATGGCCACTAACAAAGACAAAAGGATCATCAATATAAGCAAAGTTACACAAAAAGAAACCCTGCACATGGTTGGTAGGGAGGAGAATCAGGACAGACACAATTGAAAGCAATGTGGAGATGCCTCAACAACTACAATTAGGACTGCCATGTCATCCAGGAATCTCACTACTCCGGGCACATATCTAAACAACATGTACATGCAAGCATCTTCACTGCAGCATCTCTCACAATAGCCAACATGTGAAACTAGTGTAGTTTTGTGGCCAGGTGAATAGATAAGGAAATACATTGTTTCAGTGAAATAACTCAACTTTAAGAAAAGGGAAATCCTGCCGCTTAAGATGAGTGAACCTCGAGGGCATTATGCTGACTGCAATAACCTAGACACAGAAAGCCAGATACTGCATGATCTCACTTATATGTGGAATTGAACACAAAGTCTCATAAAGAGTAACACAGATGGAATTGTGGTTTCCAAAAGCTGGGGCTAGGAGAAAGGGGCAGGGGTTGATCAAAAGCAATTGCTTCCAGTTACAGAATAAGTAACTTGTAGAGACCTATTTGTGTAGCAGGGGTTCAGTCAGAATAACAGATATTACTCACTTGAAACTAGCTGAGAGAAAAGATATCAAGTGTCTCTGCAACACACATATAAATGGGAACCATAAGTTGATGGACACATTGAGTGGTTTAATTGTGATAATCATTTCACAATGCATATGTATGTCAAAACATTGCACTGTACACTTTAAATATCTACAATTTTCATGTGTCAATCATGCCTCAGTAAATCTGGGGGTGAAAACAAATCTAAGAAAAGAGTTTATTTATATAAACAAAGAAGTCCTTTTTCTTTGATTTGATTCTCAGCAAGGCTGGCCAGAGGACTGAGTGACAGGTAGAGTAGTGGTTAATGTTGGTAGACTAACAGCTCTCCTGGGACCCTGCAAAGAGCCCAAGAAACTGATGGCCATCACATGCATATTATCTATTCTGAAAGCACGTCTTTATTTGTTCTAAATGAATGAGCTTCAGTACCACAAACTGAAAGCCATTAAAATAGCCCTTTATCCTTTCTTCCCTCATTGCAATAGAGATGTTCCATGCCATTGCAGTCTTGCTTGGGAAGGTAAGTCAATTATTTTCCTGCCCAAAAAGCACATCGGGAGCAAACCCTGGAGGTTTTCTGTCCTACATTAAATGAGGACTCTTTGCCAAGCAGGGAGAAGTTTGTTTCCTTTGCAATTGCATCATTCCTTTGGGATGATGGCAATGGTACAAGATCTGGCAGCAGAGCCCGTGCTGGGAAAGTCACTTTAATAGCCTTTTTCTTAAGCTCCTTCAAGACAATCTCCATCTGAGAGGACCTCGGCTCCCCTCAACTTTGCTCCAGCACACAAGTTTTCCTAAAAGTCCATACACCAGGGTACAACTCACAATGCTGACGTCATCGGTGTAGACTAAATCTGCAAATATAAAGACTGATGCCTAGAGAGGACTTCCTGGGATCTGCTAGGACTGCCATGGTATTGCAGGGGCAGCCTGGAAGTTTCCCTTGCTCCCTCTCCTGCATCTTCAACCAGAGGATAGGGAAACCCAGCATCTCAAAGGGACGGATGAAGTAGAGTTTTCATTGGAAGCCCAATCCCACATGGAAAATGAAGCAGTTCGGGCTGGGTGATGGCTTAGTTCAAATCCTTGGAATCCTTTTAAAGTCAAGCATGGAGCAAGCATGCATCTGTAATCCTACTGTTAGAGAGGAGGCAGAGGCAGCAGAATCCTTGAGAGCGCAGGAGCCAGCTAGCTTGGCAGATATATACAGGATCAAATGACAAAGAGACCCTGCCTCAAAGTCTACAGCAAAGACCAACACCTGAGGTTGTCTTTCTGACCTCCACATGTATGACTCAGTACACTCACACACCTCTACACACATATACACATGCATATACATCATACATACACATGTATGTGCACACATAACTACTCCCTCCCTCACTCAATGAAGAAATTCAACTGAGACTTAAATTACTCTTCTAATGAATGGAATTCTAGTGATCCAGACTTCTACCTAGATACTCTTACTCTTAATTCCTCTCTCTCTCTCTCTCTCTCTCTCTCTCTCTCTCTCTCTCTCTCTCTGTGTGTGTGTGTGTGTGTGTGTGTGTGTGTGTGTGTGTGTGTGTGTGTTGGTAGTATGTGTGCAAATGGGAACTGAAACCAGGGTTTTACTCATGCTAGGCAAGTGCTCTACCACTGAGAGCTATATCCCTAGACTTTGTAGTTTATATAATGACACACAGCCTAGGTAAGTTGGCCAGGCTGACTTTGAACCCTCTCTGTAGCCAAAACACATCTGAACTTTGGCTAATCCTGTCTTGATCTCCCAACTGGCTGGGATTATTGGTCTGTGTAGAGGCCCTGCTCCTCCCCACTCCTTCATATTTCTCTTAGTCTGTCTAAGTTCTTGCATACCAGGTTCCCCACCGAGGACCTTTTATGCATTACTTCCCACCTACACCCACAGACCTCAGGGGTGTTATTACTCTGACCCCCAGTTCTGCATATGAAAACAGTGGCTCAGAGGGACAGGGCAAGTTGCTCAGTCTCACCACACCTACCCATATCTCATTCAAACCAAGACTCAAGAGCCAGTAACGCTGACTCCAGACAACACCTCAGCAGCCACTGAGCCTCTCTCTCCTCTTCCCTTTCCGCAAGCCTACAAGGCAACACGGACGGCTCAGCCAGGCTTTCCACAGACAGCCACTCACCCTTCCAGTGCACAGCACAAGAGGAGCCCTCGGGAGTTGTCAAAAGTGCCCGCAGAGCTGGCGCCTCATGCCAGCCTTGGTGGGTTAGAACCTCATTCAGACACCATTCACTGCTCTGCTTTGAACTTCCTTTTCTGGAGACAGATCTACCCTGGTAGCCTTCGGCTTGCTAAGGCCCTTACTGCTGCTCGTTTAGGAGGCAGAAAATCCTGCCCTCATTCTGTCACTCAAAGACTGTGCACGAAAAATATTTGCTTTTAAATTTAGAAGTTAATTACAGTTGCTTTTCAGGACTGAGAGCTCCGTGGTATTTGCAGCCAATCGGCTGCAAGCCGCAGTTGAGCAGAGTGCACCAGAACTCACCAACTTTCCTTTTGAAATGACCCTTGCTTCCCAACCAAAGATAACACCGCATGATGATGATGGAGCGAGCCTTTCAGCACTGGATGGCCTACAAAATCCCCACCAGCTGTCTCTAACTTCTGAAGGACACCCACTCTTCTAGCTATACTTATAATTATGTTGGGCAACTAACGAAACTCAACACAGCCCAGAAATCACATTATAATAAGGCGGGTCACTGCTTTACAGCAATTCTATATCAGTCACACTAACCTTCTTCTTTTAAACTTTTCCATATGTCTAAACCATTTTTCTCTTTAAAAAATAGATTTGTTGCCTAGGTCCACCAAAGAAATAAACACTATATATGAATAACATTTGTAGTGTTACTGAGCAGCACCAGTCATCAAGGGCAAAAAGTTGGCTTGGATTGATAAATTTCCCATTCTTCCAAAAAAATTTTTTAAAGCAACAACATCATCATCATTACTGTTTTGTTTTTCTTTCCCCTGTTATCCTGTGGTCCTCTTCATAATAGTGAATGGTGTAACCAGCATAACAATGATATCATACAGAAACAATCCAAAATTAATGCTATAAAAAAATCAGTCCATTTGAGATTTCAATATATTGTGTCTTCAATTTTCTCTTTGATTCAATTTTTATAAAAAGATGTTTATACAACTTTCTTGGTCATCAGAGCTCTAAATATGGCTCTAACTAAGCTTCCTGACCCCTGATCCTTCCATCAAACTTTAACGTAAATATTTTGTAGACAGAGGTAAAGTCTCAACTTAGTTGACCTAAAAAGACAGAGGTGTGGGTCTGACTCAATGAAGTGACCTCTGAAAAAAGAGTGCTTTCCCAGGCTAGCGGAAAAGGGCAAGTGGTGGGGGGGTGTCAATGGCTTTGAATGGGAAGGGGCCACATACAAGGGACTGAGACAAGCTGCCAAGGCACAGGCTTTACCAAGAAAACCGACTGTTTACTTAGAACATGTTGGGGGTCTTTAACACTAGCCCCCAAACTTTCATACCCAATACTGTAATGGAACATCGCAAAAATAGCTTGTATAAAGCTACAAAAACAAAAAGCAAGCCAGTGGCTGCCAGGAATGAGGGCTTGGGATGAGGGGACTGACCGCAAAGGGGTGCAAAAGAATGTCGGGAGGTAAAGGAAATGTTCCCTACAATAATCGTGTTGGTGGTTGCAGAACCAAATACCTCTGTCAAAACCCATCAAATTGCACTTAAAACTGGTGGGTATTACTTGTGTGAAACATGGCTCACCACGCCTTCCAAAATATGTTTCAGTAGCATTTCTTATATAATAATATTTCACTGAAGAAGAAAAAATAAGGATGCCTCCCACAACCCCTTGGCCAGATTCATAGCAAATCCCAATTGTCACACTAACTGTTGCTTCAATCCCTTCCTTCCAAGTGCACACCCCATGACCCTCTGTGTATGCCGGCCTGCACAGCAGACCCTCCCCTTGCCTTCCTGATGTCTATGATGTCTAAACACATATGTTGTGTAACACTTGCATGTCTAGATCCAGTCGTGAGCATATCACTCACATGAAGCATGCACAAAGCCATCTCCCTAACTTGAGGAGACAGGCACTCTCACAATGCTCGAACTAGGAACAGTAAGGCCCAGGACTTTTGTGCAAGTACTATGACAACAGATATGCTTTTTATATGAGATGTAGATAGGTGAGCAACTGGTTCAGACTGCTATATGGATATAAGTTACCTAACTAAATAACACAGAGGATGAAAGAAATAAAGGCCAATAGGAGACAGAAAACAAGAGCCAGGCACGTACAGGCTAGGCCTATAATCTCAACCACCCTTGACCATATTGCGAATCTACTCATTCCTCTTGAGTTAATTGGAACTAGGTTTCCTGTCACCTGTAACCACAGGTGGCTATATAAATATGGAAACTAAAAACTTTGAAAGAGATAGTGTTATGGATTGAACTATGTGCACCTCAAAAATATGCTGAAATTCTAATCCTGTGATTATGACCATTTTCAGGTATTTTAGATTTTTTAGACAGTAGGGGTTTGCAGCTGTAATTACTATAAGGCCACACTGGACTAGAATAGCCCCTAAACAGGAATGATATTCTTACAAGTAAAGAAGATGTGGAGACATGGAGAGAAACAGAAGGAAGAGGACCATGTGGAGAGGCAGAAAGGAAATGTTATGTAGCTATAAACCAAGGTACACCAAGAACTGCCAGCAACCAGTACAAACCAGAGGCAGGGAAGGCTAATCTTCTGCAGGGGTCAGAGGGAATACGGCCTTGCTGACATCTCAATTTCAGCCTGGGATGTTCTCCAGAACCATGAAATAACAAATTTCTGTTGTTTTAAGCCACCAGTTCATGGTACTTTGTGTCAACAGCCCTGGTAAATGCACACCGACTGATTTTGCAGCAGGAAATAAAATGCTGTTGGAGCAAATGTTGGGCAATATAGCAGTGCCCTTGGAAGTGGATGATGGGCAGAGAGGGGAAAATTTGGAGACATGGCATGGGGAAATCCTAGTTTGCTTGAAAAAGCAGGGGAAAAAGACATTAAAAACGATGCCAATGAAAAGTACAGACATTACAACCTAGTTTCTCCTTGTTACTCATATTAAAATTGAAGGAAGGAAAGAAGGAAGGAAGGGAGGGAGGGAGGGAGGGAGGAAGGAAGGAAGGAAGGAAGGAAGGAAGGAAGGAAGGAAAAAAGGAAAAGAGAGAGGGAGGGAAGAAGAAAGGGAAGGAGAGGAAGAAAAGGAAAGGAAGGAAAGAATGAAAGAAGATGGATGGATGGATGGATGGATGGATGGATGGATGGATGGATGGATGATCAGATAGAGGCTAGAGTCATTAAAGAGGAAAGGAGCCAGCACATATAGAAGAAAGGAGGGAGGGAAAGGTGGGGATGGAGAGGGAGAGAAACCAAATGCTGTGGAACAAACATCAAGAGTACAACTGTATGAAAGTCAGCTGAAGAGGGCTGGCACGTGATCCATAAAAGCATCCAATCATCCAAGGAGTGCCAACAACAGAGAAATCTATGGACACTCTTTCTATCTAACTGCCTGGGTCCCCTTGAAAAGTAAGACTTTTCAGGACTATTTATCAGCAGACTCAGTTGCCCCAAATATAGAGGACCAAGGCAGGGTAATAAGGAAGTATGATGAGGGCAAAGCTGCAGATGCAGAGGCCAGCGAGGCCAATCCAGGAGGGTGAGCATTGCTACCCGATACCCAGAAAGTCCAGCTGCCAAGCCACAATTGTTCTCATCCCTCAAAACCTCCTGAAATCTGCCCTTTTCAGCTTGCTTGGTACACAAGACCTGGTCACCCCCTCCACTTGCCCACTTTGGAATCAGAATGCCAACCCTTTCCCCATCCTTCTAACGAGAAAGAGACAACTTGTTTCTCAGTTCTTCAGGTGACAATGCATTGGGTTGCTGGCTACCTCCCCATGAGTGTTACCTAGACCTTCTTCATGGTTCAGATTTGAGATCTGGGAGTTTCTGGGTTGATTATAAGTAAAATCAGAGTTTTGATTGAGAGTGATACCAGAATGGGTTAAGATATGGGGGCAATGGTAAGATGCAGTCGGGTGTATTCTGCATATGAGGAGAACATTAATGAGAAGGTAGAAGGTAGGTTACTGTGGACTAAATCGTGCCCCACAAATACAGACTAGCAAATTCTTGTTGTTTTAAGCCTCTGGATTTGTGGTACTTTGCTATGGAAACCCCAGGAGACTAATACAGGTAGAATATCACACTGCTCTGGAGAGCCAGTCAGTGGCAATCTGGAAACTATGAATCTGCTTTGTAGACTGATCTAGCTCATAAAGGAGGAGAAATAAATTACATATAAATATTATAGTAAGTGTTCAAGTGTTCCTTCCACAACAACAACTGACTCCAATTATTGCATTTATAGATAAAATGCCCAGGAGACAGTGCAACTAGAACTCGGGCCTATATATTTACTTAGGTACAAAATGGCATAAATTTGGCACCAAGGTTATAACTTTCCTTAATATATAGAAAAGTGAATTTGAAAGAATAGCTGAAACAGCCAATTAGCAAATCATTTTCATTGGAAACATGAAGCAAACATTCACATTCTTTACCTTGAGGGAATGTCGGTTGCTCTAAATATCCAACTACAAATGGAGATGCGTCAAGAACTTAACCAATTCTTTCCTATTTGACAATGAGTTATTTTCCCATTATGCTGACCCTGCTAAAAGAAGTCAGAGCTCGCTTGCTTTCTCTCTCCCCCGCCCTCCCATATTTCTCACTTCTACCTTCTAAGGCATATTAACTAAGTGTAATTAGTAACAGAAAACACACTGACTACCACAGCTTGCTCTGTCCTTCCCCATTATTCTAACATGGCATGCATAACCAAAAACCAAAAGAAAAACTTACAGTTTATGACATTGAAATGCAGTTTGCTACTACTTTTCACTGAGAGGCTGACTGAATGATATCAACTGCTCTAAAGAAATGAAAGAAAATTAAAAGGTATTAAAGCCTCCTATGGCTCCTGTACTCATCATTCACATCATCTCAAACCAAGATATAAAAACACACAAAAGAACTGAAGGTGGGCTCATCTTGGTGGAAACTATTATCTCATCTACCAAATGTCCTGCTGCAACCAGCTCCACAACAAGAGGACTAAACCTCTGTAATGTGGAAATATGCAGAAGTGACATTTCTATCACAAGCTCCAGGCCCTGGACAATACCAACAGCTGAATTTGCCTAGTTCACAAACAAACCAGAGGTGTCAGGGGTGATCTGTGGTTCATGGGTGATTAGAGAGGTACACAAAAAACACCCGGGCAAGGATATGATGCCTGGGGACTCTCCATTCCACTTGGTAGTCATTGGTCCATCTCTAGAAGTGGCATTTGTAGACATGGTCCTTTCAACAATCTCCTGCTTCTATTTGGAGATGTAGTGGGTGGACAAGATGAAATTTGAGGGGCAGTAAGGGTACCCTTACCATGATGCTATTGTTCAAATGGTCTAGAACACAACCTGTGGAGCTGCTACCTCTGCATCTCCACAGGAGGCTTCTGACCCAAGTCTTCCACCAGTATTAGTCATGTTCTCTAGAAGAACAGAACCAATAGCATGAAAATGTTAATGTATAATAAAGGAACTTATTAGATTGGCATATACAACACAGTCTTGATGGTCCATCAATGGTGTCTTTAGACCAGGCAGGCTCTGAACAGTGGCTGCTTAGTCCACAAGGCTGGATGCCTCTCCAATATGGTGCTGGTAGCCAGGAAGATTCCTGGAGAGCCCTTGGTCTTCAGTCCACACTGAGAAAGACAGAAGCAAACCGAGGTCCTGGTGTTCTCATGGCTTCATCTGAGCCCAATGTTCATCCTCTGCTGAAACCAGGTCTCCCCCTGAGAACCTTTCCACATGCTCCCTTGGATCCAAGCCACTTTCTGTGGAGTTTTCTGCTACTTAGAACCAAAGCTGATATTAACATCTACAAGGCCTTTTCCATTCTTAATTTCAGTGAGGACTGATTATTTCTGGAATCTTCTCCCAGAAGGATCATGGTAGGTCTTGGCTTTATTACTAACACCAAGATGATAATTAACCATTCTGGAATGATAGGAAATGTCATCTGAAGGAGCCAAGGATTGAGTCACAGTAATGTGGGCCATTATAGGAAAGATGAATCCATATAGCATTCTTCCATTACCGCCAAAGCATCATTTTCTAAAGATCAGGGAGGTCGGCCTTTCTGGCCTACATTTGCCCTGACGTGTAACTTGGAACTGTGGCTTAGTTCATCTTTCCTACACATCTGCAGCAACAACAGATGGGTGTCCTCCTGCCTTCATTCAGGGCCAACATGAAGCTAAATAAGCAAAAAGTCTGTATGGTTCCCAGGCCACAGAGGCCCCTGTCTACCACATGAGACCAAATCCTGCGGTCTGGCCTCCAATCCTTGTGTATATGACATTTGACTGACAAAAAAAAATCAAAACACTGGAAATAGTTCATTTTCTGGAAACTCCTTCTCACAGCCATTTGAGGTTCTTTGATTTGAACAAGACCCAAAATAGCCTTAAAATTATTGACATTCTCTTCAGTTAAGTCGCTGCTCCAAGATTTCTCTCTCTCTCTCTCTCTCTCTCTCTCTCTCTCTTGCTTCTTTTCATAGTTTACCAATTTTAATCACCTTGATAAAATAATCATCATTAATACCCTCACCCATCACCATACAGTTTCTTGGACTGTCTTTCCTTAAAATATATTGTTTTGGGAAAGCAAACGCCAGCAGATGCCACTCATGTGGTGGTTCATCTATTTGGAATTGGAACAGATTAGTGCTCAGAACAGTTGTGTAACATAGATCAAAGGAGACTGACGATGCTCCGAAGGCATTTGAAACTAAGGATGGTCTTGTCGGCTCTTGGGGAAATAACTGAGATGTTGACAACCAGCCCTCACAAGCATTCCTCCTGTCTTCTTCCCAGAGCTGATCCTGAGGGATTTTGACTGTGGAAAACACCTCATGGAGGGGCAGAGAGTTTGAGACACTCGCTCAGCGGCCCTGTCCTTTCGGAGGGGCCATGAGGGTATCTTAGTGCAAGTATGTCAGACTCTGCAATCAGTACTGTGGGGAGGACAAGTGAGTCACCCAAGTGAGTCCTGAGGGGCTGGACACGTCTTTGACTACCAACACTACAGAGTCTTGTCATGCAGACTGTAAGAGAAATATAACCTGGCAGAGGGGCGGTCTTCCTTAAGGAGACACTGGAAAGGTGAAAGTAAGGTGCCAGGAAGATGGACTAGTCAGTAAAGTGATTTCCTGCAAGCACGAGGACCTGAGTTCGGATCCCCAGCACCCACACAAAAAGCCAGCATGGTGGCTTGTGACTAGTCTAAGAATAGGTGAAGGCAGGAAGGTTACCATGAGTTTGGAATTAGGGTGGTACTACCCACTGAGCTGCAAGCTAGCACGGGTTAAAGAATGAGACTTTTGCCTCAAAAAGACCATCATCATCATAATAAAAAATGATAGAACTCAGACATGGTCTCCTGAACACAATGGCACTCGAGACTTCTTGCCATCAGGCAGAGTTCAAGCTGCCAATAAGTATTATTTGGTATATTAAAGCAGTGAGGTCTGCCTTAACAGTGCTTTGAATTTTAATTAGCTGCCAACATTTTATTTATTTATTTATTTATTTATTTATTTATTTATTTATTTGGGTTTTTTGAGACAGGGTTTCTCTGCATAGTTTTGGTGGCTGTCCTGGATCCCACTCTGTAGACAAGGCTGGCCTTGAACTCATAGAGATCCACCTGGCTCTGCCTCCTGAGTGCTGGGATTAAAGATGTGCGCCATCACATTTTTTAATAGGATAGTTCACATCAAAATCTAGGTCACCAGCTCTAACAAAGGTGGACCTACCTTTGCCCATGCAATGAAAGAACAGACTAGTGATGGCCCATACTGGAGGGGTCATGTAGTGTGTTGGTCTCAGTCCGATCCCCTACCCTTATACCATGACCTATATCTTAGGATCACTACCCCTTATCTCTGGGACCAAGTTGAGCTGTATCTGTTAGCTGCCTGGCACAGGTTGACATTAGCATCTTCATACTCCGGTGTCTTTAGTTGAGACTTGAACTCTGTATCACAGTCTGGGAAGAGGATGCTTCATGGAGGGCCTGGGTGTAATCGACACGTGGAGGGGTGGACTCTTTTCGTGAAGGAAACCATTCATTTCTAAAGCACTTGGAGAAGGAACATGATGGTGGACAATATGAAAATCACAAGAGATGCACTGAGTAATGAGTGGAATTGTAAGCAAGACCACTTGATTCAGAAAGGACTCCGAAAGCTCCAAAGTCAGGCAGCTCTGCCAGGAGCTGAAAACCTCCCAAAGCCAGCACTCCAGGCAGCTGGCACCTCCTGGAGAGGAAGGGATTGGCACCACAGGCTCCGGATTGACACCACCTGGGCTCCTTGATTGGCTCCCCCAGGTCAGAAAGGAGCTGTCCATGAACAAAATGAGACAAAAACACGCAAGCCAGGAAGTGGCCAGTGTATAAAAAGGCCTACTGGGTATGCTTTGGTAGAAATCAAAGATAACGATTGTGGCAACTTAAACCAAAAGGGAATTTAAAAAAGTAAATAATAAATAGAAACAGACTCCCTGAATCAGCAATAAGACAAGAGAACCAAACTTCAGAGAGAAGGAACTACAGGAATTGTTCAATGGTGCTGTCAGGAATGTGCCAGAGAAGCAATGTCTGGCATTCTGCTCCAATTAAAGTCCTGGAGAAGTCTGACGACGGGCCAGGTTTGGATCAGCATCCTTGGAGTCAAGAGCAAGCTGGGAACCTTGGGTGGTATTTTCAGTCCAGGAAGTTCATTTGCTAGCATTCAAAACCAGATGAGAACTGGTGAGGGAACAGAATTGCCCTGCTTGTTACCTTGTGACAAATGTGGCCCAGGTGGCCACCCTGCACTTGGCTTGCTGGGATCAACTAGGAATCACCTGGTGCACTGGGAATGTTGGATGTCAAGACAGGGAGGTCCGGAAGTAAAGAGAATTGCAGTGAATCAACCAAATCTGTATCCTACTTCTCTGGTGGCTTGTTTTCAAAGGGGCTCCAGGAAGCAAAGGTGACTTGGTGGTCACTTTGATCTGTGACCCACGATCCAGATGAAAGGAAGAAACAGTGAAAGCCATCCCCCTCTCCAGCGTTCTCTACGTGCCTGTACTAAAGACAAGACATAGTAGGAGATGCTCATGAAGCTCAATACAATGCACGCAACCTCTGCAGAAAGGATGCAGGTCTGCAGATGGGAAGGAGAACGCCATGCCAAGAAGCCATCCCTACTCCTCAAGAGAGATGCTGGGCAGGCATGTCAGGTGAGGGCAGGCAGGCATCCCTTCCCATGCCTCATTTCCTTACTCTTCCTATCAAAGAAGCTCTAGATAATGAACAGCCCCAGGGATGGAAGGCTAGAGGTAAAATGCTTGTATGAAGGCATGAGGACGTAAGTTTGGTCCCCAACACTGAGCCAGACATGATTGGGCACTGAGGAGGCAGAGGCAGGAGGGTCCCTGCGGCTCACCATCAGCCCAGCCTGCATGGTGAGTTCCAGACCAGTGCGGGATCCTGTCCAAAAACAACAAAGTGGGGGTGACACCCAAGAAACAACAGCTAAGGCTGTCCTTTGGCCTCCACACACGTGCCCAAGCACATACACACACATTTAAAAACATATTTAACAGGCAGTGATGGCATGGGCTTGCTTTGTCTGGAGGCCTCGTATGCAGAACCTCAGGACTGTCAATTGTGAGCTTCCACACAAATCCACTGCAGTATAAGATGGCTCCCAACGCGAACTGTGACTCTCCGTTGCCCCTGTCCCCCATCACTGCCCTACCACACACAGATAAGAGTGTTTTGTGCCACCAAACTAAACAGGGACCGGAGAATGGCCACCTGGAGGAACTGGTCTTGTCTGATGTTCCCAGATGTTTCTGGTAGATGTTTCTCATGACCCTCAGGGGTCTGTATTTAGTCTCTCTTCCCATCAGTGTAGAGAGCTTTATTTAAGGCGCATCCTGCAGTCCTGGCCTCCCGCTGTGCTTTGAATGAGAAGTGTCCCCACAGGCTTATGTATCTGAACACCTGGTCTCCTTAGTGGTGCTGCTTGAGGAAGTTAACCTCCAGGAAGTGGATTCTTGCTGAGGAAGCAGCTCCTGGGATGCAAGTTTGGAGGTTTTACCACCTGAACCACTTCCTATTCTCCCCGGCCCTCTCTGCTTCCTGTGTGTAAAAGACAAGTGATTGCTGGTCATATACTCCTGCTGCCATAGCTTGCCTGCTATGATGGACTGTATCTCCCCTGCAACCATGAGTCAAATTAAACCATTTCTCTTAAAAGTGTTGTTTTTTGTCCATTACAGCAACAGAAAAGTAACTGCTGCATCTCCTTTGCCCCCTTCTCTGCTTTAACTGAGCATCTCCTGAGCACCAGGCACTTCACACATAGTGTATTGTTAGGATCTAGTTTCCAAGGTCTCTTCCCGGAGGTGGATATTAATACCTATTTCTCTAGGCAAGACTGGCTTAGGGGAGGTGGACTATACCCAAATTCCCAAGAAGCTAACAAAGGGTGGGGCGGGCTTCACAGTCCAACAGCCATTACTCATCTGAACAGAAGACGGTCATGAAGTGGCTGGGAATGGGAAGTCGGGACCCACTTCTCAGAGGACCTAGTTCAATGCTGCCCTTCATGACACTGAATGGACACATGGATGGGTGGTCGGATTCATGAAAGATGGATAAATGGATGCGTAAATGATGGGTTTGAGAGCAGCTGCATCCAGGAACATGAGGCCAGCAAAGGGGAAACTACTTAGCTTCCTACCTGCTCTTCAAGGTACATGTGACCACTTCTACCTCTGAGGGATGAGCCAAGGTCCCCCTGGGCTGAATGGAGACATTATTGCTAGAGGTGGGAAAGAGATGGGTATAGCCCAGATAAGGAGCCAGGAGATACACAAGGCAAGCAAAGGGTCATGGCACAAGCCAGCTGTCAGGATCCACAAAACTGAAAGTGAGTTGGCAGTTGAGGTCACAGAAGCACAGGGAGGAAAGGGAAGAGGCTGGTGTCAGGGCATCAGAGAGGCTCTGGCCTAGGAATGTGCCCATGACACGCTAATTATAAACAATACCTTGACTAAATACAGCAGACAGTGAAGTGGGTACCAGAAGATGGGATGTGAGGAACATGGTGATAGCTCGTCTGCTTTGCAGTTGGTCTCCTATGGTGTACAATGATTGGACCTTAGGAGATTACCAGCCACTGACCTTCTACGTCACTGCCTCCTGAAAGAGCATGCCAGCCTTGGCTTGGTCAATGATGACATCACAGTCACCGTTCCCCTCCTGGCGAATGTGTCATTGGCATTTGAGGCCTTCCAGAAGGGGCCCCATTCCTGGGAAAGCAGAGAAAGCTGTTTCTAAAGAGGATGGAGAGGGACTGCCAACAACTCCATGCTCCCCACTGGACGCTTCGTTACTCTGCTGTCCTGGGGTTCCCACAAGCTCAAGCTCTAGCCTAATGGGCAAAGTCAATAGCCCTCATGCATGCCAGCTTGGGTTCTTTCACAAAAGTATCTCTGGATAACTGCAAAAGAAATGAAGACATTTCAAACCCAAACAAGATGTGACCTCATGTGGCTACTAGGCTGTCCTACCCCAGGACTTGGGAGAATCAGGGGCTGGGGCACAGGGGAGAGTGCAGAGTTGCAGGACAGGAACAGTATGTAGGCTTGTTCACTCCACTACTCAACTGTCAGGAGAAGCTACTAGAAAACGAAAACAAAATATATAATGCACTAAAGTAAGAATGGCAGATTAATCTTTTTGCTATTATATAAAGCTTAGATCAAGTACATCATTTGCAAAGATGATCACCAATCTATTAGTGCTCACTTAATGATTGTTAAATTACCCCTTTAATGGATAATTAATGCACTTAATGTCTCTCACGATTATGATTACTTTTATGCAAATTTAGAATGATAATAGCTGACAAACACAATGGTCCCTTTATCATAATTTAGCCATCTAAATGCCCTTGCTACAAAAGACAGGTCACCTTCCATGCATTTAATAATAATCCAATTCTGTCTTTCTTTTAAGCAAAGAAATGTGCATTAATTATACGTTGATTTCTCAAAGAGCTTTTCCGTCTCTTGGGGGAGTTGCTCTGGAAACGCTGCAGGGGGTCATCCCAAAGCAGTGTCTTCTGGGGAGGGGGCTTTCAAGCAGATGGCTATCTGTAAAAATCATCATGGCTTTTGTGTGTATGTAGAAAAGGCAAGTCCATCCTGCAACAAATCATG
Organism: Peromyscus leucopus; assembly: GCF_004664715.2. NCBI lineage: Eukaryota > Metazoa > Chordata > Mammalia > Rodentia > Cricetidae > Peromyscus > Peromyscus leucopus. Next base: position 111,215,350 of record NC_051070.1, on the reverse strand, counting down.
ACACAGATTAGAATTTACGGCCCCGTCCAAATTATTTTACACATTATATAAGCGATATTCTATGTGTTTAGAAAGTAACCCACAAGGAAGTTGAATTTATAAAAAAAGAAAACATGAGAAGATGTACTCAGAATGCAGCAGCTGCTCCTCAGGCAAAGACTCCAACTGTAGGAGACAGGGGTAACGAACGCTACCTCTCTGAAGTCCTTCCTCCCCATGCAGCCAACAATAGCATCCTCTTCCTCAGAGAATTTCATAGTTATTCAACCACTGCTATTTAAAACAGACAAACTCCATTTACCGTGAATATTCTTTCTTAAAACAACTCTATACAGAGGTCCCATGTGCACTGTGTGCATCTCCCCCCAGCCCCCCACGGAGAGCTGGCGGTACCCCTACTGTCTGACCTCTCCAGCCAGGAGTGATGGCTTACCACCGTAAGGAAAGGGACTTTTAGGTAACTGGGGACACTTTGAAATCATGGCATGATATCTTGAACATCATGTGGGCTGGGAGGAATGGCTGGCGGGGTCTGAGTCCCTTGGAGAGCAGCCTATTGTGAGGGAGAGAAAAAAATCCTCTGACTCATCTAGAGTTTGCTGTTCAGAAAAGCCTATCCCCACTAATAGGGTTTGTAAAGATCTGACTTAACAGATGGGCCAGAACCAGCCAAGGAAACAATGTAGGGTAAAATACCCAAGGGGGCTGGTTTTAATTAGAAAAATTAAGAAACAAATATACAAATACTTAAGCAGCCTCCAGCAAGTACATTCATTATGCATATTTTATAAATGTTCAAGTCTGGGAAAATGACTATCAGTGAAAGAACAGAAAATGGAACATTCATATCTAGCATGGTAGTTATGAGAAATCACTGGAAAAACACATCAAATGAAAGAAAATTCAGAGGCTGTGCATGGTGACACATGTCTGTAATTGAAGTGCTCAGGAGGCAGAGCAGGAGATTGTGAGTTCCACCAGCCATGGCAACACAGAAAACCACAGGTCACGTACAGTCCTGAGACTGTCTCCAAACAAGCAAATGAAAACTACAACATGCAGAATGTTTATATATATATATATATATATATATATATATATATATATATATATATATATATTGTGTGTGTGTGTGTATGGTGTGTGTGTGTGTGTGTATGGTATGTGTGTATGTGTGTGTAAAATCCTCGCAAGACAACACTATGCATTTTGTTAGGAATATAGGCGCTCCACCATGCTTGAGAAATGCCAGAGTGAAAGGTTATCAGTTGACAATAGTGGTGACTGTGGATATCAGAATAGGCATGCATAACTTAACTGTCTACTGTCAGAGCTGCCCCACCATATCCAGTGACACACAGAAGCATTTCATTCCCTTTACCCTGATTCCCTTTTTATGTACAATTATCTGGTTTCCTCTATACACATTGAGTCTCATGCTAGTATTTTTTAAGCATTTGTGTTTGTGTTCGTGTGTGTGAGCATGTGTGCAAGCCTGCACATACTTGAAGGCATCCATGACAGAAGAGGGCACCAGAGTTAGAGACAGTTGTGAGCAACCTAACGAAGGTGCTGGGACAGAATCCCAGTCCTCTGTAACAGCTACAAGAACTCTTAACTGCCGGGCTATCCCTCCAGTCCCATGCTAGTACTTTTTAAAACCTTGGCCTGGCCATGAGTCAAGAAAATAAGGATAGTCCATTGTATTAACTCTTTTTTTTAATTTTTCTTTTTTTTTTTTATTAAAAATAGATTCTCCTCTCATACAATACATCCCAATCACAGTTTCCTCTCCCTCCATTCCTCTCAGCTTCCCTGCACCTCCTCTCTCCCTCAGATCCACTCTCTTTCCATTTCCTCTCCAGAAAAGAGCAGGCCTCCAAGAGACAACAGCCAAACAGGACAAAATAAGATACAATAAGACAAGGGAAAAGCCCTTCTATTGAGGCTGGACAAGGCAACCCAATAGGAGAAAAAGAGTCTCAAGAGCAGGCAAGAGAGTCAGAGACACCCCCACTCCCACTGTTAGGAGTCCCACAACAACACTAAGCCATAACTTATGAGCAGAGGACCTGGTGTAGTCCCAAGAAGGCCCTGTGCTTGCTGCTTCAGTCTCTGTGAACCCATATGAGCCCTGCCTAATTGATTTGGTGGGCCATGTTCTCCATCCCTTCTGACTCCTACATCTCACACCCCCCCTCGTCTTCTGAGGGGTTCCCTGATCCTCCAGGGTGAGGTGGACAATGAAGACCTCCAATTTAGACACTTTCTCTGCACAATGTCTGACTGTGGGTCTCTGCACCCTCTCCCATCTGCTGCCAGAGGAGAACTCTTATTTCTATCCATTCTGAATGTTTCTACTTTTATGGATTCCCAAGCCTTCTTTTGCTATAATTTACTCTCTATTTAGAAATGAACTTTCTGTTCACTTAGTCTTTTTCAAATGTAAAAATAGCAACAAATTCTTATAATCTGAAAATGTCTTTATTTTACTTTCATTCAGCCCTGAAGGAATCACTGTACTTGTTACCTTGTCTCCTAGGCAATTACAAATCACATTGATAATGAAGATTAACCATGACAGGCATAAGCCCGCCTCAAATATATCACATGACCAACACCATGTGTCACTTAGAGGTATTAATATACCCTGACTTGGGGGTTTCCAACTGTGGTCCTGGGGTTACTGAATTACTAGCATGATGAGGCTTAAAACCTCTTATTGCTTTAGAGAGGAGACAACAGACACAGCATTCATGAAATTGAAAACAAAACCCACTCTAAAAGTTTAAATTCCCTTTCTGAAAGAAATGCCTGCTATTAGCTAAGATGGAATCCATGCATAAGAAAGAGAAAAGAATCCACCCCAACCACTGACTTCCCCATCCTCCCACTTCTCCATCCTCCCATCCCCTACCCCCTCTCCTTCATCCCTATTCCCCCTTCCCCTCCCCATCCCTCCATCCCCATTCCCCATCCTCTCCCTTCCTTCCCCATTCCCCCACCCCTCCCCTCCATCCTCCTACCCCCACTCCCTCTCCTCCATCCCCATTTCCCCCATCCCCACTGGAGAGGAGTCTCCACTTGAAGGCCTTCCACTCAGCTAGACATTGTATCGTGGCAGTAACTGGCCAATGGCATCAACCTATTCCTGCTGTCTGATTTATGAGAATTCTGCCAGAATAAATTTTCTGAAAGTCAAACAGAAACCAGGACTTACTTTTTGCATTCCTTTATTACTTAAGGAAGTATCAGGAAAAGTCTAATCAACCAAATCATATATAATTCTATGTGAGTGTTGAGTGCTGTGTACCTACCTGTGCATGCTTGTGCATGAACGAATGCATGTTCACATGTTGGTGTATGTCCTAATTTCCATGAACCAATTTAAGATAGAAAATAAATTCAGGGGAGGGGACAGGAGCTGCGTGTATAAATCAGGACAAGGAGGAAATACTGCCCTGGGGGAATGTGCTCAGCTAGAAATATCTTCGATCCCAAACAGGACAGTGATAACCCGTACCACTGAGACCAGATGAGATGGCGCTGACACTAGGGTGGGAGCATGGTGGGGAGCAAAGACAAAATGCCATAGCTACACTGTGCTCCACGGAGCATAGCAATCAGCCTCATTACAGCCAGATGAACTGCAGGTCCAGTGAGCATGTGGCCAGCCCTTCACCGCTGTTCTCCTCTGCTCAGTCTTGTTGATGCTAGGTTGATATGGAAGCTCAGACTGGCACTAGGCTAGGAGAAAACACTGGCTACTTCCACTGGTACAGTCTTGTTCTATCTTGCTGCTGCTGCTGCTGCTGATGATGATGATGACAGTGATGATGATGAGAAGATGAAGACGATGATGATGAAGACAGTGATGATGAGATGATGATGATGACGACGACGATGACGACGATGACGATGAGAAGATGAAGACGATGATGATGAAGACAGTGATGATGATGATGACAATGATGATGGTGACAGGGTGGAGGCTCACCTCACTGAGGGCCCCCACTGACAGTGCTGTGGCAGGAACAAAGTACAAAGAAAGGAGCACTACCTGCTCCCAGCAAGCAGGAGACTGGGAAATGGAATCCCTTCAGTGCCATGCTAATACTGCCTGGTGGGAGGGTGAGAATGCATCTGGTTCAGGGAGGCAGGCAATGCAAGGTTAGTTCCCTGCACAGTTCTGCTGGTGCCACTGAGTGGGGGAAATTAAAGAGCCACTGCTCCGCATTGTGGGGCAGAAGATCTGGTCTACGCTTAGCTCCCTGAAACCTCAAAAGGCTGGAAGATTAGTTTTCTCATCAGTACTGTAGGGTATATATGGCAAAAAGATATTCTGGAATTGGGCAACCTCTCTCTAGTCCTTTGTCTAAGGGCAATAGGCTTTTCTAGCCCTCTGTGTCTGCTGGAGCACCAAGTGGGAGATTTCTGGACCCACAGTCATGTTTGTTTTTCCTGTCCAGTGATCCCTGGCTATCTACCTTCCTCTTTCCATCATCAAACTTATCCTAACTCATTTGTATATGATATCTAGAGTTCTGTAGTGAGAAACGAGAAGACCTACATGAAACAGACTTACTCCATCTCTGTTGGGAACTAGAACACCAGGGGTATATTTAAAGAGAGAACATTATGTTGTCCAACTAAAACTTTAATCTTATAAAAAAAAAGGGGGGGCTATTTGGCAAAAAGAAAGAAATTAAAACTTGACTCCCAATAGAAATATCTGATGAGGAAAATTTTACTATTTCCAGAACATTCCCATTTGTCCAGTATTTACTGAGTATCCATTTAGTTGCAGGTACAACCAAGACCCAGAGTTATAGCAACAGAGAAGACAACAGATGACCTCTGGACTCCTGGAAAGAGAGATGACACCAAGCAAGGGTGCTGAGCCCCAACAAGTCACATTAGCGATAAAGAGTTATTATGGTCCCAGTGAGCTGCACGGGTTCCTCTCTCAAGTTAAACTCAATGGAGAGTCACTTTGTCATCCATTTCACAGGTAGATTCACGTTTGGTTTTGCTTGGTTTTTCTGCTTTGAACCAAAACACCAGCGTCATAATATCCTGATTAAAATATCTATGTTTACCCAAACTTAAGATATTACATTTAAAAAAAAAGGAATTCCATAACTTAATATTTTGACCCAGGCAAAAGGCATGATCCAAAAGGCCATGTCATCAGTGAGCTCTGGCAACCCTGGTTGTCACCAGAGCACACAAAGGGTGAGAGCAGGCGTGGTGGGGAGGCACCTCCCCAAAGTGTTACCCTCTTCTTTCTTCTTACTTCATATTAAAATAAATTAAATCCGGGCAACTTCCCTTAAAGTAATGCCTGAAGTGATTTAGAAGAGAAAGAGCATTTGGAAACAGCAGCAGCAATAGGTGTTTCCTGAAAGCTCTGCATCCCTCATCCAGTTGGAGGGTTCAATAAAGCCTTAGACTCTTAAGCAAGCTGGGTGGGAAGCAGTATGTCATGTCTATCAGGTCTGCTGGTGGGGAGGACATTGCCCAAAGCAGGGTGCTTTTGTTTAGAGAGAAAATGCACATTCAGAGAAGAGCATGGTTTAGTATATGAGCATGCAGGGGTGTGTGTGTGTGTGTGTGTGTGTGTGTGTGTGTGTCTGCATACCTGGAGGTCAGAGAAGAACCTATTGTATCTTGCTCTACCCCTCTGCCTTATTTCTTCAAGACAAGATCTGCTGTTGAACCTGAAGATGTTGTCAGCCAGCGAGCCCCAGGAGTCCTGGTTTAACGCACTCTGTGCTAAAATCACAGGCCTGTGCAAAAACCACACTTTTGACACAGGTGCTTGACATTTGAATTCGGGTCCTCAGGCCTGTGCTGGGAGCATTCTTAGCCTCCAAGCCACATCCCAGCTCATTGTTTCCTTCTTTAAAACCAATCACAATATTCTGCAGAATGCCATTTCACCTGAGAAATCCATTTCAGGGCTGCCTGTGGTCTGATAGCCGATCTGCAAACGCAGAGTTGGACGAGAGAGCTGAGATGACGCAGCCTTCTCTCGCTGCAAATGGCAGCGAGCTTCCTTGTTTTTCCTGGTAACAAACACAATCTAATTCCTTCATAAAAATTAGACAGCACAGGAAGGAACGAGATTTTCAACAGTTCTAACCCAGCCATGCTGATGATTCGATCTCCAGAGGAACACACACAGTTATGAAAAGGGGACATCATTCTCCCATCATTATTTTGTTTGCCTGGGAGAATATCCCACAGGTCCCCTCATCACATTAACAAACACAGAGAGATTCTTATAGATGTTTGATGGAGGCAGTTTTGCCTAAGGAGCCCTTATAGGGAGTTGTTAGGTTTAAACAAGCAACTTTATCAATATGCTTTCCAAGTTCCTATTCTGATAATACTATAAATTTGTATTTTCATATAGCCATACACATTAAGCTGTATTTTCAGAGCTCTAAGTTTTTAAGAAATACATTAGTTCTCAGATTAACAAAGTAGTCATCAAGCAAATTTACATACTGATAATCAAATAAAACGGGAAACTTCCACCGACAGGTCTCCATGAACGTAACACAGCAAGCGCAGGCCTAGCCAACATCAGCACAGTTTACCAGCAGATGCAAGGTAAACTGGTGTGGAGGCTACAGGGCAGGCCTGAGCATAACCGAGGGACCCAGAATATTCAGTTCCCCTAAAGAAACCAAATCCTATCTAGAACAAACCCAACTTCTGGCTGCTTTGTGCTGTGAACTTTAATCAAAGATGGTTCTTCTAAATTTCAAATGTCAGCTCCGACGACAGAGAAACCCAAATCACCAAAGCTGAATAAGCCACTGTGACGCTTTCATGTTGACTTCATTTCTATCATACTTTTTTCTTTACTGCAGTGTGTGTGTGTGGTGTGGGGTGTGTGTGTGTATGTGTGTGTGTGTGTGTGTGTGTGTGTGTGTCTTGTGGTACTAGGGCCATAGCACACAAGTCTAGGTCAGAGAACAACTTGCAGGAACCAGGCCCCTCCTCCCATGTGTGGGTCCCAGAGTTCTGCTCAGGCTTGGCAGCAAGTGTCTTTATCTACTGAGCCCCTGGACAGCCCAACATCTGCAGAGAACTTGGAACAATCCCAAAGATGCCATAAAAATCGCATTCCTGACCAATGCCAAATTTCCAAACCTTCTATTACAAGGGAGATAAAGTATTGATAATTTTCCTCAACATTACAACACACACACACACACACACACACACACACACACACACACACACACACACAGTGTATCTGGGCAAATCTACTTTGCATCAACCAAGATACCCAGTGAATGGTCACAAACTTGAATATATAAGTTCATGGTAAATTTGCTTGAGGCTTGGAAATCTTTTCATATTTCCCTGCAATTGACACAGGAAGTTGTTGTACAGTGTACAGCTGTAATATATTTAGTATTAAATATGATTAATTCATACTGTGGAGAAAATCAGGAAGAGTTTTGTGTTTTCCTACTTTAAATTGACTTTTTTTTCAGTCTCCACCCTCAGAACTGTCAAGCAGAAACTTAGAGGACATCCATCCCCTGATGTTCTAAACAGAATGGCAGGATGGAGTCAGGGATCTTGGACCTTATCTCTCTAACAACTGCAGAATCTAACCTCATGATTACACTAGCTTTATTTCATGGTTGTTGCCCTTTTTTTGCAATGTTACGAAACCCACCAATGACTCCTGAACAGTTATCTCGAAGGGGTGCTACAGAATGATCCTGTGCACTGCATAAGATAACTATTTCCCATTTTAGGGGTTCATATTTCAGGGTGCCAAAGTAACGGGGGAGTACCATTTGATATCTAGTTGGTGACACAGCACTAATGTAGTTAGAAGCCCCGGGAAACCCCGAGTCTCCTCTCTGTTAACTAAATCTCACTGCAGCAGAGAAGCCTCGAACAGCTCTCTCACAGATGCTTGCCCATGCCAGGCTCTCCTATAAAGACAAGATCTAGAGCAAATGCCAGGTCTAGCACAGAGGCTCTGCCTCTACAGGCTCGCACCTCCACAGGTTCCACAGGCTCCGCAGCTCTGCCTCCACAGGCTCCTACTCCCAGCCCATCAGGTAGTATGCTCTTTGAGAACCAAAATCATAAAAATAAATAAATAAATAAATAAATAAATAAATAAATAAATAAATAAATAAATAAAACTGCTTGCCATTGTAATATTTACAAGAGAACTTTCCATGGGTCTCAAGCTTGGCTGAAAATTAGTTTTAGGATTTTTTTTTTTTAAACTTGATTAAAGCTAACCTTACTCCCTTTTAACATTCCTTTTAAAATCTGAGGGTCCCATCCCATATTAGCCATGCTCTAGGGGAAGAATGTAGCTCATTAGGGGTGGAAATCTGTAACAGCTGCCAGTCTCTGTGCATTGCTGTTGTCTGGCCCAGAATTTATTCTTTATATGAAAGAAGACATACCCCACAACCCCACACGGAACCACCCCTCATACCACGAGAGCATCCCACTAGTTGGAGTCTAAGTCAGGGTGGCTAGGATCTTAACAGGCATCTGATCCCCACTATTGGGGGCAAACCCTCAAAACTCAAATGCTAAGGATAGCATTTTTCCTTTCCCAAAGTAAACGGGGCATAACTCTGGGAGAGGAAAATCAACTGTGCTAGATGAAGGAAATCTAACGTAACTTTAGTAATTACAGAAGTTTTGTGAAGACAGACCAACCAAATGCGTCAAGGAAACAAAGCCCGAGGAGGAGTCTCGCCCTAAAAAAAAAAAAAGTCAAGGAACAAAGCAACAAAGAGACCCGTGGTTTAAATAAGACAGACTTTGTTCTCCTCCTTGTTTTATTTATTTATTTATGTTTACAAATTTACAAAGGCAGAAAGGCCTTGGAGAAGAGAAATAATGTCCATTTGAATAACACAAGAAGATATTAAAAATTAGACGGTAAAAGGAAGCAGTATGTAGAATAGCCTAACCTTTTTAAACACACACACCAAAAAAAAAAAAAAAAAAAAAAAAAAAAAAAAAACCTCAACGGCACTGGTGTGAATCATCAGCGCCATCTAGTGGAACAAAAGAGTATGGTGTCAGGTTGCAGCTTAAATTCAAATTAGATTTCAGACCCGTGTCTCGCCCTATCTTAACATTTATTGCTTGCAGAAGAAAACTAGGTGACCTCCATTTAGTTTAATTTAATAAGTCTGCTCGAGTTTAGTCTGCAGATACGGATATGAAAGAAACCGTTAAGTTGCTTAGTCAACCTGGCAAAGATCACCCTCAGGAGGGACCTGGGAAAGCAGAAGTGTTGTGGGCGCTGAGACCTGGGCTGTATAAAGCCGAATTGTTGCTTGGATTGATTTAATTCCAGGGCAAGAAGAAAGCGCTGCACGGTAAACAAGCACTGAGGTAGTAATTACGTGACTATGGCCAGTGCCGTTTCACTCCTGGCAAGCACATTATACCTCAGACATTTTTCAAAACGACTTGACATTTTTTCTGCGTGACATGTTTTGGGTTGGATACAGTAAAAACAGCTGGTTGCCTCCTGCCGTCTGGACCATCCAGCAGCCGGGAAGTGAGGCCGAGGACTCTTAGCATGCTGGCTGCAGGGCCTCTGCAGAGCTTCAGGAGAAGCAATATGGGGCCACAGTGCCACACAGGAGGCCAGAGAGCATGGGAGGGTGAACAAAGGCTTTGTAGGTTGGAGGGCTTGAGGTTCCCCACAAATCTTAGCTGTCTGACCTTGGTGGTATTGCTAAGCTGTTGAGTGTCTTCCACTCTTGAGTGTTGAAGCCTAGTCTCCTACACAGGCCCTTTGGGCAGCTGAGACTTATTGAATAACCAGCCTAGCTTCCGAGGTCAGTAACCTCGAGTCTTTTCCAGAGGCTGAGCTTCCTCGTGGCAAGGCGATGCAACCCGTATTCCTGACTACATATACAAATGGGGTTGCCAGATTCAGCAAATAAAGGCATAGGATGTACATTACGCTTTAATTTCAGGACTGATGAAATGACTCAGTGGATAAGGTGCTTGCCACCAAGCCTGATGGCCTGAGCTGAATCCCAAGATCCACATGATGGAATGAGAGAACCAACTTTAAAAGGTGTCCTGTGACTACCACATGTATGCTACATGCATGTCTATGTCCCCATATACATACATATAATATATACAAAGTAAATGAATATTAAATATGTATTTAAGATTGACATTTCAAATGCAATGATTTGTTCTCTATTTTATCTGATGACCCACCCAGAAATAGTCTCCCTTTGACTTTGTCCCCTGGAGCTGGGGTTGTGAATGGTCCTGAGCTACCCATGTTGGTGCTGGGAATTGAACCCAGATCTTCTGCAAGAGCAGAAAGCACTCTCAACTGCTGAGCCGTCTCCAGCCCCCTCTTTGACTTTTAATAGTATCCTAAAATAATCTTGGAACCCCATTGCTCCTCTTAACCAAATGGATAGCTATTTTCCACATGGGGGACTCAAGGCAAGGCACATTCAAATGTTTGCCAGTTTAAACACCACCCTCTCACTTCTGAACAAGTTGGTCAGGTAGCAACTAGATCCCAACAACTACACACACAGGGCTTTCTAGCACTATGCAGGCCAGCACACCAAGCAGGAAGTACTCCCGCTCCATCATGGACCAGTGCAGCAGGCACTCAGGTAGACATTCTCTCCACATTCTGAAAACACGTGGACAAGGGGACAGAGGCAAAAGAAAAGCAAAAGCCAAGGAAGAAAACACACAAGAGGAGATGAGAACAAGTGGATGCTTGGATAGGAAGCTGCAGTCTTGTGGTCCTGCAGTCTTGAAAGGGTTTTCTGATTTAGCAGAATGGAAAGAAATCAAAGAATAAAATTTGCAAACAGACATCACCACCAACTGTGGTTACAAATTATTTTGTAAAATGGAAAGGAAAAAGAAAATCAAAGGAGGCATTTCACACAAAGATCTACTAAGAATCTGGTTTGACAGTTGACGAATTCACTTGTTTCTCCAGGAAAGCCGCAGCCTCTCTCCTCTATTTGTGGCCCATATATACTTCCTCCTCAACTGATGGAGCTCCTGCATGCTAATTGGGGTGGCTTTTATGATGGGTTAATGACAGAGCCAGTCAGCAACACTGAAACGCTATCATTAATATCACCAGGCAAGGATGGCTCAGTGGAGGAGTGCCTCATAATTAATGTCACTGGAGAAATTATCCTCAATATTCAAAATATTTAAGGGAGAAAACGGTGTTGCATTTAGTGTGAGAAACGAAAGCATTGTGTCATTCATTGATCCCCAAATATTCCGACCCACTGAAAGGCATGAAAAAAACTAAGATTGTAACAGATCTGAAAAGCAGTTTGTACTGAATATGAGAAGATGGGGACTCCAAAATGACACGAAGCTATGAAAGACTCTTGCTACTATGAAAGAAATAGACATGTATTCAACATAAAGTTGAGCTGGGCGGCAGTGGTGTGCACCTTTAATCCCAGCTCTCGGGAGGCAGAGCCAGGCAGTTCTCTGTGAGTTCAAGGCCAGCCTGGTCTACAAAGCAAGATCCAGGACAGGCACAAAGGCTACACAGGGAAACCCTATCTCAGAAAAAAAAAACAAAAAACAAAAACAACAAACAAAAAAAAATCCCATAAAGCAAATGTCAGGCATCCTGTAACTGTACACATAGATAACACATGATCCTCTAGCAAGTGAGCAAAATGGGCTTCTCACCTCTTCTCTTTCACACAAGCCAGAGATCATACTTGCCTACCAAGTTAGGGAGGATACACACACAGAACCAGAGATATAACTTTGCACACATCTAAAGCGACCAACTTCTAGTGAACCTATAAGGTGGGTGTTCCAGAGCTAGGAACTGTACTGATGAAATCTGGGGTACCGAGGGACCCATCTGTTCACGAGTCATGTGAGTCTACGTAAAGGCCTCAGAATCACACACTGAAGCTCTGGAGAAGGTCTCTCCAGGGCTTCATGGTGCTGTGTAATAACGTGGCCAGAGCTGCTCATGAACAAGGACAGGTTTCTCTCAGGGCCTGGTGCCTCGGAGGTGCTTGGAGCTACAATGGGGGTGCTCTGGGACTCTCCCAAGAGTCAAGACAAAACAGTCCCTTTCTGACACTCTCAGATCTACTTAGATTAGGTCAATCTGGGTGAGGAGATAATAGAAATCCCATGGGAAACTTCAGAGCAGAGTTGGAAAGGTACATAAACAATGCCAAGGCAGTGTTTGAAGTTTCTCGTGTATCTAATCCTTAACCTGTAGATGAGAAGAAGAAAGTAACTCATGCAGCTAGTAAATGGCCACCTGAGCTTTGGAATTAGATTGTCCTGACTTCTCTGTTCTTTAGTTGAGGATCCTGCAAGGAGAAGAAACAGTTTGGGTACTTCCTCTCTCCTCCTGGACCCCCGCCCCCAGGGCTAGCTCTGGGGAGTAAAGACTTGGCCGTGAGGAAGTCCAGATCCATGGGTGCAAGGATGCTATGATATGAGGGATACAGGGACACTAGGATGTTGGAATACAGAGTTGATGTGGAGATTCTGGGAGCCGAGGAGGAGGGAACAGCAAGAACAGGCAGTGTGGGGAAATGTGAGCACTATGGATCACAATGGAATAGAAACTACCTCCCCGGCACTAGCTCCATTTCCAGGGTGCCGAACCTCCATCTCCAGGGTCTAGTTCCCTTATAACACAGATCCCAATGAAAAGCCTAACAGGATAGTCTAGCAGCGCCATCATAAAGCCTTCCTTCAGACAGCTGAGTCTAGCAGGGTAAGGGCTGTGGGATGTTCTGCTGGGGACACCAGAGGAAGCAGCTGTTGCCCTCAGGACAGAGCATGGACATTTTAGTCCCTTTGAACACTAGAAAGCCAGTCAGGCTGGAAAACCTCCTTTTGTCATTTCAACATCAAAGCTCTTTGCTTTTTCTAGAACCCTGAGCCAAATATTTTCCTCCTGTCAGGACTGAGGGCTGATCCTAGACTAGCCTCACCATTAGGCTGAAAGCAGCCCCAGGGGTCTTCCTATCCCACATTAATCATATCAACTTTCATGAAAAAGAGGGTTCCTTGTTCAGATATCATACAGAGTTTCAGGATGGCAAAGAGAAAACATTAAACCAAGTGTGGGCCCTTGTAAGTACGGGGCCTGTGCAGCCACACAGTTCGCTAACTCATGAGATGGACCTAGTGTTTATGTTCACAATCAGAGAAAAGCTATCATGGAGGTGTGTTGGAAGCTACGCTCCATGCTGGCTAAGGGATTCCTGGTATAGGAAGTCTAGCAGAGGCCTTTTTAAAGCCAGTGGCTATGAAGAGTCCTCCAATGTCAGGAGGCACCCCTGAGTAGAAAGAAACTTAGAAAGTTTTATCCTGAATGTCTGCAGCCTCTGGTCGCAAGGCACACCCATGGTCCCCACACACGATGCCAATGCAGCGACATACGGCCAGTGTCAGCTTTATCCCAGGCACGGTGCTTGGGCTGAGGATGCACAGGGTCTCACTTGATCTTCCCCAGAACCCCGAGGCTGGATAAGGGAATGAAAAGGAGTAGCTGCAGGCCTAGCTGTCATCTGCTCTGATCTCTGGCTTCCCTCTGAGGCTACTGCAATCTGCAGACACTACTGAATAATCACCCCTAACGCATGTCTTCTTTTTGCTCTCAAAAGGTTTTTTATAATCAATTTGATTACCCAAAGTAATTTCCATCTAGAACATCTAAGCATCCCAGATAAGGCTCCTATCCCCTTGGACCCGACTGCTAACCCCAGGCCATCTCTAGATGTTACCAACATTCTTTTCCCTTCAGTAATAATAGACAGCTATAAAATATTCACAGGAAGCATAGAGAATCATTTTCCTTCTTAACTTGCCTTATATCAAACTGTAAAAGTTATTCTCAAGCCTGCTTTTGGAAGTTAGATCTGCTCAAAGCAGGGTCCTAGCTATCATTCGCGGATCCTCTCCATTCTTGGGGTACTGCCTAGGATCACCATCCATGGGTAAGCTACTTCTTTTTAGGTATTCCCACACAGGCAGATCTGCAGTGTTTGATTTTTGCTAAATCTAATACTGTAGGTCGTACATGTGACAGTGTCTATGTGAGCAGGTTGCATGACTCCAACAAGAGTCCTGCCTCCCTGGGCCCTTAACTAGCATCGAATTGGATAGTATATCATCAGTCACCATTACAATCATCACCATCACCTTCATCATCATTTTCCCAACGGATTGGAAAGAATGGCACTCTGCTGCCTTTATGGACCTTTTCCTGATTACTAGAGAAACCAAGGTTTCCTTTGTCCGTACAATTCCAATTTGTCAACCCATTGTGTCCTTTGGCTATTTACTATGGCTTGTTGCAGTAGGCCAAGTCTTTAAAATTCATATTTTGCTAATTTTTTTTTTTTACTGATATCGTTACTAGGGAAATCAGAGACCCTCATGGAGTTCTTAGTCTTCTGAGCAAAAGAATTTAAGAAAGAACTCAGAAGAAAACTCTAGGATAATTTTATTGGAGTTTAAAACACCAGGGCAAGCAAGCTAGGGTGTCAGAAGCTGTGAGGAGAAGGAGGGGAAGGAGAGAAAGAAGGACATTCAAGCCATATGTAAGCAGCCACCTGACAGATGAGCAGACAGACACGTGGATGGGGGAGAGCTTCAGAGAAAGACTTCAAACGGTCGAAAGTGCCAGAGAAAGCTCATAGGTGCTGGCCAACATCTGAACAAGACAGAAGAGCTGAAAAGGAGCAAGCTCCATCTTTTGGAGTTGGTTCTATAGGGATGGCTCAGGAAGCAGGGCTTTGGGGAAGGAAAAGTACATTGTTTCACTTAAGGAGCAATTATGCCACTCATCTCCTTAGCATGGCTTATGGTAAACTGGCCTTGGCAGAGGATGGTTCCTTCATCTGGTGACTGACCATCCCGACTGCATCAAATCTGAAGGGAGGAGACAGCAGCAAGTCTCCACCTTGAGGTAAATTTCATTTTTTTTTTTAATCAGATGAAAACAGCTTTCCTAGAGTAGACCTCCAATGCTACTGTGGCAAAATGGCTAGCAAAGTCCTTCTTTGCCGTCAGTTCTAGGACTTTGGGGCCTATATTGCCAAAAGAATTAAAAAAAAATGTAAACACACTTTCCAGAAGTTTCTCCTGCCAAGGATTTATATGAACTCAGAAACAGTTACTAACATCACTGTAACTGGAGGCTGCAGGATGCAAGCGCCAATGTGCTCCTCCCTCTTCCCTGTGGAAATCTGACATTGCCCCAGCACAATAGGCCCTGCAACCAGCAAGAGGGATGATGTATGAGGACCAGCACAGCCCCGAGGGATTGCTGACAATAATCGTTACCAGGTTCAATTAACTGCCTTACAAAGCAGGGCTGGCTCTCTCTCTAGCCAGTGAACCCTGACATGCACACATACAATTAGAAGCAAAGAATAAATTAAAAGCATGTCTTCTCTGCCATACGAAATAATAAGCACGGGGCAGCCTAATCTTTTAAAGCTATAAGTGAATTATAAAACAAAGAGAACGAACAAACTGAGAGGTCACTCCCAAGGCCCTCAGTGGGACAAATGGGCCACCACCATGGTGTGGGAAGTCTAGGTGAGGACAGAACTCTCCTCTCACAGCTTTGTGCATATGCTTTCATCCACAGTGGTCTGGGGTTTACTCTTCCTAAATATCTCACCAACCTGAACTCGGAAATGACTGAAGGCACTACGCTGTTTGGAGGCTTGAATCTCGTCTCCTATGTACTTGTTAAATCCTTATCACCCATGTGCTCTGGCTCCCATCCCTCCACAAGATAACAGAGCAGCAAGAACGGGTTACTTCCCTCAGGAAAGAAAATCAGCCCAGTCTACAATAAACACCCCTGCATCCCTTAGCCCCTCCCTGTGCGATCCAAGTGGACCTTCATAGTTTCTAACCCAGTTGCTGTCACCTAGAAAGTGACAGCATGAATCCCATCAGCAGACACTCTCAGGTGACTCCCTCACTCCACCCCACCCCACCCTGGGCCCTCTAGGTCAGCTAATGTCACCTGCCCTGACACTCTTGTCTTTAGTCAAAGGAACGGAGGGAGACACCGGAAGAAACAGAGGAGAACAGAGTGTGGGGCTCACTGTTGGGTTTTTTCCTTGTAGTTAAAGCCAAGAAAAATACTGCACACGTAAATATATCCACCTGCAGAAAAAATGGCCCTCCACAGCAAGACAAACTTAATGCCTTAGAAACAAATTTGCAATCTATCACATTCATGTTGCCCTTAACCTATGACCAAGTTGTTTGAACTGACAGCAGAGCCTTCAGGAAAGGGTGTGCTGTGTACCTTAAAGACTGACTTCAGGGACCATGGGACAAAAGCATCAAGCATGACAGGGGACATTACCAAAGCCTACTAGAGCCAGAAGACAGAACCACCCCCACCTCCCTGACCAGACTCAGGCACACACAAACTGCCTTGGATAGCTCTGACTTCTGAATTTATTACACTTTCCAATCACCCAATACCATCAGACAAAAGGCTGAGCTGGCAAGTAATACTCATAAACAAAGGCTGCCTTCGGAAGGTCCTGGTCAAATACCTTCCCTGGGATGAAAAATATCAGGGAATCTCTGATTGTGCTCTGCTATACCTCCTGAGTGATTTAGGAAACTTAGTTTCTGTAGGTGATAGTTTCATCATTCATAATGTAGTGGCCATGAAAGTACCTACTCTCCTGTACAGCATGAGGATTAAATTCCCCCAAACCCATGAATACCACCTGAACTACAGATACCCCAATGAGAAGCTGAGTCATCTCTGGAAACTGGATGTAGAGCTGCTGGGGTTGTGGCTGAGATTCAAGGTCAAAACACAGGCAGGGGTAGGGCCTCTAAGTCTTGGAAAGCCCCATAGGAGGAGTCCAAATCAAGGAGACTGCTTCTGATGTTAAGCTGACGGTTAATGCTGCCTTTGAAGACAGGATGAATAAAGCCTCAGGCCCCAGACATCTGTGCCTGCTAAGATGATTCTAAGAGCATGGAGGCACTCCTGAAAATTTCAGCCAATGAGTATGTTCCCAGACCACCTGCCCTATAGCGAAATGTCACTCATAATTCAAAAGGTCCCTGAAAATTTTGGAAGTGTAGAATATAATCAATGACTGGCATTTAATAATGAAGACAAAATACTCCAGGAGGTTGCAAGAGATTTTTCTCTTAAGGGCATTAATGAAACTAAAGAATATAAAATGTATCTTAGGTGAGTTCTCTTGATGGCATATTTTTTTGTCCTGATACATAGTAAGGATCCTTGGGGCTGGGGAGATGGCTCAGTGGTAAATAGCACTGGCTGCTCTTCCAGAGGACCCAGGTTCTATTCCCAACACCCACATAGCACCTAACAACTGCCAGTAACTATGGTGCCAGGGGATCCAAAACCCTCTCCTGGCCTCCACAGCTATGCATCGTGTGTTGCAAAGATGTAGATACACACAAAACACCAATACACATTAGAAAAGCCTTCAGGAATAGATAGACTCTACACAGCAGCTGGAGTATAGCTCGGTTGGCAGAGTTCTCACTTGGCATGCATAGTGCCCTAGGTTCAATCCTCAAAACTGTATTCGCTTGGTGATGCATGCCTGTATTCTTAGCACTTGTGAGATGGAGATGAGAGGGTCAGAAGCTCAGAAAGGAAGGGAGGGAGGGACAGACAGACGGATGGACGGAAGATATCTTGTTTAAAACAAGCTTGAGCATGGAGGCACTCCTGAAAATTTCAGCCAATGAGTATGTTCCCAGACCACCTGCCCTATAGCTAAATGTCACTCATAATTCAAAAGATCCAAATAACTTCAAAACAACTTGATAGCCTTCTGCTCCCAAACCAGATGATTACTGTGGGGACAAATTGTTTCAGGCCTTCTTCTCTCTGTGTCCTCTAAGACAGGAGCCTCCCATATACCCAGGAGGGTCCACAGCCCTTCTGTGGACATAAGGACCCAGCCATGTGGCCCACCAGGGTCTCAAAGGGCTTAAATAGAGCTCAGGTTCTAAGCTTGGATCATCCTCCTGCTGTGAAAGTCACACCCAGTTCTACTCTAGTATTATCATTCCTTCTCATTGGTGAACAATGTCCTTAACTCTTTTCCTGGCAAGTATCTAACTCAAAATTATTGTGTATTTTTTCTTTAATCATTCAGTTCTTCTTCAAATAGTTACTGAATACCAGATGAATGCCTAAATTCTGGTGATGATGCCCAAAACGAACGTGGGTCCCCACCTAACAGACATGACTGTCTAAAGACAAATATGAAATTAAAATTTAATCCACATCTTTACATTTCAAGGGTACTGGTCAAAACTATCATCACAATAGCCATGGTCATTACTCTAGGATTATGTGCTATAGCAGAGGATGCTCCATGGTCATTACTCTAGGATTATGTGCTATAACAGAGGATGCTCCATGGTCATTACTCTAGGACTGTGTGCTATAGCAGAGTATGCTCCATGGTCATTACAGTAGGATTATGTGCTATAGCAGAGGATGCTCCATGGTCATTACTCTAGGACTATGTGTTATAGCAGAGGATGCTCCATGGTCATTATTCTAGGACTGTGTGCTATAGCAGAGTATGCTCCATGGTCATTACTCTAGGATTATGTGCTATAGCAGAGGATGCTCCATGGTCATTACTCTAGGACTATGTGTTATAGCAGAGGATGCTCCATGGTCATTACTCTAGGATTATGTCCCATAGCAGAGTATGCTCCATGGTCATTACTCTAGGATTATGTGCTATAGCAGAGGATGCTCCATGGTCATTACTCTAGGATTATGCACTATAGCAGAGGATGCTCCATGGTCATTACTCTAGGATTATGTGCTATAGCAGAGGATGCTCCGTGGTCATTACTGTAGGATTATGTGCTATAGCAGAGGATGCTCCATGGTCATTACTCTAGGATTATGTGCTATAGCAGAGGATGCTCCATGGTCATTACTCTAGGATTATGTGCTATAGCAGAGGATGCTCCATGGTCATTACTCTAGGACTATGTGCTATAGCAGAGGATGCTCCATGATCATTACAGTAGGATTATGTGCTATAGCAGAGGATGCTCCATGGTCATTACTCTAGGATTATGTGCTATAGCAGAGGATGCTCCATGGTCATTACTCTAGGATTATGTGCTATAGCAGAGGATGCTCCATGGTCATTACTCTAGGATTATGCGCTATAGCAGAGGATAGGCTAGATGCTTTCTTATGGACCAATCACTTCACAGAGCCTCATACCTTACAGAGAGAACTGTGACCCTACTCACAGAGATAGAGACACCAGGAGTTCAAGAGGCTAGGAC
The DNA here is from genome assembly GCF_004664715.2 of Peromyscus leucopus. NCBI lineage: Eukaryota > Metazoa > Chordata > Mammalia > Rodentia > Cricetidae > Peromyscus > Peromyscus leucopus. The sequence continues at coordinate 111,195,973 of NC_051070.1, read as the reverse complement.
ACAAGCCCTGGCCCTCACTGCTGAAAGAGAAACAAGCCAGGAATTTCTGTCCTAAAAAGACTTCTCAACTGCAACTGTCTACCTCATCCAGGATGTGGACTGGCACACAGCAGATGGGAAGCCTCCTTTTTACTTCCTCATAACTAAGAAGCATTTTAACAAGCTGTTCCCAAGTCCTTGTTCCTTTTGGCCTCTGTTTCAGAAAATACTGCTCCAAGGCTGTCGTGACCTGCCAACTATCCCTGCTCTCCACTGGGACGAGATGACAAAAGACTTTAAATCTACAACAATAGAATAAAATTAAAATGTCATGGTGATTGGATATTCTCAGCCACCTGAAACCTTTGCAGAGGATGGACGGATTATGAACACATTGATATTCATGACATAATCACTTTCAAACAAGTCGAAACAAAGGTTAATTTGATTTTGAATGTCTTTAGCCACACAGAAAATTAAAGTTTCAGTCAAATACACCATTTAGTTACACAGTAAAGTTCTTAAAATTACCTCCAAATATTTTTTATGTTGCACATAAGAATTGTTAATTCTAAAATAAAAGTATTTATAAGGATCTGTGCATGATATAATCAAGTAATTTTTCCTGGAACTTTCCCTTTTGGGACTGTAAAATAGGGAGCTCATGTCTATTTGTGAGATGGAAAAATAACATCGAAAAGAGTATATTCTCAAATATCGTTTCCCTCGAGCATAATGCTATGTCTAAAGAAGTTACTAGAATTCCTAATGGAATGTACACAGACCTTAAAGAAAAATAATTGCTACCATTTCTATACACACACACACACACACACAAACACACACACACACACACCAAATCACAATCTTACACAATTATAGATCACAGAAGAAAATCAAACCAGTCCCAACCCTTCTCTACTGGGACAACATAAAGTCTAAAAGGACACAGGACTTGCCCAACGGCCTTTGTTTGATAATGCAAAGACTCCAAGTCACAAAATTGTTGTTTGTTTGTTTGTTTTTCTTTTATTAATGGCTACAGAATTAAAAAAGGCCGCTACAGTCTACACCTCCAATGTTTGTAGTCATTTTATTTCACCAGGGTCAAGAAACAGGTCAGGGGAGTTTCTGTAGTGGGCAGACTGGCAGCTTGGAAAAGAACTGTCAGAGGATGCTCAGGCCGGAAGTACACTTTCTAGACAACATGAAAATGTGCGTGTTTGGGTCTAAAACACCCATCCAATGAGACTGGCCGTCTTTCTCTGGGCACCGGTGTGGAAGGGACTGCAGACCACAAGCTGTAGTGCTGAGCATGGGGTGCTGGGACCCTGCCTGCCTGGCATCAGAAGCCTGGGCTGCAGCAGCACATTTCTCCTGCAATTATTTTCCTTTCCAGTTTTAAAGTGTTCTCTCTATAAGCACATAATTCGTTACCACAGTAACCTGAAAAGTACACATTAACTATAATACCCACTAAATGCAAGTCAGTTACTGCGCTCATAACTATAGTCACCTATTTGTAACTGCGTATTAAGTGGTAGGTAAATAGCATTTGCGTAAGGAAAATGAATAAATTCGTGTGTTTTCCACAAACAACAATAAAGGCCAACGGCTTCGTTAAAAGGTTGCCACCAATATACAAGAGTACAAGAACGTGTTTCAACCTTACAGTCTCTGATAAATAGTATTCATTTCAAGGAAGAATCAGCCCTCTCTAACGGAAAAAGATGACAACTTACTTCATCAACCGCAAACAGTTCACAGCTCCGAGACTGCCATGGCTAGCAGTGGTGGCATCCCACTGGGAGTGGCAACTGAGGCTAGCTAGCATATGTGGGCATCTGATTAGTGTGCAGGTCCCACTCTTACAGAGCTTATGTTTTTGCTGGGCGAGATAGAAAAGGAACAATGAAAATACTATCAGGCGGCTCCATGAGATGAAGTGAGACAGGACCATTCTAGAAAGGTCTTTTTGAATCGTTTGAAAGCTCTTTCCCATAATCCATGGAAAGTGCCATCTTAAATTTATTTCCCTGTAAGATCTGTCTAGTGCAAATGAAGATCCATGTAACAACATTGGTTCTATGAAGCAACATATCTTATTACTAGACATTGTGATTACATTACTTCGTCTTTGGAGTCAGAGGGGGGTGTGAGTTCTGGCTCCTCCCAGAGTTTACATAACTTTGGTCCTGTCGACCTGCAGTTTCTCCCTCTGTGAATCGGGGCTCCTGACAGTACCTATCTCATAGGACCGCAGAGAAATGAATGACTGAAATAAAGTCTGAAATATGCACGATATTGCCTGTACATGAGGTTTCTGCTAATGTTGTCCATCATTCTTAGCATAGCTGTTGTACTTTACTAGTATTAGTCAAAAAAGAAAACTATTCTGAAATTGTTAGTCATAAAAAAAAATTTAATTTGAGCAAAGCAAGGTTATCTACCATGCTCTAAGTTGGGCATACAATGGCACCCTGAATTATAAACCAAGTGGGATGGGGTATGAATTAGTCCACCTGTGTAGAGATGCTTGCCTTACCAACAGATTCTACTGGGGTTGGACATTTTCCTCTGAATTGTCTACTTCCTGGATTAGTACCAGAGCCAAGATTTACTTTAGGGCAGATGGGCTGGCTCGGAGGGTAAAGCATTTTCTGCGCAAACCTGACCACCTGCCTTGGACCCTCAGAATCAATAGTGGAAACAGAAAGTTGACTCTCACAACTTGTTGCCTGACTTACACACACATGCTGTAGCACGGCCTACCCTTACACTCCCAGCCCTACAAAAATAATCATAATAAATAATTTTTTACTATTACTTTGAAAATTCAATAACTATTGACAAATCTCGAGACCACAAATTAGCAACTGGAGATACTCATACAACTGCCAAAGGACTTTCTGGAGAACTGTACCGAGTCAGTGTCTGGGGTCTGCCGGGACCTCTGCTTTCAGTCTTCCTGATGAGAGAGAGACAGTGAGGTTTCTGGAAGCCTGCTATGAGATTCTGACTTGTGATTAGCAGAACCATGGTCTATTTTTCTCACATGATTAGAGAAAGCCCCCATTATTCCCTTCCTGAACTAGCTGATATCTAAAACATGATAAACACACCATGAAAAAAAAAATACAGTTGAAACAAAAGCATTTGCTTATTTGGACATTTAATAAACTTTATGTTGGTGATGTTCGTTTGTTTAAAATATACTTAAAATAAGTGTGTCTTAAACCAACATTTATGTGAAATAAACATCACAGGATTGAGGAGGCCGAGAGAAAACGTGGGATAAAGGAAGCGATGCCTTCTTAAGAGGGACAGCACTTCCTGCAGAAACAACTTAGCCTTAACCTCTCTTATCCATGAACAAAAGCACACAGGATCATAACACACAGAAGAATGCTGTAGTAGGAAAGAAGTGAACAGTGGGGGTCTGCTGGGTTGTTCATTCTTGACGCTTCAGCAACAGAAGAGCCAATGTTTATGAATCGATAAGCAGCATAGAAAGATGTCTGAGTGTCATTAATAGAGAGTCGGTCCACAGATTTAAATGAAAGGTAGATCTGGAAAGGACAAGCAATACCTTCGCCTTCCCTTCAGACTGCAAAATCAAATGGCGCTTCAAACAAAACCAGGCCAGAGGTCACTGCTTGAAAAGGTGCTCTCTGTGTTCTGAAGCTTATTCATATTAGCACTTCCATCGAGATTTAGAACAGATGAAAGTGCAGCACCATAGAACTACAGAAATTATAAGCTTTTGATAGACAATGTTTACATCTCAAGAGCCTGCAACAAGAAGACATTTTGTCTTTCTTTTAGATGGACGACAGTCTTTGTAGTTCTTCTAGAACAAAGACATCAGTGTTCTCCCACCAGTTATAAGGCCGCATGGAATGTGGAAGACTCGTCATGGAGGGCTGCCCTGTCATGCAGGGCTTATCATTCTTGTCTCATCTCTTTAACAACTCTCCTATCACAAATTTAATTGATTCTATACAATTTGGGTGTTGAGGGGACACATACTACATGAAGAAATTATCCTAAGTTACAATAAGGAAATACATAAAAATCAAACAGTAATGCAATCACAATGTCTAGTAATCAACAAAAACACTAAATGTGTAAATAGGGGGAAATGTGAATGAATAAAAGAAAAAAATCATTCAGAATAAATAACCCAGACAGCGGAATTAGCACAGAAAGGATTTAACGTGTCTACAGTAGATATAGCCAAAGATTTAAAAGAAAATAGATGAGAGATTTCAGTAAAGAAGTGGAAATAAAACCAAAAAAGGATTTTATAATATTCTTAGAATGAAAAGCAAGTGGAACCAAATATTCCTCTGACAAGTTTAACGGCAGAATGGAGAGGACAGAGAGCTAACAAACGTGACTAAACCACAGGGGGAAACAGCCTCAAAAAGCCTCGAGGATAGTATCAAACATTTCTTCTAAGTTCTAGAAGGAACCAAAAAGAGACTGGATCAGGTAAAATTCTAAAGAAACCTATTTTAAAATTAGTCATAATATTGAGAATCATAGCAAACATCTAAAAAAAATACAGGTGAAGAAAATACCAAACTAAGAACATCCTTGACATATGGCACTGTGTCATATACTGAAAATCAAAAGCAGTAGTCAAAAAAAAATGACGAAATGCATCCAAAGGAACAAGATACAGATGCTAGTCAGGGTCTCATCAGCATCAGCATCACTCACAAGAGAACAGAATACTATTTTAAAGAGCTCCAGGAGAGCTGGAGCTGTCAATTTGACTCGCGCCCACTAAGATCATCCTTCCAAATGAAGGGGAGAGAAGAGATTGTCAGAAAAGCAGAAGCTAAGCTGTCTCTGGCAGACCTACATTGACAAAAAGAAAAGAAAAAGGAGGTTTTCAAGTTAAGAGAAGTGGAAACTAAGATGTAGGAAGAAAGAAGAAAGGGCAGGGACAGCAAACAAGGGTGTGAAAAATGGATTGCAAAAAACAAGTCAATGAAATGATCCCTAATGATGTTCTGCTGTACTCATAGATTGGCGCCTAGCCAGACTGTCATCAGAGAGGCTTCACCCAGCAACTGATGCCAACAGATGCCGAAACTCACAGCCAAACATTGGGTGGAACTCGGGGAATCCTGAGGAAGAGGGAGAAGAAGGATTTTAGTACCAGTGGGGTCAAGGGCACCACAAGAAAACCCACAGAATCAACTAACCTGGGCTCATAGGGGCTCACAAAGACAGAACCAACAACCAGGGAGCCTGCATGGGAGCGACCAAGGCCCTCTGCATACATGTGACAGTTGTCCAACCTGGTCTTCTTCTGAGACTCCTAACAGTGAGAGCACAGGATGTCTCTCACTCTGTTGCCTGCTTTTGGGACCTGTTCCTTTCACTGGATTGCTCAATCCAGCCTTAATAGCAGAGGAGGAGCCTAGTGACCCTGGAACTTGATAGACCATGGCTGGCTGATATCCACGGGAGGCCTGCCTGTATCTGAAGAAAATCAGAGGCGAAGGAGAGGATGGGTGGGGAGGAAGTGTGAGGAGGGACTGGGAAGAGAGGAGGGAGGGGAAACTTCGGTTGGGATGTAAAAACAAAAAAACAAATAAACAAAAAATGGATTGTTATCGTCACTTCTTTTTTTTCCAATTGGAGTCTTTTTTTTTTTTTCATTTTTCTTTATTAAGAAATTTTCTATATCTTCACTTCTTATATTAAGTTCCTAAGTGGTCAGTAGTTTTTAAAAAAACAAACAAACAAAACCCCATAAGGTTGGGTGTGGTGAACACCTATAACGCCAGCACTTAGGAGGTGGAAGGCAGGAAGGTCATGAGTTCTAGGTCAACCTATGATACATGGTATGTGTCTCAACCCATAAATAAAGCAAAGTAAAGCAAACACAAAACAAAACCAGTATTTTCTTATGGGCTCATAACACATGGAAATAAAATGCACTGGTGATTCCACGGTGAACAGTGGTAGGTAAAATTATGTTGTTATAGAAATTTTCATCTCAGGGAAGTGGTGCTTTGCATTCCAAATCAACTCTAGACATACTCTACACTTAAGGAGTGTACTGTAATCCCCAGGGCAACAACTTAAAGTTTTATTAAGGGAGATTAAAAACAAAAGATAAATTGAATGGTACCCTAAAATATATTCAATTATTAAGCCAAGAAAACCAGCAGATGCAAATAAAATCACATCAACTATTTTATCAAACACAGGTGTACTAAATTATCTGACTATAATTCAAAGGTTTCCAGACTGAAAAGAGAACAAGACGCAACTCCATGATGCAGGGGTCCCTATGAAATGTAACACACCAGTTACAGTACAGAAAAGGATGGGACACTGAAGAGTCAGTACCCTATATATAAAACCTGGAATGCTGATAGAAGTAGAGTATTTCCTAATGGCAAAAGACACACCTCACAGGAAGATAAAATACTTTTTAAAATGTGTTATAAGAGAGCTTCCAGATTCATGAACAGGAAGGAGTCCCCCAGCTCTGATGGTGTCCACAATGATGCCTGAACATAGGACCCCACAGGTCAAAGGAGGCTTTCATTAGAAAGTAGTTCAAACTGAAAAATAATGAAAATGGAGACGGAATGCAGGAGTGGTTCCGTTCAAGGGGAAATTTCTAACAGTCAATATTTCTATTAGGAAATAAGAAGAAATTAAAGCCACACCGTGGGTAAATCACAGGCTTTGTGTTTAAGGAAGGAAACTAGATCTCCAAACTATATTATTATTTACCTTTTTATAAAGCTTAAGAATACACAAAATTATTCTATGATGTCTTAAGTTGGAGAAGTGGTTTCCCATGGAGGGAGAAGGGAAAGGAACATGAAGAAGGCCAAGGAAGTGCCCCTGATCAAGTCTACCTCACCAGGTTTTATGACCTTTTCTTTGCTCAGCACCCAGAGTTCACAGGACCCAAAGTAGCATTCTGGGCTGTGGGGGTGGTTCTGAGGACTTGGCATTTGTCACGTGGTGGTGAGGATATGAGTCTGCATATAAAGAACCCACATAAAGCTGGGCCCAGCAATGCTTGTCTGTAACCCCCAAACACCTACCTCAAGATGGAAGAATCCCAGAACCTCACCAGTCAGCTCGCCTGCAAAAAAAAAAAAACCCACCACAGACAGACCCCTGTCTCAAACACCTGAGGTTGTGCCCTGACCTCACACATAATAGCACACATACACGCAGCTGCACATACAACAGACACATAGAGATTTTTGAAAGTGCGTTTGTCCAGTTGTAATCAAATAGTGTATGTAATTTGCTGTCAGTAAAGGCTGACATACTAGCTCTTTGTCACCTGTTACGCTAGGATCCTTCTATCTGAGCTAAGCACAACGTCTGGACTATAACAGGTGCTCAATGAACCATGGTGAGGGAGAATAAACGAATGAATAAATCCAAAGAATAACCAAACCTCCCCTTGCTGAACTCACATTGTAAGTCAGCTGGCCAGCTCCTGCCCACATTACACTGGCCTCCTATCAAAGTGCTTCCTTATTAGCCAGGACTGTCCTGGAGGGTGAGGGCCACCTCTTAGTCTGTCACATTCCCTTTACATAAACCAGGACTTAATGCAAACTGAGTTCTGAATATGTCTTAAGCAACAACTGGACACTTATGTGAATAAGATTCCAAGGATAGAAAGTAATAAGCATGTTAAGGAGAAAAAAGAGTGATTGCTATTACTATAGTGGTCAAAAGACAATGTTAGAATATATTTTATTATGTTATTAGTTATCGGCTTTTTATTTGCAATTTGGGAATCCAGACGTCCTCCATTCTGTGAAGCAGGACGGACGTTCCCATTGGTCAAGGGCTGGGTCCTGTAAGGTAGGAACCAGACTGCTTTCCTGTAAAGATTAAAGCAGTTGGGATTTATTGTGATCACCTGGAGAGGCCAGAATCTCAGGTATTCAGGGACAAACTAGTCTGCTTTAGGATATATCTGTGTCATTAAAGCTTGACTTAACTGTGTAGCATTTAGCTTGAATAACTCCATTTTGGTTGGAGCCTGGGGTAGGGACTTAGTCCAAAGCAGTGGTTACCTGTAATTGTTGTAAAAAAGAACTCGGAGGTAGAAAAGATTATTTTCTAGAATGGAGATAAAGCAAATTTTGTTTTGCATTTATAGAGATGCAAGTGTTATTGTGTTTAGAAAGATTGCTTCTAATTGTGGTATAAAATCTAGAATCTCTGCTTACTACAAACTCACCACCTCAGGAGACTTGTTCCTAGGTCTCCTCACATCACAGGAGGTTGCCTTGTTGTGCATCCTAACAACACCTCGTTTTTTTCCTGTCATGCACCATGATTAAAATCTAATAATTGTTTATGTTGTCATGTCTTGGCCTTTATCTTTCTCACAAAGTGGTGAGTCCCATAAGAACAAAGACAGAGACTGTCAATCTAGCTTATGGCCATGCCCCACAGCATGGTGATACACAGGCAGCCACTGACAACATGGTGGATGTCAGCATCTATGAGAGGGATGAGCACTTAGATATGTCAGCTGGTTATTACAACTACATCCCTTTACGCGCATGAGCAGAGAATCCACAGGTGAAAACCCTTGAGCATATCCCAGTCCAGCTGGGGTTAGGACGATAGAACCTACCAGCTCTAAGCCCAAGATGTCTCCATTTGAACAAGCTCAAGTTCCAACCACGGCTGCGTCTTTCCCTCACAGATGACCAGCAGCTGGAGGCATGGGCAATCACTGTGACTGATAAATAACTAACTAGCACAAAGCTCAAAGTCACAGCATTGGCCTTGCTCCAAGTTATAAGGCACCAAATTAAGAGTGTGTGTGTGTGCATAAGGGGCACGGGAAACAACTGAGAAATGGCCACTATAGTAAGATGCTCATATTTAGAAATCCCTTGGAAATTATGTACGTAACACTCCTATGATGAATGAATCCTAACCATGAAATGCCAAATGTACAATCCCAGAAAGCTGACATCTAGCCATGACCTAGCCAAGCTGATCAAAAGAAAAAAAACAAAAAAAGCCTAACATCAAGTTTGATAAGGAAAGGATGGCTTTATTTTTATTTTAATGCAGAGTGTGAAAATCCCTTCATTCTTCTCTACATTCTATAGGTGTGACCCCTATTTTTCTCGTTCCCTGCACAAAAGCCACCTGGCTGCCTCTATGACAAATGTCCTTTCTTTCTGGCCTTGGGTCTTCTTTGTTCCTCCAGCAAGGAGTAGTACACAGCACATCAAAATGGCAAGGAATGAATTCGGGGTGCCAAGAGGGTGGCTATTGACTGCTGCCAACCCTTTCCTGTGCTCCCCTTCATGACCCACGGTGCTCCCCTTCATGACCCACGGTGCTCCCCTTCATGACCCGCGGCGCTCCCCTTCATGACCCGCGGCGCTCCCCTTCATGACCCGCGGCGCTCCCCTTCATGACCCGCGGCGCTCCCCTTCATGACCCGCAGGGCTCCCCTTCATGACCCGAAGTGCTCCCCTTCATGACCCGAAGTGCTCCCCTTCATGACCCGCGGTGCTCCCCTTCATGACCTGCGGTGCTCCCCTTCATGACCCGTAGTGCTCCCCTTCATGACCCGTAGTGCTCCCCTTCATGACCCGTAGTGCTCCCCTTCATGACCCGTAGTGCTCCCCTTCATGACCCGAAGTGCTCCCCAGGGCAGGAGCCTCAAGGCCCAGCAGGGATGTGCTATCTTAATGGGGATGTGGGCAAGTCCTCCCCATGCTTTCCTCCTGGCGCCTGCCTCTCTCACCAATGGGTAGTGGTAGCATGTCTAAAGTAACTGCTGGGCTTCTAGGCTGCCCTCCCCTCCCTCTTAGACAAAGTCCCCATGGGAACAGCAGGAGCGAGCAGGCTGGGGAAGCAGATTCAAGTACTACCCACAGCCATTCTCCCTCAGGGGTTCGTACACACCATAGCCTCTGGGCCCCCATTTTGAAATCAGGCCTCTGTGTTCGCAAGACAGGTACTTGCAGTAGGGTGAGGAGCAGAAGGTCACTTTGAGGACACTCTACAGCAGCCCAGCACACCTAGAAGCCCTCTGACTGTCACTGGGCATTTTCCCTCTTATTACTTACCAAACAACAAAGAAAACTTATTATAGAAAACTTTGTAATAGAAAAAGCTTCTGCAGGATTCACAATTCAAAATCACATTTTCCCCCTCCATGCACCAGTTCTGTGCAATTGGCACTTATTTGAGACAGCTTTCAAAGAAAATATGTTGGTGGTTCAAAGATAAGCAGGTTTTTAGTAAACTGTCAGAAAGCTTTTTTTCCCCTTCTCCTTCACTGCCAAGGGAAAAACTTCCAAAAGAATGGGGGTTGGGGGCAGAGAGAAAGGAGCGGAGAGAGGGGGGGGGCAGAATAAAGGGAGGGAGTGAGGAGACATTCTGCCTGAGTTTATTTGTTTGGTATTTAGATTAATTTTTCTGGGAAGGTATCAGTGTATCAGTAGGCTGGGTGCCTGAGGCTGGGGCCTTTTATCCTTCCTCCATGAATAAGGAGGTTTTATCATCACAATGCTGAGAAAGATCACAGTGAAATATGTGCCATAATTAACATGAAACTTGGTTTGTGGAAATCTTTGTTTTCCCCATAATTACCAATCTTTTAACAAAAGTCATATATTAACGTACAACATAAAATTTTGTAAAGGGAATATGTCATGTTCAAAGAGCCTCTGCACATCAGTTGTTACCCGTTGCTATTAACAGAGACTTGGGGGGTGGGGGGATAAAGACTAAACCAAGACAAGGGCAATCTAGAACCCATAGGCAACCATAAGTAGGAACAAGACAAAGAGCAAAACTTGTGTCCATAAAAAAGTTACCCGGCCCACACAAGCCAGGCAGATCTGCCTCCCACAGGGAGCTGTGCGTTTCCGATTGTTCTCACACACAACAGTCTGTATTTTTGCTTCATGCCTCGACATAATTTTTAAGTGCTAACAATATAGTGCCACAGTTAGGGTCCTTAGACAGGGCCCTAAGATGCCAAGGCCACAGCTCAGAGGGAAACAGTTAAACCTCCAGAAAGACTGTGAGAAGAATTTCAAAGGGCAAACAGAAGCCTGATAATAAAGATAATTTGAGAGAGGTTAGCTCTTAATGAGTCTACCAACATTTTATTTTTACACTTTTACAGTTTGGAATGAGGCACAGACACAAAGTCACTATCTCAAATGAGTCCAGGGGTATAAATATCATCTCTTCTCTCTTAGGGGGATAAGGAAACTCAGAATTCTGAAATTTGAAACTCTGCAGTTTAGGAAATGTCACAAAACCAGTTATTTTTTTCTATATGAAAACAGACTTCTCTCTGCATTAGAGGTATAGGGTCCTTCCTGGTGTAACTACACGGTGAGTAGATACTATAAGAGGTCTTGTTTTCTGTGTTTTGTTCTTTTTATAAAAACAATGCTATGGCAGGGTCACAGAGAGGTCAGCAGTGCCCAGATTAACAATTGATCAGCTCTAATGGAGCATCAGAGCAATAAACTCTAAGCCAGTGCTCAGGTCTGCTACCTCGTAATAGCCACGGGCTGACACCCGACTGTTAGCAGACTTAATAGCGTCAGAGTTTCAGTGGCTTTGAAGCCTTCATCTGGGCAGACAGATGCTCTGGATGCATCCACGCTATCAAAGGCCTCCCTTTTACAGCTTTCCACCAAAGAGCACCAGGTTGCTCTGACCCTGAGATTTCAGTGAGGTCCGAGGGCTGGATAGCCAACGGCATTCCTTACTACCAAGAGATTATTGCAACATCTTCTCCTGTTCAGGCGACAGTGGTACCCTCTGTTAGTTTTTCTGTTCACATACAGAAAGGGTGAAGGATAAGGACATACAGAAGAACCTCTCAGAGAACAAAAGTGAGAGACTAGTTTTCTTGGTGTCTGGTTTGTGTTTCGAGAGATCGCCATGCTTCCTTTGTGTTCACAGTACCACACTTGACCAGAAGAGTCGGTGTGCCTCACCAGAATTTTATTTTACAGCTGTAATAGGAACCTAGTACAGTCTGGGAAGGTAACAATAGCTTCAAACACTAGGAAAGAGCACCCCTCCCATAGCATCTCCCTGAATGCTCCAAGTGCTTACCACTGCTAAAGAATATATAATCCCTGCAAGCAATCATGCTGACCCCTCCCCTGCACCAACCCACCTCTGCTTCAATGAGGACAGACTTCAGAATGAAACTGACTGTAAACATCAGTGACAGGCATGCCAGATTTTCCCAAACAGCTCTGATTTCCAATCTTTCTTACTTTCCTGAGAACCCACCCCTTCTTGCTAGACTGAATCCAAATCTCACTCCAGGAAAAAGCAGAACCACGGCAAAGGGGTCACACAAAACCCAGATATACCAACAGTAACACAATATTACTATCTGATACACAGCCTGCATTCAAATCTCTAGCTCAACACCCAGTTCTGAATCACACATTCATTCTATTCCCCTGGGTCCTCAATCTCTACTAACTTGGGAAAAAAAAAAAAAACCAAAACAAAGAACAACTCAAGGTTTTCTTTCTTGAACTCGTCCTTTTTAAAGAGAAGCCTGGAAAGTAATTCTGCAGCATACTCCACAGTCTACAGTTACCTGGTGGTGTAGTTTTCATTTTGGATAACATGTGACCTGACTCACCAGAGAGTCACTCATCACATGCCTGGTGATGGACTCTGTCCAGATGGTCACATCTGGAGCAGGCTTGTAGATAATACAGGTGCACTTTCTCCAGCATCGCTGAATAATTTGTAGAGGAATCTTTTGACACTGTTAATACCGTGCTCACTCTCTCAAGGTTTGTCCACCATTTTAGCATCCATTGAAGATCCTTGCCTCAAGCGATCATTCTTTAAGTTTTGATCTCCATTATTTCCTCTTTATGTATTAGTTAACTTTTACCGTGAGAGACTTTTCTCCATTCTTAAAATGTATCTACCTACACACCTGTTCATTTATTTGAGTATACCAGTGAATTTTTATTTTACTTTGTTTTGAAAAACAATGTATTATAATTAGTTCTTTATTTTGAGGGTAGGGGTGGGGTCACATAAATGCCATAGTGTGTATGTGGAGGTCAGAGGATAATCTGAAGGAACTGATTCTCTCCTTCTACCACATGGGGTCTAGAGATTGAACTCAAGTCACCGGGCTTGGTGGCATCCCCTTTACCTGCTGAGCCATGGCAGTGGCCCTGGATGCTTATGTTTAATGGCTGTACACAGATTTGAATTGATCTGAGGTTCTGTCATTTCCAACTGAAACTCTCTGAAAAGGCACAGAATTCCAAAAGGAAGGCAGGAGCACTTCACTGGCCGTACACTCACCAGGCTTTTACCGTCTTCACACTCAGGAATGTGCCTCCTGGTGCTTTCCTTAAGTCCCTCCAGCCTACTCTAGGACGTCCAGTCCTCTGAAGTCAAGCTGGTTGTGGACAGGAGTGGCTAGTCTATGGCCTCTAGATCTTCAGAAAGCCACCATGTAAAGATGGCTATAGAAGACAAGGTGTTTGTTGCTATACTCACAGTTCCTCTTGCTAGACCCTGCCCTTTCTCTGGCAATTTTCCTCAGAAAACTGTGCCAACCTCCCATTCTCTTCCCAATATTGGCAAATGTCCCTACCACTTCTTCACACCGCCCCCTGGAGTTCCTACGCTTGTCTCCATTTCTGCCCACTTTTTATGTTTTGTGCTGTACCTAACAAATACACCCAGCTCATGCCCTTGATACTTTCTGCTGGCCCCTCAAGAACTATCTTTGGCCTTCTCCTACCAGCTCAGTGACTCAGGAGTCTCAGCACCAACAGCTACAGTCGTCGACGTGGGACAAGAAGAAAGCAGGGTCAACCTGCTGGGGTTTTTCTGCCCTGTGGTCTACTTTGGCCTGCTCACTGTGGTAACGGTACTGCTCTACCAGACGCCTTCTCCTATAGCCATCCCCTCGGGGGGCTGGAACTCTCTTCTTCCTACAGCTTCCTCGGGCCTGAAGTTCACTGTGGGTTTCTCTTAACCTTGACCGTCATTTGCAAATACCCCTTCTGTTAACGTCTCATCGGTTTCCCCAATACTGTAGCATGAAAAAGGGATGCAGACCAAAGCTACTTTAGAAATGCCATTTGGGACACTTTAAGATTTGTGTTTCTCTTTATCTTCCTCACATAAAGAAAAATAGAATAAAATAAACACTGTTTCCTGATTGTGAACACACTCCACTCAAAGAGCAGGCCTAAGCATGAAGACTTCTTCCGTTTTGTTCTGTTGTGTTTGCAGTGAAGAGAAGGCACAGAACTCAGGTGGCAGGTCAGATAAGTACCTTCAGGGACCCAAAAGGTGGTTTTATCCCCCGTTTACTTGTTGTCTTTGCTAATGTATTTATATTATATGAAGACCCTAATCGTTTTCAGTCTGCCATGATTGTGAGTTCTACTACAATAAATTTCTTAGATATTCTCACCCCAGGTATATGAATGACTTAAGCATAAGACTCTTGTCTTTAACAACTAATTCAAGGTCAACTCCATCACAATGTTGCTTCTGGTCACTCATAATCCAAACTCCAGCCTGGGAAATACAATTTTAGATACCCACCATTTTATCATTTTTACCATTAAGAACCCCAAAAATTACTCTTAATTTATTGATATAACTCATCCCCCATATCAGGAATTTTTCACAGAAATCTGGTATACATGTGTCAGTGTGTGGCATCATCTACCATAACTGCCATTGGTGGAACGAGATAGAGGAGTGCTACCCTCACCCAACAAGAAAGAGGTGCCTCCATGCCGACTTGGGACCATCCTCTGAAAGCATTTCTCTTCAGTCACTGAAACAGACCAACAACTTAACTCAAAATATAGTCAGTTACCTGCAAGTCAGCATCAAATTCATGCTTCAGGTGTGCCTCTTCTGCAGCCTCCACAAGCCGCTGGAAGACAGAAGGCAATAATCAGAATCAGGACCATGACCTAGACTCCACACACACTGTGAAAAGACTGGGATAATTTCCCATCCGAAAAGGATGGGTCACCTCATTGGTACACATAGTGGCTTCTGTGAAATTTGAGTTTCTGCCTTCATCATCCAATTATGTCTCCTAAAATAAATATTTTTTGTAGTGTTCACCCATGAATGCATGCATGCATTCAGAACCTGGTATTTGACTTTCAATGAAGATCCAAAATTTATCTAGAAATGCTATAACTTAGGTATCAAAGGTCCTTACTCAAGATTTATTGAGTTGCTCTGAACCCAATTCTCATAGATTTAGGGTCTTCTCTACTGGTTTAGGAAATAATTTTTATTTTAATTCCCTTAATCATTGAATTCCAATTCTTTCTGCTTCAATTCTGATACATCATTACTGGGAGATAGTTATTATATGCCAATGCTATTTTGATAATATGCATCTCATTAAGGCAATTATTGAAATTAAATTAATACTCAAACTCCACCAAACCACAACATGTACCCCTTTTGGTAAACTAGACACATTCATCACCACATTTTTAAGGTAGGTGGATAGAACCCAGGGCCTTACATATAACAGGCAAGCAGATTATCACTGGCACACATTTACTGCCCTTGTTCTTAAGAGATGAGGTTTCATTTTGTAGCCTTGACTGGCCTAGAACTCATAATCATCTGGCCTCTACCTTCCAAATTCTGGGATTATATGTACTACCACATGTGTCTCATCTTCACATTCTTATAAAAACAATTTCATGATATCTCTTTTTACACAAAGAAAACTAGTCAACTATCAAAATCATTTTCCCTTAACTCGAGGATGCAAACAGTAAGATATCTTCTATGAAAATACAGGCTAGAGAACATTACAGAAAATTCTCATTTTTTGAAATAATATTTCACTGATATGTCATGAAAAGAAATCTAAAGTCAGTCATTTTTGTTTTTCCCATGGTTCCCTCTGCTGCTTTGGCTCACTTGCTTTGACCTTGTTGTAACTTGTTTTTTAATGCTGTGATAAACACCATGACCAAAAGCAACATGGGAAGGAAAGTCGATTTCATCTCATAGCTTACAGTCCACCATGAAGGGAAATCAGAACAGGAACTCAAGACAGGGACCTGAAAGCAGGAACTCAAGCAGAAGCCACGGGACTCGTGATTTGCTTAGCATGGCTTGCTCAGTTTGCTTTTTTATACCACGCAGGACCACCTGCCCAGAGCTAGCTCTGCTCATAGTGGGCTGCACCCTCACACATCAATCATTTACCAAGAAAATGCCCCATAAACTTGCCTATAGGCAGTCTGATATAGACAATCTCTCCATTAAGTTTCCCTCTTCCCCAAAGACTTTAACTTGTGTATAGTTGACAAAAAAGAAAAAAGAAAAAAATCGGAACAGACATGATAAAAATCTGAGTTTAATAGGCCAGGTTTGAAAAATTACATTTGCGTTGATCTTAAGTTGTTATAAGTCAACAGCCAGACATGTCATGATTAATTGGATGTGGACATGAAGAGGCTGAAGAGCCAAAGAGGTAACTTTGGTGATGGCAGAGATTACCAAAGTCTTGTTTCTCCATGGGCCATGAAGAGAGAGGCCAGCTTTCCACAGAAAAGAATCTAGGAGGGTCATACATTGTATTTTCCAGGGACGTCTGCTCTGAGCAGTCAGAAACAGAGCCTGGTAGAACATGGTAGAACCAGAGTCAGAACACCTGCTCTTCACTCTGTCCCAGAAGCTAAACTACCTTCACTGTGACATGCTGGGGAAGCCGCTGTCTTGCTCTGGGTTTCAGATTCCTCCTCTAAAATACATGAGTAGGTGACCATACAAACAGTAGTAGTTAGTTCTCAACACCTAGTGCCCACCTTGGCAGCATTGGCCTCACCTGGGAACTTGCTAGAATTAAAAAATCCAAGGTCCTACCCAGGACCCACCCAAACAGAAGCTCTGGGCAGGCTAGTGATGTGTTTGGTTAGTGGCTCTCTCCGGGTGTCATGGCTGTTGCTGGAATCTGGGCACCCCAGCCTGAGAACCGTACTCACTTCACATTCTGCCTCACCCCGGGGGACCTTGAGTAATAATTACCCATGAAATGTCCAAGACTTCCTGAGTCTCTTTCATTTTTCTGAGTACATATGTATTTTCACTTTAAGACATGAAAATCTTTACAGAAGAGAGACATGAGATGGAAGTAGTGAGAAACAGAAAATGAAGAAAGAGTAAGAAGATCGTGGGCACACTGGCCCAAGGTTTGGTTGGACCATAGTCTTCCCAGAACCCTCCCAGTCAGTGTAGCTTGTCAGCCTCTGGGATCACAGTGTGCAGTCTGTAAATGTGTCTTCATGCACTGTGACAGATGAGTGACAAAGAAGAAAGCTATGTCTACAAGAGCTTATCCTCTTAATCTTTGTAACAGGTTTAGAACGGCTAAGCATGTATCATGACATCAGTTCCATGTAGAGATTTATATGTAAATATTATGCAAGACTTAACACGTACATTATCAAAACTACTCATGCATTTTGAGCACTTGTTTACTTAAATATCTTTTTTGTTGTGGTGTTTAATGGTGTCTAAGGACACTGAGACAGGGTGGGGGGAATCAGTGAAAAATCTAAATGATCAAGAAAAATGACAAAATGAAACTTCACAATAACTGTAATAGTAATACAGAAATGAGCAAAGAATTGGAATAGAATAAAACAATAATGTAGTTTAGGACTGATAAATAAGAAAACAAGATGGAAATGTATAAGTTGAAAGAATACATGAATAATATGTCATGAATAACATTTGATCTACATAAGAATGAATGCATCTGTATGTACAAGTGTATCATACACATGCATCCCGTATAACACATTAATTCCTATGTGACATAACATGGCGTGTACGTATTTCATGTCTAATATATTCTGTTCATGCATGCATGTGTGTGTATGTGTTACACATAACTTATAGTGTTCATATAGAGTATAACATGAAATGTATTTCAGCAGTAAACACTGCAATTGAATGTACAGGAGGTAACACCTGGAAACCACTGGATCCTGGTACATCACTGCTGAGAAGAGCCAGAACACTCCTTCTGTGCTGACAGGAGAGAGGGCGTGAGAATCATATTCTTCTGGTCAAAATTTTCTAGTTAAACAGCTGCATGCTGCTAAAAACCTTAATCCTCAGAGATACTTTCCCATCATTGTCTCTGAAGAAGTTTAAGAAATACGACACAAGAGAAGAAGGTCATCCAGCAGCCGCCCTTCACTCGTCTCAAGGCAAGTGATTTAGGACAGGGCCTGGAATGGAAGGATGCTCCTGCCCCACAGCCAGATGCAGGGCTATCCCAGCCTGCCTGCTGTGGCTAATGAAGCAGGCCTGCATTTTCTGGAAGAATGCAGGAGAAGCAGCCTGCAAGAACAGGCTCTGGTGCTGTTCCCAGGACCCAGGAGAACCAGCATCTTGAAAACTACAGGCCTCAGAGGAAGAATGAAGGACATGTGACCCTTCCTATATGAAATGGTATTTACGGAAGGCATCATGTGCCATTAGTTTACCAAAATTGAGTCTGGGGGAAAGAAGTTCTTACTGTTAATAAAATAAAAATAAATGAATCTTCACCTAACAAAGACGAGACCATTCGACTCCCAGTTCTAGTATGTGGCCACAGAGGGCCATAGTCTACAGCGTCTCTCTTCTGAGCAAATATCCTTATCACCCAAGTCAAATGAGATGAGTTTTAAAAAGTAAGTTTGATTATCACTTACAGGCA
The DNA here is from genome assembly GCF_004664715.2 of Peromyscus leucopus. NCBI lineage: Eukaryota > Metazoa > Chordata > Mammalia > Rodentia > Cricetidae > Peromyscus > Peromyscus leucopus. The sequence continues at coordinate 111,177,219 of NC_051070.1, read as the reverse complement.
AGGAAAAAATTCTATTAAATTTGCTAATATTCTTATGTAAGGAACAGCCACAGAGCCTGGGGAGAGCAGCTTCTCTATTATATCTATTAGAAAGGCAGTGTACTTTTAATAATAATAAGTTAATTTTCTCTTATGTGAATTCCCCTTTTGAATCAGTGGATGGGATTATAGAATTGAATGTGGTTTTTAATTAAAATTGAATACTGGAAGTTTTTAAAAAGGCTTTGAAGGCTCCAGCCTAAGCTTTGACATAAAGAGAAACAGAAGCGGTGGCCACAACTTTCCCTTTCCCGTCCTTAAGACCAAAGCATCTCTTTGCACTATAAAAATGGTAACCGTATAGAAGAATCTGCTCGCCGGGCCCCAAACAAAGCACCTACCGGCTTAAAGACGGTAGTAACTCCTGAGGCGAGCCTCCTTGCACTACTTTTTATATTTCTACATAACTCTTCCATTTTAGTGAAACAAATACAAACAAGAGCCATCTTTATAAATGAGAAATGCCAGAGGCCGCGGGCCAGGGACAGTATTTATAGCCGCAATGAAGCCGAGGCCACCAAGGGGATAATGGGGACGTTAAAGCATTTTTAAAGCATTTCGTTGACCGCCACGTCTCACTTCTTGTGACAAGGACCACGGGTGTACATCTCTGCAGCACCACAGAATGCACAGTCTCTCATTTCCTCTCCAGACACTTAAATCAAAGCCAGAGGTAAAGACATCACAGAGGCCACACTGTCCGTGACGGTCCAGAAGGCGGGGCAGACAAGCACAGTAAAAACTGGATAAGAAGAAAATGGGGTTTTTGTGGTGGTGGTTGTTATAATTTTTTTCTTTTGTCCCTGGTTATTTTGGCTTAACAAGGGATGTAAAGAAAGCATAGGATGTCCTGTGAGAGACCGGAAAGGTAATGGAACCTGGATTCTAACTCCAAAGGAACTTGCTACAGGCTCCCGCTGATGGAACCAGCAGGAACGAATTGTATACACATGAAAAAAAATAAATGTTCATGAAAATCCCCAGAGCTGGGGAGAGACAATTACAGATGAAAACCCTGAAAGCAAAACAATCATATAAAAACCATATGGAACAAGCAAAGAACTATTTTTATTCCCCCTGTTAAAGTGAAATACCCTGTGCTGTAAAAGCTGCTATAATGTGATGCTTGATTTTAACAAAGATTTCAAAACAGTTCATGTACTTAGTGGGTTTTGTTTAACATTTTGCAATGATATACTTCATACTTACATGAAGGTTCTAATGCCATGTAAAAAAAATGAAATTCTTCCTCAAATAAGGTTGGAATTCAACTACAGTGACTTGAAAGAAAAAAAACTTATAATCATTAGCCTGGATTTGGGCTGTAGTGACGACTGGTACAGAGTCAGCCCATGAGTTGCCATTAACACTGAGGTCAGGTACTACTTGTCTAATCTGTCATATCAACAGAAGCTAAATTTGCAGGGGCTGGGGAACATGGATTCATCAAGGAATGGCAGCAATTACAGTCACCACTGTATCTAGAATGGCATGGATCATTTTCCTCTTCCCCTAGATTCTGAGGGGTTTGTTTTAGGTGCTAGAGTTGGAAGATTTACAGCTTTTGTGCAACAGTGTGTACTCAGAACCAACACTACCAGCAATGCATGACATTGGAGGGCTTTGAACACGACATGGGAATGGCTCACAGTATGAGAATTACAGAGTTCCAGGTTTCTCACAGTCATGTACTTTAAAGCCAATAGATCCTAGAAATAAAATGACATATCTCTATCCTCCTTAGGGGCTGTTAGAACATCAGAAGTCCTTTCCAGGAACCCAATACAATGAGATTGGTTTATCCTGGGATTCAGGAAACACTTCTCTCTTGTATCAAGAGGCATCATCCATTTAAGAATCATTGCAGAGGCTGGAAAGACCATTCAGTGGGTAAGATCACTTGCTCTGCAAGCCTGAGGACCTGAGTTGAAATCCTCAGCACTCACATAAAAACCTAAGAATATCTGTACATACATATAATCCCAGCATTAGGAGGCAGAGGCAGGCAGACCCTATGAGCTTACTGCCTGGCCAACATAGCCTAAACAGTGAGCTTCTAGCTCAGTGAGAGACCCTGACTCAAGAATATCAGGCAGAGAGTGATATGGAAAGACATGGATGGCTCTGCTCCGGCCTCTGAATGAGCACAAACTGGTGTCAATGCCTGACCACTCATTTGCATGGACCAAACACAAACATCACATATGACACACAGCATACCATGCACATGCTTGCATGCTTGTGCGCGCGCGCGCACACACACACACACACACACACACACACACACACACACACAGACCATTACATTGGAAGATGTTAAGTAAAATATTCAAATTGACATTTTTATTCCTGCTGGTGCTGAAATCCTTTCTCCTCTGGTCTCGAGAGTCACTTCCTAGCTCTCTGTAACAGAGTAGGTTAATTGAGGCTGCTTCCATAATTAACAGAACAAGAATGATCTCCATAGTGGGGTCTGGGACCACCAGCAGCCTCTGAAACATGGAGAGGTGGTCACAGAAGGGGCGCAAGGAGAAGTGGCTGTTTACAGACAAAGGGCCAACGATGCGACCACGAAAGGAAGGGCAGGAGCCAGAAGCAGCAGGATTCAAGCTGTACTCTTAAGAAATGGAAGCATCCAGAAGAAAGGTGGATACTGAGGCAATGTCTAAGATGATGGGAGTTTGGGGTTAAGACAGTATTTTGGAAACATATGTTAGTCAAAACCCAAACAAAGATCACATCCTTGGCTAAAAAACAAAGTGAAGAATCTAGAAAGATTAACAAAGGCAAGAAGCAGAAGCAGGCCAGGGCATCAGTGCTTCCCATCACTAGGCTGTGGCCACAGCTGAAATCATATCTAACAATATTCTAACAATATTCTGTAATCTTCATTGATACAAATGTTTTTACTTCCAATAGAAGTGGCAAGGAGAAATCACCAACTATCAAGAAGATCGCTCTTTGGGAGAAAAACAACAACAACAACAACAACAACAAAAATAAAAATAAAAATAAAAAACAGCTTTTAAGAAGGCTTCATTATTTCTTTTTGTTCCTGTAGAAGAACTAAGCTTTGTTGCACACGAATGAACATTTTGTATAAAATGACCTTCTGCCTGAAAGCTGCAGCTCTTGCTCGTGCTGTACAAACGGCAAACATTTCAAAGTGGATTATGAAAGCTCTTCTGTAAGGTTTCCAGATGAAGCAGGTACCAGAACAATGGCCAGACACACCTCTGCCGTGCACCACATGGAGTGATCCTCTCTGCCATCACACTTCCCCTTCCCTGTCTCCTTCACACTGTGGAAGGCTGGTGGGGGTGGGGGCCTTTGACGGGACACAATAAGCCCAGAGTTTCTATCAGGAGACAGGATCGCAATCAATAGCAAATTATCTTTGTTTCCACAGGAGGTACCTGTTATCAACTTGAGGCTGATTAAATTAATAACCTGTTATCAACATGGCCAATTTCCAAACTAAGACCATTTCATTCAACATGTCAGGCTGCTTTGGCCGAAGCGTGGCGTTTGCTAAGCTGTGAAAGAAGGGGGCAGTCAAACTGTGCTCAAAGGGCTACCCAGGAACCAAGGGGGGCCTGGGGGAGGTGGGAAGGGAAGGCAGTATTAAGTACCAGTCAGTCCAAGACACTCCAAAGGATTCAGTGTTTTAAAGAATGGCTTTCTACTTCTATGAGGCCCTGGGAACGTCTTAGGCTTGATTATCAATATCAAGACTATTTAGATGGAAAACTAGACAAGTCCACTCTAGACTCTTTAAATGAGATGGCTGTGGCATTTTCTCTGTGGATAATGAACTCTTTGTGTATGTGTGTGAGCAGGGTGCATATGTATGGTATATGTGTTCACGTATATGAGGGCATAGCAACCTGTATATGTACGTGCAGAGGCCAGAGGAGAATGCTGTGTTCCCTGCCCGATCACTCTCCATCCTACCCCTTTGAGATTGAACCTCACACTGAACCTGGAGCTAGGCTAGTGACCTGTAAACTCCAGTGATCTTCTCTCCAATCCTCATAGATCTGGGGTTCAGGTATACATGTGCTACATCCAATATACTAGAACTCTCTGGACCTTCCCAAGGGGTTAGGCAAGGATAGACGAGAGAATGCTGTGAAGAATAGACATTTGTTTTCCACGATCAGAAGAAAATGTCTTTTCCTGTGACCTGCTATTGGTGAATAACATCCTGTTACACTCTTCATTACAGCCCTCCCTAGGCTTCCTTGGGGGTGATGAGTAGGACCCCCCAAGAGCACAGCATTGAAGCTAGTGTCCAACCAACAAGGGAGAAGGGAACATCTGTCCCAAGATCAGGTGAGTCATGGTCAAGGTAAGAAGATGCAGGTACAGTTTATAAACAAATATTTCTTAAGAACCAATCAGATAACCAGAACCTCATCAATCACTGAGTGGGACCTTAAGAAACAGATTTTGGCAACTTCTGGCCCATTTTTAAAAACAGACTTCTAATTCCAAGGGCAAGGCGCTAAATCCCAGGCTTCCCTTCTCATGAGCTGCTCGGCATTGGATGCATCTGCATGCATGGCTTTGCATTTCTGCTACCTTCTCTGATATGCTGGAGCAAGACCATGTGTGCACTGCACGGTGGTGTGGGTGTGTGAACATGATGGGAATGTGCACGCAGAATACTCTTAAATGATTCCACACAGGCACAAGATGCTATGAAGACAGGGTTCAGAAGAGACAAGATTTCCCAGCAGAAAACAGCTTGACTAGAACAAGGAAGCTTCACAGCGTCTGCACCTCCCACGGTTGGCTCTCACACAGACAGAACTTGGAGGAGGGCCTCAAGTTCACAGTTACAAGGAGGTTATGTGAAAGTTAATTCTGCTGCCAGGGAAAGGACTCCAAACCTCCTGTTCAAAGACACAAGGCTCTGCACCTGCTCCTTCTGGGCTGCATTGAAGAGCCCTCCACTCCCCTTTTCAGCTTCACTGGGAAAATCTGTGATCAGTGAGGCTGAAAATGGAAGAGATTGAAAGGTCTGACTGATAGCCTCCCAATGACAGGGACATGGGGATTAAGCTGTTGGACAAAGCAAGCTCCTTTGACAGATGCACCCCTGAGAGGTTGCATAGGCCGGCACGTGCAGCAGGCAGCCCCTAGCCACCAGATCCACCCAGGGTTAGGGAGTCAGCGTGTCCTTTCACTCACGACAATATCTACTATCACCCAGACTTTGCCTTCTCAAGGTGGATTGAATTAAATCTGAGACAGGGAAAAAGCTGTTCAAAATTCCCCCTTTGCGCTCTCTTTCCACTCTCATCCAAATGTTTACAAGAGCAATTTCAGTTTGTGGAGGGAAACATGTTGTATTGACCTCAAAAGCTGCCCTTGGGGTCACAAAATGTGACTTTGAATCTAGGCTCGAGCAGTGCAGTGATGTGACAGCGTGGTAACATTAACTCTTGCTGCTGCTGCTGCTGCTGCTGCTGCTGCTGCTGCTATGACAATGAAGATAATGGTGGTGATGGTGATGGTAGTGATTGATGACGATGACGATGGCAGATGATGCCAGGCTCTGAAGATAATGGCAGGTTCATAGTGACATCAGAAGAGGAAGCATAGGATGTAAACAGGAGGGCCCCCCAGTGTGCTACCAGCTGACCAACACAGAGCTTTACACTTCCTGATCTATGTACCAAACTGCCCTAAGAGCCCCAGGCAAGGACTCCAGGTAAGTCTCCCCACCTAGATTGTCTCAAGTGCACGCACAGGGTAGACCAAGTGAGAGAGGTTGCAGCTCCTCGGGGCATGGCTCATGGCGCAGGATGTGTCTTCAAAGATGTGATGGTGAACCAGAATAAAAGGACCAGGGGAACTGATGCGCAGTGGCCAAGGATGCCTACATCCCTGCATCTGCTGGGCTGTGGGGTAGGAGCTGTCAGGAGGGGGAGCCGGTGGGAAGAGAGTACTGCACCAAGACAGCAAGAGAGTTCTGAGGAGCAAGGACAATGGGTGGGGCTGAAGGTGCCTGTGTCTGGTGCTGGTCACTTTTCTCATGACTATGACAATAGATGTTAAAGAAGGGCAGGCTAGGCTGGGCAGTGGTGGCGCACGCCTTTAATCCCAGCACTCGGGAGGCGGAGGATCTCTGTGAGTTCTAGGCCAGCCTGGGCTACCAAGTGAGTCCCAGGAAAGGCACAAAGCTACACAGAGAAACCCTGTCTCGAAAAACCAAAAAAAAAAAGAAGGGCAGGCTGGCTCTGGCTCTCAGCTGGGGGTACAGGTCATCATGGCTTAGGAGGCATGGCAGAAGAAACGTGAGGCATCCACAGGCAGGGAACAGAGAAAGATGACCATGGCTACTCAGCCAGGCTTCCTCTTTTTTCCCATTCTTTATTCATTCATGGAGTTCAGCACATGACCTGGTGCCAACCACATTCACCCTAGGCCTCCCTTCCTAGGCTAAGCATCTTTAGAAATGCCCTCACAGACATACCCAAAGGGACTCCAAATCCAGCCACGTAGACTGCCACGGCTCTGCACAGAACGAGGTGTCACAGGGCCTAAACCCAAATGATGAGAGCAAACTGGGATTACTCTTTAACACTCATGTGGTAGCAATGTTGGGAAAGAAACTCAAACGCGTAGGTCAGTAGTGACATAAAACGAAGAGGTTGTTTCAATGTAAGGTCCATTTCACTTGGTCCATTCTGTGACCTGATCACGTCCCTTGGCTTTCAGCACTACCTAAGCATAGCCACACCTCTCCCCGGTCAGCAGGGTTCTGGGGTAGCTCCTGACAGACTTGGATACCGGCAAGAAGAAAAACCAATTTTTAAATATGGCAGTAACTGCAGGACACAGATACCTTTTGCCAATGCCACCCATGCAGGCAGGTATCCTTCTGCAGACAGCTGAGACCACAGGCAGTGGCTCACTGTGACTCTCTAGTTACCAGCACTTCCCGAGTCCCCGAACCTGGGGCAACGACTTCCCTGGTCTTCGCTCCCTCTGTTCCTCCAGCTATCTAGGAGACCTTCATCCTTAATGTGAAATCCCTGCCTGCTAAAATAAAGAAAAGGTTTGTTTTCTGATCACATGACTGGCGGGGACCAGAGGATAAGTACGGACCAGTTCAGAGGAAAGGTAGGGGCCGGGGAGAAAAGCAGACCGCCACTAAAATCAACGGGATGGCAACCGGGTGACGAAATCCACACTTTCGATGATTAATCACCATAGTCAACTTGATTGGATTTATAATCACCATGGGAACAAACCTCCACACAGGTCTGTGAGGGAGTTGTTATGTTAACTAGGGTATGAAGATCCCCACATCATATGGCCTCAGGCACTAGGTTGTATGAAAAAGAGAAGGCTGGCTGGCCCTTCCTGTCTTCTTCCTGACTGCAGATGAAAGGGACCAGATGCCTCCAGCTCTGGCTGCTGCCTTGACTGCACCATGGGGGACCACACCCTGAAATTGTGAGGCAACAAGAAAACCGAAAAACCACCCTCCTGCCTGCCTTCACCCAGCATTTTGTCACAGTGATGAGGAAAGTAACTGATACAAATATTCCGTATCAAGAGTGGGGAGAAAGGACGGAGAAAGGGAGAAGGAAGTAGAGGAAAGGAGAAAGGAGGGGGTAGGAGGGGCAATGAAGGGAAGAAGGGGAAGGAAACAGATGATGGGAAATGGGGAGAGGGACAAGCCAGGGCCCGGGGGAGGGAGGGAGGGGTGGCGGGGGTCAAAGCAGAGAGAATGAGGAAGCTGCCCTGGAAAACGGAAGGAAGACGCAGCCCGGGGAACTCCAGATCTCTCCCTGGGATCGCAAAGCGACGGGGCTCGGCCTTCCACTCCCAGGGCCTGAAAGTCACCTTTCCACACCCACCCCTGAAAGATGACAACTGCCACAGAAACTCCACAGCACAAGGAGGAAGTGACTTAACGTGCCCTCCCTTCCCTGGGTCTCTCTAGCCATGGGACACCTGGGACACCATAAACATCTGTGTGTGTGTGTGTGTGTGTGTGTGTGTGTGTGTGTGTGTGTGTGTGTGTGTGTGTGTATGTGCATGTGGGCTCACAACATAATTGTTTTTGAAATTTTAAAAACTTGAACTATAATTATATCATTCTCCCCTCCCTCGTACATACAATTTCTTTTTACTGTATCCTTTATTTTCTTGACAAAAGTTCAACATTATTATGTAGGCATTACTTTTTAAAAGCACTAACTTGCTAGCTAAGAATGTATTTTTAAAAGCACAATTTTCAACCTAGTTTGATCATTTCTTCATCTTATAACACTCAAGGGCCTTGAAAGATGGCTGGAGTCACTTCTCTTTTGGTAGGTCACTGTACCAAGCTGGCTTTTATCCCCCTAAAATAAAGCTAATGACATACACTTAAAGGTGAACTCATTTCAAATGAAATCAAGGAAAAAAATAAAGAAACAAAAAAGATTATTCTCGGTCAGGCGGTGGTGGCGCAAGCCTTTAATCCCAGCACTCGGGAGGCAGAGCCAGGTGGATCTCTGTGAGTTCAAGGCCAGCCTGGGCTACCAAGTGAGTTCCAGGAAAGGCACAAAGCTACACAGAGAAACCCTGCCTCAAAAATCCAAAAAAAAAAAAAAAACATTATTCTCAGGACCATGGTGCCTGAATAATTTCCATAAATTGCTTGTTTCATTTAATAGCACACTGGCAAGTTTGGGAACCTCAGTAGAAAGTCTTTTTCCCCCCAAAGCAGCAATGAAATCCTGAGGCCAAGGGTCTGAACCCTGGCCAGCACTGTCTAGCTCAGCACTGTGGCAGCCAGGAAAGCAGTGTGGATGGCACAGCAGTCACGTGTAGCTGGTGCACCTGCCCGTGGGGAGTTGTGCCAAGCAAGGGCCTGGGCTCAATGAAGTACGTGTGCTTAAATTCACTTTTTGTTATTTTCCCCTCCTTTAATTCTCCCACGCTCCTTTTGTATTCAGGAAATGACATCTTCACCCTCTGGAAGCGAATTTTGCATTTTTAAATTTCCAAGGATAAGAAAGTAGCTTAAGGGATAAGCTGTCTCTCTCCTTTTTAATGCGCAGGTAATGAACTGAAATTACACGCCAGGCTGGAAATTTTACAGAGAGTTATTCATAGACTTTACTTTCTCAGCTTAACTTCTTTCTCCTGTGTCAACTATTAATTATAACTTTATTCCAAAATGACAAAGAAATAAGCAGATATTTGAATATATAGTAGCAATGAGAGATTTGGAGAATTTTTTAATGAAGAAAAGACAGAGCTAATGAAGAAAGATGAAGTCCAGTTTATGCCAAAGTAAACCAAAACTGCAAACTTAAATTCCCCCGACTGCCTATGCAGGCCTCATTTGCATACTCTGCCTGCTCTTGACATTCACCAGGTCTTGATCACACTCTGCAGCTTAGGTTTTTGCAACTTCCTGTGACCATGGAAAAGGGGATCTGAATCTGGGCACAGCCTGTAATGGCATCACTGTTGCCCACCTCCTACTTTTACTAGGAAACAGAGATGCTAAGTCCAAAACCCTCACCTAGTGAGTCCAAAATAGGTGAATATTAATTAGCAATTCACCTAGCTTGAGTTAAATATATGCAATATATCCAGACTTCCATGGTTCTTAAACATTATAGAGGAGTGTAAAGTCACCACAAGAGACCTAGGAAGATTTAGAAGCTGGGATGAGCAAAAGCCAGGCCTTGTCCATGCCTGGTACCTTGGAAATATTCAACCTTCCGATGAAGCCCTGGTAATCTACCACATCCACATGCACAGATGAAAACCAGATTCTGTCAAGTGAGTTGTGGGGCCAAGAATGGAACTGGGGAGTTGTCACTTGCTCTGGTTGGAGAGAAGACTATGAAGCCAGAGCTACTGACGGCTGCATCAGCTGGCCCATCCACAAAGACATGTACACTCATACACTAAATCATCTGCAGCCAGAAAATCCTGATTGGAGCCCTGTTATTGTAAACATTAGTCATCTGAAACTACTGTGAACAGAGGGGCAAAGAGCCAGATTTTAGGAAAACTCCACTCTCCTATCTGTGACAAGCTTTCTTCCTCACTGAGGAACATGGATGAAAAATCAACCTTTGAAGAGAAAGAAGGCAGCCAGTAGCCTTGATTGTTGTTGATATCTCCCAGGGCCAAATGATCCACTCTCTCGGGGCCTAGTGACGACTTGGAGAACTTTCTGTCTCTTGTGACAGGAGGAAGACGCAGGAGTCGAGACCATGCACCTCATTTCTGATGTGCTGGAAGAACCCTGGTGGAGACGGCGCCTCAGCACCGTTCAGGAGGTCAAACTGGAGTCAAGCGGGATCAGCCGCACAGCTGGGGAGGCCAGGGGCAGGCTGCACGGCCCACACACCCATCAGATAAATATTTGGGGAGTGGAGCACGACTCCAGGATCTCCAGGTGGAAGGGTCATAGACACAAACAAGAGCAGATTCTGTACACCACACCAGGTGAATGTGAATACCACAGAGAATATCGAACTGGGTGACAGAGTCAAGAATGGCAGGGGAACGGATGTTTTGGGTGGCTAGGAAGGGGATCCCTGAAAAGCCAACACCTGCATAACATGAAGGGACCCAGAAGACAGCCGCACAGAGCTTTCTAGAAGAAGAACATCCAGCACAGAGGTTCTGAGGTACTGACTACTCAAACTAAACTTTGGGCCACGTCTCTTAGAGCTGGGTGTGCAAGCCCAGCTCAGGACTGTTTACACTTGGAGAGCTGAGTGAGTCCTTCTGTTATATCTCCATCACAACTCATCCCAGAGAGGCTCAGGGCTTTCACATGACTGAACTGCTGTGAAGACTTGATATGCCATTTTCCCCAGGTATTAATATTTCTTTTCTGTTTACTTCTGTATGTATTATGTGGTGGTTTACATCCATATGTTAGTACCTGTGCACACATACACATGCCATAGTGCAGTACATGTAAAGGTCAGAGAACAGCTTGCCCAAATGCATGCTTTCCTTCTAGCATGAGGGTCTTGGGGATTGAACTCAGGTCATCAGGCTTGACAGCAAGGGCCTTTACCTGCTAGGTCATCTCACTGTGTAGTAATATATCTACAGTGGACTCAGGATTATTTACGTTAGCTAGATAGAATGGTAAACTTCTCCATGTCATCTCAGGCCACGTTTTTCCACCAAATAAAGACCAGGAAAAAAAAAAAAAAAAAAAAACAAAGACAGAAACATCTCAGTGTTTAGAGTGTTGCAGATTTCAATGCTGAAGGTAATAGGATTGTGAAGCTCCCCACACTTCAAATAAATAAACTAAAACCGTTTCTCAATTCTGTGTTTGCTGAGCACAACGTTTTCCCAGCCCTTTGGCTCCGCTTCTGCTTGTGCTAATACAACACAATTAACCGAGCAGTGACAAAGCAGATGAATGGCAATGGCGTGAGGAGTGGGCTTCCCAGAAAGGGGGAAATACACACGTACCCATTACCATGTAACAGGGGTGCAGGCACAACCTGCTAAATCAGCTAACATCCCTGAGTTCCTGCTCACAAAGGAAGAACTGGATGTAGATGATATCACAATGAAATCATCACAGTATCAATGGGGAAAAGCCTAAGAATGTGAATGAGTTGCACTAGTATTTGAATAGGGACCACTTAAGTAAAATATATATAATGTAGTCTTCTCACAGTGAACATGTGTCTAGTAATTTAAAGTGCTACAGCCACTTTGGGAAGACCTCGAAAAGTTAAACACAGTTCATGAACTCCCAAATATACACCCAGGAACAATGAAAATCCTTATGTGTGGCAAAACGTATACACAAGTGTTCACAGAGGCTTTTTCTGAGGAGTCATGAACAAATATTTTTTCATCCCAGGCACCAACAACAGATCAAAGAAATGGTTCTACTCAAGAGTGATGAGTCAATGGGTTTAACTGGGGTTACTCGTAAGGGTACAAGCAACCTATGCACACCTACACCAGCAAAGAAAATACTCCCCAAGCTCCCAGCAACTGCTCACTCTTATATGTCTTTGAGGGTGGAGGGGGTGCTCTTGTGTCTTATGTATTCTCTTGTGAGACCCTCCTGCCCCTATCTAGCAGAATATTATTAGACCCAATCTTGTCTGGATCTTCTGACAGTAACTGAAGTTACACCCAGAAAATAATATTAATGTTCCAGCATGATCAATCATTGTAGAAAAAAGAAAGAGAAGCAACTCAAATGTTGATCAGCTGATGAAGGGATAAATACAATGTGGTATATCCATGCAATAGACAGCTATTCAGCAGCAAAACAAGCACACAAATCAATCAATAAATAAGGCAACATGGGTGAACCTTGAGAACAGTATGCCAAGCAAAAGAACCTGACTCAAAAAGTCATTCATCACAAATATCAACAAAAGGAGAACCCACAGGAACAGAAGTGGGTTTGGAGATGTCCAGTGCTCAGCTCATGGCAATGGTTAGACTCAGACTGTTAAGACGTGCTGGGTTTCTTTGGGGGGTTAATAAAAAATGTTCAACAACTGACTGAAGTGAGGTTTGCTCAACTGTGAATATACTAAAAAAAAAAACCCACTGAATTATGTAATCTAAATAATGTACAGTACTGAATTCTATTACAATAAAAATGCTAACAAAAACCATCTGGGCAGGGAAGGGCTGGAGAGATAGCTCAGTGGTTAGCAGTGCATACTGCTCCTCCATAAGGACCAGAGTTAGTTCCCAGCACCCATATCAGGTGACTCACACTCCCTGGAACTCCAGCTCACAGGGGATCTGACACCCTCTTCAGTCCTCCAGTGGCACCTGCCATCATGTGCACAGATATACGGACAGACAGAGAGACACCTGCATATACACAATCATTTTTTAAAAAGTATCTCAGGATGATTGGTTCAAGAAACGTGCCTCATACTAAAATCTATACTACAACTGTTCATATCCCTTATATAAATTGTTACAAGTTTTGCATCTAGCATACATTCATCCCCCTGCATACAGCAAATCATCTCTAAATGGCATACAATACCTAATACATTATAAATGATATGCACTTAATTGTTATACTGTATTGCTTATGAACCAATGGGAAGGAAGTCTGTACCTGCTCAAAGAGAGACCACTATTTTGAGAATATTCTAACCCACAGTAGATAGAATACACAGATATGGAAGGCTGGTTGTATTAACATGGAATTCAATTAAATATGTTTTCCTGTGTGCTGTTCTTCAATGACCCCATGGAGGCTGCCAATAAAACAAGTACCCTTGACCTTCATAGTGGGTGATGCTGTCACTGCTGATCACCATCCATTAGGGAATGTGCTCCACCCACGGCAAGGCTGGACAAGCCTGTGGAGTGATTCAAATCTCCTTTACAGACTTACTTATCACACTGGTTTCTAAATAGTATTTTTTTTTATGCACCTTTATCTCCATAACCTATTTTGAATGAAGTAGCCAAAATATTGTCCTTTGTAGTAACTGACAAGAAACAGTAATAAATATTGTTGGGAAATAATTAAGTTAGATATATTTAAATGACCGCCTAGGAATGTTATTATGGGCTGGGAAGAAGGCTGTGTGGTTTAGCATTTGCCACACGAGCATGGAGATCAGAGTTCAAATCTCCAGAGCCCACATGAACATTAGATGGCCTGCATATTAATACAATCTAAGAAGGGGATCCCTAGAATAATCTGGCTAACAAAGTTGGTCACATTGGCACTGAGCTCTGGGTTTGATTGAGAGACCCTGCCTCACCAAATAAGGAGGAAGGGTAATCAAGAATGATTTCAGACCTCAACATTGGATCTCTGTATGCACATGTACCAATTTGCATGCACATCACTATACATGTGCCCACACACATGCAAACATACATACACACACACAACATATATGTGAAAAGAGAATAATATGTTGTTGTGAAAATGCAATTTCTAGACTCCAAGAATTAGGACTGATGGTATCTAGCAGAATTCTGGTCCAAGCCTAAGCTGTGGCTCAGACAGCACTAGTTGAAAATGTTCCCGCTTCTTGGGTCAGTAGACAGACAGCAAATGAAGGGAAGTATCCTAGATTTACAATAGCATTACAGAATGCTTGCAAAAAACTATTACTATTTACTTATACCTTACTTCATTCCCTGAGGTTTTCCCATTGCATGTATGCTATATCAAGGGAAAAAAAAGTCTATAATTAAGAACAGCTGGTCATAAGAAGAATGAAGCTAATCATCCATTGCATATTTACTAAGCATCTACTATGTAAAGAAAAACTGTGGCCAGGCACCGAAGGGAGCTAGGACAGCAGTTGCCTCCCTCTAGAAATTGGCAGTCATACATAACAACAATAAACAGCCATGCCTGGTGCTCCTTAGCAGATTTCAGATACAAGGTTCTGTTAAAGGGGCTTAAGAGTCGGATGAGGGGTGATGACTTTGGACTCCAGAGGCAGGAAGAACTTCCCAGAGGAGATGGGATTGGAACTGACCTTCCACAGCTGCCTAGAACTTAGGCAGATGCAAAAAAGGGCAACAGCCCAGGATGGAAAGGCCACGGTGTACATTGGGAATGAGGTTTATCAGGTTGGGAATGAGATTCATTAGGTTGGGAAGAAGAACAAAGACCAGAGAAGAGGATGGGAGACAGCTTGGGTCAGGATTCTAGATTATCAGTGACAAGTGTGCGTGTGCGTGTGCGTGTGCGTGTGCGTGTGTGTGTGTGTGTGTGTGTGTGTGTGTGTGTGTGTGTAAAACAGGTGCTCAAGTCGCTTACTTCCTCAGTCCTGTGTCATCTACAGTGGTGTAGACAGACTAAGTACCATGTATGTTCCCAGTATGTCCTTTAGTTCTGATCACATCTGCCTAGAGAATGAGCTCAGCCTGGTTCTTTAGGAGTAGCAAAAATGAAAGTTTTATTCAATTAAATTACATTATAAGTTTTATAGCAGAACAATACAAAGACTCAGAAACTGAGAGAGTGACAGTATGCATACCTGTATATCTACTGACTAGCCTGTCAGTATTTGGAGGAATTGTAAGTTACACAATTAACACAGTAAGAAGGAAGTTATAATGAACCTCCCAACCAAGTACGAGCCTCTGTAGGATACATATGCAGATTACTTATCAATTATACCAAATATGTTGACT